>NW_026126461.1:11722500-12322500 GCF_943737965.1 Phodopus roborovskii
ATTAGCAATATTAAAAAGAATGGTTTCACACTGGTATGACTGCTGCTTCAGGATACATAGAATGGAATGGAATTATTGTGATATGGCACACTTCAGCTGGGCTAGACCTTTAGCACTGACACAAATCACACTCAAATGGGGTCTGCCTATGGTTCATCATATTCAAATATTTCTGCTGATAAAATGTGTACAGGAAAGCATTTTTTCCTATTAGGGGTTTTAAAGTAAAACAAATATGTTATATAAAATGAATTCTGAGTTCTCACAATTTAAGAGCCAGGAAATGTCTAATATTTGTGAGTCCCCTGTGGTGCTTTTAATTAGAAATGTGTGCCACAGCCACATATATATGGCCATTCCTTTTCAGTTGTTGGTGCTTCAGAAAGTTTAAGGAGCTTTGGGAGTCTTACTAGAGGAAGTGTGACCAAATGTGTGTACATGGGAGTCAATGGGAGGACATGGGGGTCAATGGGAGGACATGGGGGTCAATGGGAGGACATGGGAGTCAATGGGAGACATGGGAGTCAATGGTGTACATGGGAGTCGATGGGTGTACATGGGAGTTTATGTCCTTACACCACTTCTATTTCAGTCTTTCTGTTCCCTGAATGTGGGAAGAGGTGTGGTCTTTCAGCTTCCCAAGTCCCTGTTTGCCTGCTATCATACTATCCCTGCCATTGTACACCCTAATTCTCTGTAACTGTAAGCTATAATAACCTTCTTTTATTCAGTTGCTTTGGATCAAGATATTTTATCCCAGCAACAAAAACATAACTCATACAGTGTTGTTTTGCAGATATAATATCATTCCATTTATTAAAGCCATATTTTCATTGTAAGTATGCTCTCTCCATAAAATAAATGGTAATAAATAAACAAGAAACTTTCCAGCATCTCCAGAAAATAAACAATAATAAATAAACAAGAAACTTTCCAATATTTCCACAAAGGGTAAACAGCATGAATAGACAAGTTGCATGGCATGGTTTTGCAAGAACTTCAGAGAGGTCAGCTGAGGGCAAGGAGAAGATAGGTGTGTTAGTCTGGTGGAGGTAACATGGCTATTAAACTTGAAGGAAATACCTCAACCTGTAATTACATACTGGTTCTAAGATTTTACCTATCTGAACAACTGAGTCTATCCAAATTCAAATGAACTCTAGTAGAAGTTATGAGACACCTGGGAAAGGGACAAAGAAGACATTTGCATGCAAAGAAATAGTAGCAATCACTTATCTCTGGATATCTGCAAACTCAAATTCTTCTAGAAAATGAAAAAGAGATCAGATGTTCTTTGGGCATTTACTATGTTGATAGGCAGTCAACAGAGCTATCAGAGTGTATTAGAGTTGGAAATTATGTCTATTTTCTGAGCATGTGGTCAAAACTGTCCTTTCCTTCAAAGGTTAATGTGGAATGGAGCAGGATATGACCATTACCCTCTTGAACTCTCAGCAGTTGTGATCAAATTTCAATGGGTCACAGAGTGACATTTTGTGGATATAATATCATTTTATTTATTAAAACTATCTTTTCATTTTAAGCATGCTATCTCAAGAAAATAAGTGATAATAAATAAACAATAAAATTTCCAATATTTTCATAATGGAAAATAGCATGAATAGAATATTATATCCACAAAACAGTAGTGTGTGGGCATTTGAGATTTCCATACCAGACTTGACCTACAACCTTACTCCACAGAGGAAGGGAGGAAGTAAAGAAGTCCCACATCTCACCTAAGATTTATAGACAGTTAGTTACTAAGAGAGAGGATCTGCAGGGTCACTTTATTCCTAGAATTTATGTGCAGTTAAAATTTACTGGGGGAGAAAGCTTTGCTTCTCAGGATTTATAAGCAGTTAACTGTTTCTGAGCCTGGGGGGTCACAAGGGCACATCCTTCCCCAGGGATAAGTAAAAAGTTAATGGTTATATTTGGGAGATTTTCTTGTCTCTGTCGTGAGCCTCTCTATTAGTGTTCATCCTCCTGTAATTAACCATTCACTGATGTTCCTGTCACCCTATTTAAACCCATTGTTTTCACTAAGATAGGATTCAGTATGTTTTTTTTTTCTATAATTGGCATCTTATCTTGGATGAATGATATTTGTTAACTATCAAATGTTTATTCAGCAGGTAAAAAGATCTCTGTATTCTAAGACTGTTCATGTATACTTTCCTTAAACACAGAATATCCCAGAGATCTTCTGCTTCTAAGACATTGAGAAATGTAAGAGATTGATGGAGAATTTTCTCTGCATGCCTTTAAAACTTCATCTCATATTCTTCAAGCACGAGACAAAAAAGCATAACCCTAATGACTTCTAAAGGTCAAGAGAGTTGTCTTCCTGAAGGCAATTGCAAGAAAAATGCACACACACACACACACACACACACACACACACACACGTACACACAAGCACACACACACACACAAACCACATAGACACACACTCATATACACCATAGTTTCTTTTCATTGTTCCTTGTTAATGGTGCTCAAGTATAGCTTTATGTAGCTGTCTGCAACTCCTAGAGTCATGAAAGATCTTAAATCTTCCTTTGCTGGTCTATGTATATTATAAATGAAATGCTTCCAAACACTCTTAGGTAGCAAGCTTTCTTGTCTGATTATCTTTGGATCACCAGGCCACAAATAACAACACAAATACTTATTATTGATTATGACAACTTAGCCTTAGCCTAGGCTCTTCCCCAGCCAGCTCCTATACCTCAAATTAACCTACTTCTATTGATGTACCTTCTATGGCATGGTTCTGTTACCTCTCCTGTGTATTGTATGTCCTACTTGTTTCTCATCTTCCAGGTGTCTGTGGGCCACTCTTCTTCCCAGAGTTCTCTCTTTCTGATGGGAGATGTCATTCTGTAAATATGTTTCTTATTGGTGAATGAATAAAGCACTGTTGGCAAATAGGATGGCAAGATAGGTGGGACTAGGAGACAAGGAGGATTCTCGGAGATGTAGTGGGGAAGAGTCAAGATGTAGGGACTTGAAAGAAGAGCTCTGGACTCTCTCTCCAGTTACATAAGACTACGTGGAAACACTTAGATTATCAGAAATGGGTTAATATTTAAGACAGAGCTACAGAGCTAGCCAATAAGAAATGCTTGTAACAGGCCAATAGCTTTGTATCTAATGAAGCATCTCTCTCTGTCATTTGTGGCTCACACTACTCTGGGACGAGGCTGGCAGAAAACTGCTCATAACATCTCTCCCTGGGAATCCCACCAATTTTCTCCTGCTTAGCTACTGGCCATTCAGCTTGTTTTGTTCATTTGTTATTGTTGTTGTTGTTTGTTTGTTTGTTTGTTTTTGTTTAGTTTCTTGAGACATGGTTTATCTGTAACCACCATGGTTGTCCTCTGTAGGCCAAGCAGACCTCTAACTCATAGAGATCTCCCTGCCTCTTCCTCCTAAGAGCTGGGATTAAAGGTATGCACCACTACCACCCAGGGAACAGTCAGATTTTTATTATACCCATCACAGCAACACATTTTCACACAGTGTACAAATATTCCACAACACTGTTATATCCCATTCTTATTACAAGTTTCCATTCTATGTTTAAAAAAAATAGCCCAATAAAGCTACCATTGTGTTTTTCTTAATAATATTATTAACATATTCTTATACATCTCAGTATAGTCAATATTTTTGACATAATTACCAAAGCACAGCAAAGTACATAGGAGACATTTTTGATATCAGAAAAAAATAGTAGCTAAGAAAAGTTATTACTGAAATAAGGAACCGTGATTAACATGCAATGATAACATTTAAAATGGTTCCAATCTATGTGTGTCATGAAAATCTTAGAGTCCTGGAAGACAATTATCATAAGTTGCATTATAAGCACACACAATGTTAGCCCCATGTCCCATATTGTTCATTATAATACTAAGATTACCCCTGGTAAAAAGTTCTCAAAAATGTTCTGCAATCATTACGATACATGGAAGCTAAAAAGCATATAATGACATATTTAGAACATGAAGATAAAAATGATATTTTATGTGCGACTAGGAAGATTGAGTCAGGGTAGGAATAGAAGAAAGGATAGAGAGAGAGACAGAGAAAGAGAGAGAGAGAACATAAGAGAGGGAGCCAATATTGGTTTGAAGAGAAAATTGAACCGAAAGAAAGGTCTAGAGACGTACAAGACTGCCACCAATTAACAATTTGAGCATCCGTGGAAAGGCTAACATAAATGTCCTTCCCGGATAGTGAGGTCAACAACTGACTTATCCATGGAGCCCCCATCTGTTGGAAACAGAAGCAAACACCCATTCCTAAACACTGAGTCAAACTAGAACCCAGATGCAGATGGAGAGGACAAGACCAGGCTGCAGAAACACATAGAGACAGCTGACCTGAACAAGGAGGAGCTAATGGGCTCCCAGACTGATAGCTGGGAAACCAGCATGGGACTGACTCAGGCCCCCCTGAATATGGGTCTCAGCCAGAAGGACTGAGCAGTCTAGGGACCTCAGACAGTGGAGCCAGGATGTACCTCTGGTGCACAAAAGGACCTTGAGAACACATCCCCCATGGAGGTATAACTGCCTTAACCTAGAGACAAGAGAGAAGCCCTAGTCCCTACTTCAAATGACTTGACAGATCTACATGACCCCACCTGGATGGCATTGCCCTACATGTGGAATTGGGGTGGGGGGATGGGAGGGGAAGATGGTCAGGGTGCATGTGAGGGGGCAAAAAGGGTAAAAGGGAGGGAGGGAGAGGGAACTGGGATCAACATGTAAAATAATAAATTAAATAAAAATAATAAATAAAAATGATATTTTAATCAAAAGATTGCTCAGAATTTGAGTCTTGAAATAAAGAAGCCTGATTAGGATGGTTCTAACAGGTTCTTGTATTGCAAATGAAGATATACAAAATATAAGGAACTCTATTTATATAGTGCATGATAGGTCAAAGTTTGTTTTATTGATATTGTTATCTGGTGTGTTGCATTTTTTATGCTTACAAATATTCACTAATTTAAGAATATTTCAGTTTTTAGACATTTACAATATCTCATAATAATTTCAGTATGTAAGAGAAGACAAGACTATACTGTCTTCATTGCAGTTTTTTTATTTGATTCAGAACAATATTGGTATAAAAATGTATGGCCTCAATATGGTAGAGAAAATTGTCAAATTGATTTAACACTTAAGGGCAAACCCTCTTATTGTGCTTCCCACTGAATTTATCAATTTATGATATCAATTATATTATTATCATAATGTGAATACATTCAAACAGTCATAATTTAAAAATACAAGAACAAATATACCTCACAACAACGCTATTAAAATATACATGATGAATATCCCATGATATCAAACTCTATTGATTTTTGTAAACTTCCATCATATGTAACTATCTTTTCAAACCTTTTTGTAAAACACCAAACAAGTGAACTTACATTATAAATGTAATTGTTTGGAGAATATGACAACCTCATATTGCCGCTATCAAGATATAAACATAAAACATGGACACACTGAATTAATGTTTACTTTTTCATGGACCTCATCTGAAATGAAGGTAAATAAAAAAAACCCTGCTATTCAGTAACAAAGATAATGAAAGCACAATATTTGGTCATTGTTGACTAAAAGTTAGACACATGAATGGGATAAGTAACCCCAAAAGTGAAGATATTTATACCCACTTGGTAAAGCAGAGTAAATTAAGGCAGAGCAGTTCCATCAGAAAATAAAATGTTATATATAGTTAGCTTCATAAATCCTTGAGAATTAGAAGCTTCTGATTTTAGGAAAGGCAAGAACATACAGTTTTGTGGAAGAGGGTTATAGCTAGCAGTTGGTAGCTAACACCTGAAGTTGGGTCACCCAAGACTTTGCATTTATTAAAGTTGTTTCTCACATTTCATCAAAGATAAGAGAGATGCCCAAGTGCAGAAATGGGAAAATTCTTGCAGATCTTAGAAAGTGATCATTGAGTTTGAGAACCCCAGAACATTCATGAGAGGAAAAGAAATGGGATAAAGATGTAAATATTATATCTCAAAAATAAAAGAAATATTTAAAATGTTAAAAAAACTATCAAAATAGTTAAAAATAAATATTTTAAAAGTAAAACATTCTATCAAAATATAAAAAATAGAATATTTGAAAAGTTAAAAAATAATATTAAAATAAAAGAAAATGAAATACAATCAAATGTAAGAATAAAGAAACGAATGTTGCTGCTAGAACATGATTAATAAGACTCAGAAGTCATCAACATCAATTAAAAAGCACTCCTGCAGGCCAATGGGGGGGTTACCACATAAATAGTAACAGTATTCTGTCAGTATTGTACAAAGCCACATGATTAGTGTGTGTGTGTGTGTGTGTGTGTGTGTGTGTGTGTGTGTGTGTGTGTGTGAAGAGAGAGACATAGACTCAGGGAGAGAAAGATAGAGATGGGGATGGGTTATATTCTAGTTGGATACACAGACATAATTGGATAAATACGTTGCTCTCTTAAAGTTATTGGAAGAATAGAAAAATGTAGATGTTGGAGACTGAGATATTATAATATATTGTAAAATTAATGACAGAGAAACAGAAAGATGGATGGCATAATGCAATAGAATCTGAAGTAAAAATGATATAAGTCAGTATTTTTGATTAAAAGTAAAAATGGCTTCCTTTGTTACTTTTCAATTGCCATGGCAAAATACCATGAACAAGACAAGTTATAAAAGAAAATATTCAACTTACAGCTTACTGTTGTGGAGGATTACGGTCTATGACCGTCATGCTGGGAAGCATGGCAGGAGACAGCCAACATGGTGGTAAGAAGTCAGCTGAGAGCTTATGACAGCCTGAGGTAAAAAAGCAACATTGGGATAGCATACGATTGTGAAACCTAAGCCTACCCTTAGTGACACACTTTCTCAAAAGATTGCACATCCTAGTCCTTCCTAAACAATCTAACAAGTGAGGACCAAGTATTCAAGCCTATGCCTATGGGGGCGTTCTTACTCAAATCACCACACAGATGTAACTGTTTCATTTTCTCATGAGTAATGTGAATGCACTCATGTAAATCAATTTGAAAAACTAATGAAAAGACAATAATCTTAGGTAAAATGAGAATTCACACGATTAAAGAATAACAGGGCAACTAAATATGGATTATTGATAAGTCCCCCAAAGTCTCTTCCTTCTATGCCTAACTGTAAGTTTTAATGTTATTATCTTAGGCAGGAAATTCTACTTTTTATACCTCTTGTAAAGTCTGTTAAATTTCTGGTTCGTATGAGTTTATGTCTCCCTTCTATTTCAAATTCCTTACCTCCAAAAACTACTAATTCTTGATCATAGGTTTGTTAGACCTCTGGTAGCAATAAGGTAGTGTCTACATTTTTGCATCTGGGCAAAAAAGATTCTATGACGATGGAAACGATGAATGCTCCGAAGTTTAATAGTGAGACAAAAGTCAGATATTTCAAAAGTGATTGAGGATTTGATCTTGTGTGTGTATGTGTATTTGTGTATGTGTGTGTGTGTATGCGGTGGGGGGAGGGAGATGGGTAATGGTGGTGGTAGAAGATAATCAGATGCATACATACACTACAAAGATTTTAATGAAGATTGATTGCTAAAAGCAATGTCATTTTGGTTGAATATGGGCTTAAATATTTCAAATTTAAAATAGGTTCAAGACTCCAAAATTTTACAGGTGAAAATGAGCTGTGAACATTTCTTAAGCAGAGTATATTAAAGTTGTTTCTTCAGAAGTTTGTAAAGACAGACAAAGTCCAAAGAAAATAATGAACTGGAAACTGCTCTCAGAGAAAATAAATAAGACTTAATCAAGAACATAGCACATCTGCACAAGGCAGGGATTTGACATTTGCACAGCAGGATAGCAGAAATGCAAATGAACATTTAGTTACATGTTCCACTTATTCTCTTTTTCAATTGCACAGCTCATTATAATTATTCAGGCTTTGTTATGCACTCATGGATTTTGGGTTGGGCAATGTGTGGTTGGCAGATAAGTTCCCTCTTTAGTTCCTTTGTCAAAGGCAAAAGGGCCTTGTCCAAATGCGGGGTATCATGAGATCATAGATTTCAGTCCCTGTGCTTGATAACACTGAATAAAAATACTGCATGGGTGACTTGGAGTTTTTAACAGCTGGTACGACAGAAATGGAAGATTTATTGTGCCATTGAATCTTCCCTCTTTCATTTTGCTGTTGTTTTGCTATGATTCTTTTTTAGTTTGTTTGGTTCTTTTTGTTTGTTTGTTCATTTTTTGGGTGGATTTATGGAACACACTTAATTAATTAATTAATTAATTGGTTAGTTGACAATTCCATACAAGGAAATAATGTATTCTGACTGTACTTACTCTATAAACTCCCTAGTCTCTTACGAACACCCAATTCCCGAGGTCCCAATTTTACATGTTCCTCTCTTTTTGTTTTATCTTGTGACTATTGTTAAGTTTGTTTATTTTTTCATTTCTTTGATTATATATATATATATGTATATATATGTATATATATATATATGCACTGATTCATATTCACCTACCACTACCTCCTTCAGTACCAACTCCCTCTAACTCCCTTCATTTTTTCTGAACCCCATGATTTCTTCCTCTCGGCTTCATGTCTTTTTATTTTCTTTTTAGAGGAGTGATCCAATGAGTTCTTAATTAATGGGGCTAAGACATCCTACCAGTGGCCAGTCCTGCAATGAAAAGTGGTTCTCTGTTTCTTAGCATCCACCAAATGCAAGTTAACTCCTCTGAAAGCAGCCTCTGCTTTCTCAGTGGCCAAGTGTGTGCAGCTATCTGGACAAAAGCCTTAGATATTGGTTCATTCAAATTTTTATTTCCTGCCCTTCACTCTGATGTTGATTTTGTAAGATTCATTACCTTTATTTAGATAACACCACATCATCCATTAACACATGCTTTGTTCTGCTCTCTGAGTTTTCTTTACGGTGATGATCTCCTAATTTAAAGAATGCAAGTTGTTCAACAAAACTTTTTCTGTTGGTGTTTTCATTAATAATGAGAAATCATAACTTATCTTTGTTCCTCCAAGGACCTGTCCACTCCTCATATCTCTTCTTCTTTCTTACCTGTCTGGCAATAACAATTAGGTTTAGTCTCTAAGCCAGAATATTCTGTTTAAAATCTAATTTCCTGGTTCCTCTCTGAGTTTATTTATTCATCGTGTGGCATCATTTACAGCAAGCAAGATTCACTAACTATTCATCAATATGCATGCTGATCTCTTAATTTATAGCATAATTTCTATTCCTCAGGCACATTTTTTATTTTCTAATTTACTCTAACAATTTACTAATGTTTTAAAAATTATGATATGGAGGTTTTTGCTTTTTAGGCTTTTATATTGGTATAAATATATTTTGTCCATTCTCAATCTAATCACATATATTTCAGATTTTTCCTACAATAACAATTTAGTGCAATATAAATATCTTTGCACAATAATGGCACTACAAAGAAGAATGATATGCTGCATGCTATCTAAACTAAAGCATAAAATTTATAATGTAATTTTATAGATCAAATATGTAAAGTTACTTACAATTGTGCTAGAAAGCAATACTCACGAAAAAAAAATATGTTTGACATTTACATGTTTAATAGACAAGGGAAATATTCAACCTCACAACACAAACTCAAATTTAAGATCCATAATATACAAGATTGCCATAAACAATTTCAAATAAACACTAGGAAATTATTCATGTATTACTGGTAGGAAAGAGAAATTATTTTTGCCATCTTTAGAAAAAGCATATAGCAATAACTAATATTCAAAATTCTGTCCAGTGATTTCAATTCTACTTATTTATTCCCAACCAACTTCTATATAAAATGTCAGGCTATAGAAATTTTATGACATTTTTGTAAACGGTAGTTATCTTGTTGGACATCAACAATAAAAAGAATTATTTCACAATCTCAATTACAATTCAATTAAATTGCAAATAGTTAAAATACATCAGCAAAAGGTCTAGTTATGCAAATATTTTATAGCCAGGTAAACTTTTGAACACATGTATAACATTATTGTTATGTTCTTATGTAATTTATGTGAACCCATGTTTACTCATGGCTACCATTTAGAAGTCTCACTTACTTACAAGCCGATTCTTGGTCTGCTCTTACACATTTAAAGTTTTATCTAAAATGCTTCCTTAAAAGACAAAACTATACCCCTTCCCATCCTGTGTTAGGAGTTGCCATGGAACTTATTTACAGCTCACAAAAAGCTAATATGCATCATGATTCATTCACACTGAAACTGTAATAGCTCTTTTTACTTTCTACATTTCTTTTCCCACATACGAATAAGCTAGGCCAGCTTTTTACTAGCAGCTGCTATGGCACACTGAGACTTATTGGCATGGTATACAGTAGGGCTACAGGATACACATGATAAATCAGCAACGTGAGACAGAAACTTTGGAGAGATATGTCACTCCCATTAGTCATTTGTTATCACTGCATAACTTTCCCTAACATGACTCATGTGATTCATGAGATTGATGAAGAAGGAATTCAAAATAATAGTGACCTCACCCGATAAGAAATGAGAAGCAGCTTTTCACTCACCTGTGCTACTCAATTATTTAAACACATTGGACCCAAACATTACATAATGTCAACAATTTACAGAAACATATTGCATGCATATATATATATACATGCAATATATACATATGTATAGTGTTTCACAGGGTTTAAGTTATTTCAACAATGAAAATAAACCTCAAAGTAATGTAAAACATTACAAAAATCATGCATGAAAACTAAAATATTGATAAAATATTGATGTAATATTAGGTATTTTTGATCATGAATATTTTGCCAGAGTATTATGCTATAATGACAAATTAGAACTGTCTTTTGATCTCTGTTGGTGAAGTATTATTTGTTACCTAATTATAACATTACTAACATGAAATTTCACATCATATAAGTAGTACATAAAAATGCAAAAATGTCATAGTTGAGAGACATATCTCACTCAGAATGGAATATATGAGATGATAATGTCATATCACAATAAATATTAAAAATATAGTCAAAAGGTACATAAATTCTGCAAACTAAGTTAGGTAACTTTGAAGTGATACATATTGTATCCAAGACCTTTAAATATTTTTGAGATGTGCTTCTGTTTATAAAGTTATTACTTCTTTTACTTTTTTACTATCTTTTACTATTCAGATCAGAGTCAAAGCAGGAGAACATGCAGATGCTCTGTTTCATTTCAGAAAAACAAACAACATAACATACTGCTGTTTCGGGCTTTATTTCAGAGATAATGAATGGCCATTTAGTAGCTTAGCCTCTCAGCTAATTTTTTCTTAAATATTGTGTGTTTCAGATAAATCAAAGGTGAGATGATATTATCATCTATAAATAGAGACTTAAATCACTCTGCCCAATTAATCAGACATGGATGAGAAATAGTTTAAGTAGTTTGAAAATCTGCTTATACTTTTATAGAGCTATGAGAAATAATATTAGGATCAATGCTTTTTGAATCCATATTCATTTACACTCCACATTAATAACACTTTCAATTGACTGGAAACATAAAAAAAAGTTTAGTTAATTGTTACTAGTTGAATTCCCTCAAATGTGATATTCTAAAATGCACTACCATAGTAGATTTCAGTGAGCAAAATAGAATATTCTTCCATTTAATAGTCAAGTCTGAAAATAGTCACTTGAAGGACAGAATACTATATATATATATATATATATATATATATATATATATATATATATATATGAATGAATGACAAGGTAAAATGGCCCACAACTAATAGGCCAATCTCTTTCAGATCACTTATTCTACAAGGATATAAAATATATATATGCATAAGTATAAGTTGTGTGTGCTACCTCTTAAAACACACAGTACTTGTAGCAGAGCATTATAATTAATCTAGACAGCAAAGCATCCAGGGACAAAGGGTCCCAATCATCCACCAGACTCCCATTGTTGTTATTTACTTAATAATTTCACTAATTTTCTGAGATAGAGCCCAGGTGTGAATACTCCCTTTCTGCCTCAGCCTCTCAAGTGCCATGGTTTCAGGAATATGTCCCTACACCCCCCACCCCCAGCCACAATCCTAAAAGCAACAAGCATTTTTCTGCACACTGTTCAGCAAATTCCTCCCATCCTGCCATTGCTCAGGTGGTAAGTAATGTGCTTTATGGTTAATTGATCACTGAAGAGAAACAAAATTACCACAATTACCTCTGATTTATACATTTTTAGTTGGCCCCGTGTCATTTGACTTGAAGAGTGTTTACTTGCTTAAATTATAACTCTACTCGCAAAGAACTTGGGGGTTGAACATGTGATGCTGCCTTAGCAGCTTAGTATTTTCCTCTTACACAGAAGAGGTAAGATGTAATCCAAAAGCTTAACAAAAGTGTCTCTCACACACTGAAAAAAGATTACATAAGCCCACACAGTTGTGAACCTACAAACAGATATACATGAAAGTATGTGTGCATTCACACAGAACAGCTAACAGTCATCCTAAATTAAGACAATCATGTAATATTGCAAATCTGTGTAGGAACTAACCTACCCATGCATAATTATACAACACACAGAATGACACGCACATTATGTATTTGTGTGTATTTTATATATATATATATATATATATATATATATATATATTATGTATATACTATATGTTGAAAACCAGCAGTCTGCTGACCCCACCCCACCCTGATGATGGGTGAGACGCTCATGGCCATGTCATCTCTACATCATTTCATCATTTCTGCTCATGAGTTACCTGCAGGGGACTTAGTTATGCATGTGCAAGTTTCCCTTTTAAAGCAAGTATGGCAAGCGTGCCCTTCTCCTGTTCTTGCTCTCCCCCCATCCTCTTTCCCTCCACTCTCTCTCTCCTCTCTCCTCTCTCCCCCCTCTCTCTCTTCTGCTTTTGGGTGGCCACCAGCTACACCCCTTTCTCTCCCCTCTACCAATAAACTCCACGTGGGCGCTGGGTCTCCTGTTTATGTTTCAAAGGTGATAATTGTTATTATAGAAAAAGAACAACACTATGTATATATAAATCATATATATGTATTCATGTATAAACCATATATGTTTATGGTAGTATTAGTCATGAGTATCAGAAAAATAACACAAGTAAGAAAGCAAGAGTGCTGCTTAGATTTGTGAACTCAAAACCAACACTGTCATGAATGTCTGTGAAGCTCATCCTTGAATGCTGATTGATTGAGTGGTACCATTTCAACATGCGCAGTACCACCCTGGGCTCTCTAAGTAAGTAGTTATAACTGAAAGCAAACAGGTAAACAGCCAGCATACCTCCATGATTGTTGTTTCGTCTGGGTTTCTTCTTCATGCCTTTAGCTCCTACCACAGCTTCCTTTGAAGATAGACTGTGGTTTACAAGTCAGGTAAGCCCTATTAATCCCCAAGTTGATTTTGGCCAGTATTGTTTTACTCACAGCAATAGAAAGACTACAAGGACACACACACACACACACACACACACACACACACACACACACACACACTCACACATGCATGCGCACACAGACACACATACACACACAGGCTCCCCCTTAAAAACACAGATGCAAATTCTTATGAAAAAGTTATTTCAAAGATTAAGTAGAAAATTGAAGGCAGACTGTAAAACTCTCTTGCAGGAACTCATGATGCCAGATATTGGAAGAATGTATGAACAATAATTGGGTGGTGGTCAGGTCATCAACGCTATTCAACATCCAGCCATGGTAAATGTAA
Organism: Phodopus roborovskii; assembly: GCF_943737965.1. Classification (NCBI taxonomy): domain Eukaryota; kingdom Metazoa; phylum Chordata; class Mammalia; order Rodentia; family Cricetidae; genus Phodopus; species Phodopus roborovskii. The sequence goes on from NW_026126461.1 coordinate 11,736,353, forward strand.
ACACTGCCCACAAAAACCTGGAAAGCAATGTTTGTGTTGGAATAAATGGAGGACATGGTATAGCTGAGTTGGCAGAAAAAACTGACCATTGTAGCTATAATTTGAGAGGGCTGTTCAGTGCTTTTCAGTTGATAAGAGTGCCAGTCATGTTCTACAAAAGGAAAAGCCATTATACGTATGAAATTATTGTGATACTATATCTGCTCTCCATTGAGAACGTAACTCACAATTTGGCTACTATTTAAAACATTAAAGTATAAACTATATCATGTGTTATGTGAAGGTGATGTTTTGATACACCTGTTGCTCCCTTTAAAAAATAAAATTCTTATTTTTTGTATAGTTAATATTGAATTTTCATTATCAAATATTATTATTTTATAATGAGATAGCATTATTCAATATTACAACCCTAAAGAAACAGACTAAAAATCTGCCCCACTCATTCTTTTTTGCTGACTTTTCATCTAGATGAAGCTGTTACATTTCAGTAAGTACATTTTCTTCATTTGCATCTTGTAATATGCAAATTACCATGAACATACATTTATTGCCACAGTTTCATGTTATCATTTGTACATGCTGTTAATGTAAAATCATTTCCTTGATATCATTATAAGTCATAGTAACTTTTCCAAAATTATTTCTATTCTTGTTTGGTTTATTAAATTAAATAGCTGAAGACTATTTTAGTGTCTATGGAGGATTTTTATTACTCTAACCTTTGTTTTACAGAACGGTGTTTTATCTATACTTCCTCATGTATGTTGAGATTATTTAACTCTTATTAGTATGAACGCTGCTTTCATTTTAGCAGCTACTGCATAACATAGGGAACAAATTCAAACACCATGGAGTTTATGTAAATAACTAAGGTGTTTTATATTCATGTACTTGTTAACTATCCTGGAACCCTACTTGCTACTTCTGACTCTTAATTGTGTTGCCCCACTTTTCCATAATGCAGGGTGTTTCTTTTACAGTATAGTCACATTGGACTTCTGACTCCATTGAGTTTTATACTTTTGTCTCTCTGTCAAATTCATGTCATTAGTCAATTTCTGCTTTGTGGTGGGATACTATGAGAACTGAAAACAATATTATTCATACATGCAGTGAAAGGTAACAGTAATATTTACTGTCCAGACCATACTATAAATTTCTTACAAAAGCAGTGTTATTTTTGTCTCATACCAAGTTGCCATGTGATCTGGAAAGCCACCTGAGCTTTCTATCTATTTGGTTTTTGAATTCCTCTACAAATACCATTTGATTGCAGATAGGCAATCTCTACACTGAGTTTCAGTGTCTGGTAGGCCTTGGGAGCCCTTAATCACCCATACAACCCAATTTTCTACTTCAAAATTAGTAGCCTATACTTTTTTTTTTCTATTTTATTCACAAATCTCTATTCCTGGATCAGATCTTCTAATGTAATAAAAATCTATCAGAAATTTGAATTCAGCTAAAATTAATGTCTAAGCTATGAATTTGGATAAGAATTGATATGACTAGTGCATTTAGTCTCCTCAAAAACATGTATAGAATGTATTTTCATCTGTGTTCATATTTGTACATTCTAAAACTTGATTCTTTTCTATGTAAAGTTATAGTATGTATTTTCTATTGCCAAATACCAGATAGAATTTAGAACATGAATAAGAACTTAATTACTCTGTAGATTTTATACTGGTAATAATTTCATTGTCAATTACAGGGTCAAAGTGATCACCATTAATTCAGTTTCTACACAAAGCTTTTTCCTGGTTCACTGTTAGTTACTTTCTATGTATTTTCATGGTCTTTCATCCTGAGGGGTTATTGAGATGGAGAATTCCACATCTGTTAAATTCAGAAATCCAATGATGAGGACCTTAGTTTCAGTACCAATTGATGCTTACTATTTAACTTGTGACTTTTATGTAGATATAAATATTATCCCATAATGGTCTATCATTTTTCCCCCTAAGTTCATCATTTCTTGCAGACACATACCTTTTCAAGTATAAACTTAGTCAACATCATTAGTCAACATTATACATTCAAAAATCAAGTCTCAAGTTCCCTGGTGGAGTTTTTTTTTTTTTTTTTTTTTTTTTTGTGTGTGTGTGTGTGTGTGTGTGTGTGTGTCACTTATGCAAACTATCATATTATCTGTAAATAGTAAAAGTTTGAATTCTTCCTTTCCAATTTGTGTCCCCTCAATTTCCTTTTGTTGTCTGATTGCTCTAATTAGAACTTAAAGTATAATATTGAAGAGATATGGAGAGAAGGGACAGCTTAATCTTGTTCTTGATTTTCAAGGAATCATGTTGAGTTTCTCTCCATTTAGTTTGATGTTGGCTGTTGGTTTGCTGAAAGCTCTACAGAAAAAAGAAGCAGGCTCACCCTGAAAGAATAGATACCAGGAAATAATCAAATTTAGGGCTGACATCAATAAAGTGAAAAGAAAACAATACAAAGAATCAATTGTAACATAAAGTTGGTTCTTCCAGAAAATCGACAAGATAGACAAACTTTTATCCAAACTAACCAAAAATCAGAGAGAGAACATGCAAATTAACAAAATCAGAAATGAAAAGGTAGACATAACAAACAACAGACACTCAGGAAATCCAGATAATCCTCAGGTCATACATGAAAACTTGTACTCCACAAAATTCGAAAATTTAAAGGAAATGACAAGTTTCTGGATAGCTATTACATACCAAAATTAAATCAAGAACATAGAAGCAATTTAAATAGACCTAATGAAATAGGAGTAGTTATCAAAAGTCTCCTAAACAAAAAAGCCCAGGGCTTCAGTGCAAAATTTTACCAGAAATTCAAAGAAGAGCTAATACCAGTTCTCAAAGTTTTCCACACAATAGAAGCAGAAGGTTCACATTCAAACTGTTTTTATAAGGCTTCAATTACCATTACCTTGCTACCAAGCCACACAAAGATACAACTAAGAAAGAGAAATACAGACCAATATCTCTCATGAACATTGATGCAAAAATAGCCAATAAAATACTGGCAAATTGAATTAAAATTTTTAAATTTTAAAAATTAAAAAAATTATCCATGATCAAATAGGCTTCATCCCAGGGATGCAGGAAATGTTCATCATATGAAAATCTGCTAATTTAATCCACCATATAAGCAAACTGAAAAAGAAAAACCACATGATCATCTCAGTAGATACTCAAAAAGCCTTTAACAAAATCCAACAACCCTTCATGATATAGGTCTTGGAGAGATGAGGAATAACAGTTTCTTACTTTTGATGTATATTTTTTTGTTGTTTTGTCTCTGTGTGTCTACAGGTTTTTATTGTACAAATCACATCATTATTCTCTTTCATGTCCACCCTAGTGTGGAAGACTTTATATTTTACCTGTCTTTCCTTTTTTGACATTATCTTCATCATCCTCATAATTATTCAAATTTTAGAGGTCAAAGACAAGTTCTCATTCAAGCATGCTACCATAAAACCAAATCTTCACCATGTATCTTTTTTTTTCTTTTTCTTAAATTTAGCTTTATTTACCATACATATCTAAACACACCGATCCAAATGCTTGATCAGTGATCCTACTTTCCTGTACAACCAGTCCTTAGAGAATTTATCATTAAATTGTACAAATTTATCATTGTAATTTCAGTTTTATGTTCCCAGAAACACCATATTTATTTGCAATTGTTATTCCTCAGCTTTCTGTGATTTGGAAATAAATGAGCATGTATATATTCAAGCGTAAGGAAAATTATAAATATTTAAATCAAACCATATACACCATTCCAATGAAATTAGAAATCATCTAAGGTTAATTCAATCTTTAATCTTTCATTCAGAGGTAAGTTATATTTACCAACGACTTGTCTAAGTATTTTTTTTCAATGGCTGTCTAGTGACTAACAGACATTAGTACACTGGCTATGTTTCTTTTTGAGTTTATTTTGAGCAGAGAAAGGAAATGAGATCTTTGCAGATGTGTATGGTCAAGTTTTCCTGTAGATTTAATTGAGCTAATTTGGTAAACAAACTAAAAAACAAACAAACATCTCAGGGAGGGGTAGGAGGTATCTGGAAGGGTTTAGAGGAAAGTAAGAGAAGGGGAGTAGTAGAAATTAAATTATAATGTCAAAAATTTGAAAAGGAGGAAGAAAACAAAACCAGAAGGCTGAGAACAGCTAAAACCCTCTGTGGAAACTAAAACTATGAGAGACTGACAGACACTTTATCAACAGCTCCTGTAACACTCCTACTGGTCATTATTTCAGAGAATTAGAGTATCTCCAGTAACATTGTTAAGATCACATATAAGAGAACATTTGGATTCCTGGTACTACCTAGTCCAGCTTACTCATTTTGACTTGTGATCTCCACTTGCATCTGTTTTTCTTCAAAGTACAAAAAGCGAGATATGAAAGAAGAATGTATTAATTAACAGTGAAAGGATTTGGCAGTAAGTAAGTGCTACAGAGTTGTGAATATCATCAAAGTTCATAAATACATGTAAAACGTTGTAACAAATAAAAATGCATCCATCCATCCATACATACCCACACACACACACTATTCCCTAGAATACAACTAGGAATATTCTGATTTTACCTTAAACAAGACTATAGTCTGCTGATATGCTTAAAATCATTTATTTATATACTGCAGATGGAAACAGAAGTATGCTTTGTTTGACTAGTTGTCTAACCTTGATGTAGACTGCCAACCTCAGCATATACACAGGAAAAGGTATTTATATGAAATCTATATTTATTTTCCCTTTATGATGAACAATATGGTTTCAGGTTGACACACACTTTGTTCAAGCATAAATAAATGATATTTCATTCTTGTTTGGACTCTAGCATTATAAAAAATGTTGCTTTCAATGTAGTTGATGTTTATGGACAGGTATTCTGTGACTTCTGTTTCTGTGATTACAATCTGACATTTCCTTTCATTTAAAAATATTCAGTGAGGGTTTTAGGTCTGAGCTAATCATTATTTATTATTCAATATTCTTCTACTACCAGAAGACAAATGGCATAGCTCATCTCCAGAACATTTAGTGTTTTACACACTCAGAGACACACAAACCCACTTCTATGTGTCTGTGTGAAAAGGTGAAGGTATGAATGCACACATGCATATGTGTGTGTGTGTGTGTGTGTGTGTGTGTGTGTGTGTGTGTGTGTGTGTATGTGTGAAGGCAGGAGGTTGGTGTTGGGTTTCTCCCTCAATAACTATCTAACATATTCTTGAGCCACATTTTCTCACTGACATAGAACATTGTGACTTGGTTTCAATGGGATCCAAAGATTGCCATGTCTTTGCCCCACTAGCATGGGAGTTAAGAAGTAAATTCTGAGCTTGCACTTTCCACTAACACTGGGCTTCTGATCCCAGGCCCTTTAACTTGCACAACAAACACTTTCCTGACTGAGCCATCCTTTCAGGTCTACTTCTGGTTCTGGACATAGAGAAGCTAAGAGGAAACATGATGTCTTTTGTTCCACAATGAATTCTGTTCCCCAACTCTGCTGTAGCAAAGCATCACTCATTATTTGAATATATTGGTATTGAGGAGCTATCTTCAGAGAGCATGAAATTAGTAGATATTGCTAGGGTGGGAAAACTCAGGAAGCTCATTTAAAGACTCATAATGGCTTACTTATTATTTCTGTGTTGCATTACTAAAAAATTTTAAGTGGATTGATCTTGTGTATTTGTTTCTTGACATAATATAATTAGATAGAAAATAAAACTTCCTTATTCCTTTTTACCCATTTCTATTTCTTTCCTCCAAGAAAATGATGAGTGAAGTTATATAGTGAAAAATAAGGAAAGTAAAGCATGTAGTAATCTGTGTTTTAAGAAATCTAACCTTTAATTTTCCAACTCTTAACTTCTTTTTTGAAAAGGAATAAGTCCTACATCTTGTCCTGCAAAAATGTCTGTGTGCATGTGTGCAGGGTTTTAACTGATAAATGCAATCCAGATTTAGTATTTTAAAAGAACATAGTTAAAGGGAAATTATTAGTTTTGGAAAAAAATAAGAATCACTAGTTGAAATTAGAAGCCACTAATCAGGTACAATTATGCAAAAAGCAGATGGCTAACATTGATTTTGTTAGAGACCTAGGACAATGAAGCTAAGAGAGTGGAGTCCTGGGTTGTATACTCCATAATTAGTATAAATACTAGATTGTTTTCAAAGTGGTAAAGAAGAAGATGATTGTGAGTTGATTACTTCTGTTTACTCTTTGCTAAGTCCAAGAACATATTATGAAATATGAGAGCACGTTTTCTATTATTCTTCAATTCTAAGTTCAGAACAATTATTATTCATGTTGAAGTTATACTTTTGTACCAATTATTCCAAAATACGTAAATGAATTTTATGTGTGATAGTTGCAAATCATTTCCAAACTATTTACAACTTAAATATCTAAATGCCAAGCCACCTGCCATGGTGTAAATAGTGTGGTGAGTTAGTGGTGTTTTTCCTCAGGGTCATAGAGTGTTTCCTTTGTACAACCTCGACAGTGACTTCCTAATATATTAGAATATTTAAAGTTATCTTTTCATGATTAAAATGCATGTACATCTTTCTTCAGTATCGATAATATATTTTTTCAGTAATTATACATCCAAGCTTCTATCTTAAAGTGGAATCTGTAAATCCTTAGGGATTCATTACTTTGGCTTTAAGAATGGAGATTAAAAATAAAAGACAGAGTGACAGAGAGAGAGAGAGAGAGAGAGAGAGAGAGAGAGAGAGAGAGAGAGAGAGAGAGAGAGAGAGAGCCCAGTGTGATACAAATAGTTTAAAAGCCTCCAACCATTCAGTAAACCTAACATTTTATTCTGTTCATGGGATGGTGTTTTGAAACCTTCTTTTTTTTTTTTTTTTTTTTTTTTTTTTTTTTTGGCTTCATTTGGGTTCAGGGTCTAACTTATCGCCAGTTGGTAAGATTGGAGAAATGAACTAGTTCCTAGAGGAGTTTCCAAACCCATAGAACTAAGCAAAGGTAGAGATTTTATTTTGAGTTTCAGGTTTCCTATGGTTTCAAATGAAAGAAGACCAAAGGCAAAATGCAGTAGACATGACATTTGTGCACAGAGACCAATATAAAGTGTTCTGGAACTGCATGGGTGAGGTCAGAGTCACCTTCATACTTCTGCAGGAGGTTCTGTTTCCTTCTGGGTCCTCTGCTCTTCACCCAAATTAAAGTAAACGATCTCTTACTAAGGGCTCTGAGACCAAACAGGGCTTTAAAAAAGAAAAATTTATTTAGCTTTTCATCAAAATTAACAAATAACACGCTCTTAAATGTGCACACTCGATATTATGTTTATCCTCTCTTTTGCTCTGAAAATAAAAAATTCCACACCCCAAATAATTCTATTATTATTCCAAAGTATTAGTTAAAAGTGGAATTGAAGCAGTATAAAATGAAATATCAATATATTATCAAATGTCATAAAATAAATTCATTTGCTAAATTGTTATTTTAAAGTAAAACTAGAAATAGCTATTAAATGAAATATAAACGCATTATTTATTTAAGAAAGACAAAATCAAAATGTTGTGGTTCTGACACACAAATTTCCATCCCATTTCTTTTAGGGAAATGTTCATGGAATTGTTTTCAAATTTCTGATATTTATTTCAGCTATAATGAAGTAAGAAAACAAAAATTTCAATAGACATATAAGTCAAAATATAAGGCTAATATCCAAGGCAATAGAATTGTGTATTTCAATTATTAAATACAACAAAAATTACATCCTTATCTTAATTCCATTTAATAAGTATAATTATACCCAGATGCCTCTCTGTCTATCAAAACTAAAGAAAGTATATTTAATAACAAAAGAGTGTGTGTGATGATGAAATCTTTGGTGCCAGCATCTGGAAACCAGTTCAAAACCAATCTGGACAACATAGTGAGCTGCAGGTCATCCAAGGTTACACAATGAAACTACCTCAAAGATAAAATAAATGAAATGAAATAAGCCAGTGTGGGATGAAGCAAAGTAAAGAAAAACAAGAAAGAAAATTTGAAGTAGCCTTGGAGAAATGGATGGCTCAGTGGATAAAGCATGTGCTACTCCTGGGGTGGTCATGGGAGTTCAGTTTCCATTACCCACAGAAGGCAGGTCTTAGCTCCTCTACCTCAGCTTCTGGGGACCTGACATGTTCAGCATACCTCAGGCTTAATGAGTGGGTATGGAATTGGGACCCATATGCATGTGCACTGTGCCAGCTGTCTGGGAGGAAGGCTGTTTCTGAGAAATCCACAATCGTTCTTTGTTTTTCCTTCTAGCTGTTAGCAAAGTTAACATTCTTTGAGACCTGCCCAATAAAAAAATCAAAAAACAAACAAATCCCACATACACTGATTTTGTTACTTTTAAATTTAAAGGTCAGCTTGGCTGTTTAAGGCATGTCTTTCTGTTCATTTCACACAGGAAAACAAAATCAAAACAAAAAAAAAAAAAGATGGATATAATACCAAGTAGCACTTTTAAACTCTGCAAAAACACAGAAATATTTTACAAAATGCGTAAGCCCCAAACACTAACAATGAAATCTGAACTCAAGAATTATATTTCAAAGAAATTGTAGTTCATTCAGGTTTACTACATTCAGGTCATGCCTAACATCCAAAGAGTAAGGTATTGAGCTTAATTTACAAATAGGTACAATTAAGATGTCTGTTTATTATATTCCTTTTTGAATAATTAAGTTTGTATGTCATGTAAGTTTGAATAAAAACTATTTACATAAATAAATTTAAGAGACATTTGACTTTTTAAAATAGAACATGGAAGCCATCAAAACCTTCCAAATTCACTTCTATTATATAGCAGTGCTGCAGTGTGTGTGGATATTTTTGAAAAGTGAGAGGCATTTTGTAAAATAGCATAGAATGTGCATCTTAAAAGAAACAAATTATGATAATGAAGATTTTTGAGAGCATTTTAATGAAAAATCCCTAAAGTGAACACTTGTTATTTCTATGTTTATAATTAATGCCATGATTTGTAAAGTTTTATTTGGAAACACCTACTGTTACATCCAGGCATTTGCACTGCCCTGTCCTGGGGTTCTGAGAGGGTACACCCTCAGCTGCAGCCACTAAGCACACCACCAGCCAAAACTCACTACTTTTCCTTTCACAAGGGCTCTGCACACCTCCCATCTTTCTCTCTTTCTCAGACTGCTTCTCTGTCTCCTACTCTCCCTCCCATTCTCCTCCCCTTCATTCCCTCTCTCTGCCTCTTTCCCTCTTTTCTTCTAAGGTTCTTGTACTCCCTCCCCTCCCCATTTTCCCTTTCATTTTACCCCAATTTAAGAAAGAAAATTCCTCTAATCAAGCTCTGTCCAATGTAGTCTTTCTCTAGTGCACCACTTTTTAAAATTACAACACCTATATTATTCCAAAATTGTGGAAATTTGTCAATGTATTTTGACTTATTTTGCTACTATTTTCTGAGTGAAGTATAAAATGTTGACAACGTAATGTAACTGTTTTATGTTTTCATTACTTGCCCCTTTATTTTACCTCTAAAAGCCCATTTGTTGGTTATTTATTTGTTAATTATTGGCTGATAAAAAATAACAAATAAAATAACATTGATAGTTACTAATATTACATTTTTATTTAAGAAAATTCATCTGAATAACACTATATAGTTGCTGACCAAACTTTTAATTTGGTTTGAAAATCACTACTTTTTTCATTGTAATGATGTGTTATAATCTGATTAATCTGCCAGAACAAATATATTTGTTTTACCAATATTTACATGAATTTTTAATTTAATTTTGATAATTTTAAAATTAATTCAATTTATTGTGAACATGTTCACTGCCATTACTATCTGTTATTCTCCTTCAAATCCTAAAGCACCCACTCTTTTCCCAACTACTCCCCTTCTTGGTTCATGTGTTTTGTCCTTTGCAAGTATTTTGAGGGTGGTCATAGCTTTTAAGTGTTCATAATTACATAAATTATGTCATATGTAGTCGAGGTTGGTTTTCATTGTTTTTTTTCCCCTATTTTCTAGTTTTTCTAAACTTTCTGACCTCTTTTCTAAAGTCTCTGTAGTACTGGAGAGGGTGATATTCGTTTTGTTCATAGCTGACCACGTAATAGTAATTTATTCTTCGCTCAGTGATGTATGTCTGTGTTGACTATCACTTACTGTGAAAAGAAATTTCTCTGAGCAAATGCAGTTACCATGTTTTTTAAATGTATAAATCAGATATTTAGAAATCATTTGAATAACATACATTAGCTTAATAATAGTAGTTTCTCCCCACCCCAAGGCCTGAAATATGTCTCTAATCATAAATATTTGACCAGGTTTATAACACTGGGTATATATTTCTTCTTGTGGATGAAATCTCAATTACTATCAGAAAGTTGTTGGTAGCCATCCAAAACAATGTTGCTGCTATTATACCAATTACAGTACCTTGCAGGCAGTACATTTTCATGGTACTCAGAACCAACAGCTAGGCAAACCATCAGTGAATGCTCTTTCTCAAATCTGCATAGTACATAGTATGAAGACACTATGAACATTAGCCATAGGAATGGAAGTTGCCAGCTTAGTTCCATATTGATTTATTCATGTGTTACATCTCTATTATGTGGTATGTTCAGCAATAAGATATTGTGAGAGTCAAATTAACTCAAGACTCTCTCTGTGACCATGAAGAAAGGACAAAAGGGAATATTAGTTCTGTGTCCTTCTCCATGAGAGATCCTAGCCAGGTTCTAAAGCAGTTGTGTCTGAGGTAGCCTGTGTTATTTGGCAAACATAGTGTGATTTAGCCACCTGTTTACTTTGGCCATTTCCCCCTATAAGTAGTTCATAAAAAAGTATACTGCTTAATAAACCTGCTTGGCATATGTCATCTGCTTATGCAAGTCTTCTCAGTTCTAGAAATGTGTCATCTTCATTTCTTATCTCCATACCTTTCTCTCAACATCTTTTTATTTGAGACCTTCTTGTGGTCTTGACTATTGATATTTCCATGTAGATTTATTGGTTGCCTAAGAGTAGTGGCATGATATATATATATATATATATATATATATATATATATATATATGGAAAAATTGTTGTTACACCATGAAAGTTACACCCATTTAATTATTTATTTAAATAATTAAATTGTTAATTATCTCATAAATTTGTAGGTTTCTATTTGGTGTTCCCATAAATCCTGATATGGTTGGTTCTATCTCAGGCTATACCTTTACCTATTTATATTTTAATTTTTCAGTCCTACTACTTTCATATTACCTGTGTTTCTTAGTTCTTTTTCCCAATTTTCCACACCCAATCTCAACTTCTAGGATTCCTTGTTTTGTTTCCTGTCCTCTACAGATGCCCCTATAAGTTGGGAATGATATCCAAAACCTTAAGAATGCTATTGGACATGAAAGAGAACATCCAGTGTTTGTCTTAGTGAAGCTGGATTATCTCACTGTTTTATACATTTTGCTGTGAAATAATTTCACATTCCATAAGTGCTTTGTAGAACTCTGTTGTGTATAACAGGTGATCGGTAGATGGTCATCCATGTTTATTCTAATCCCTACTGTTATGGAAGAGTATTATTGATTGTGGATGTAAATGCATATCAGTTATAAGGTATGGGAACTTTTGGAGACCTTTGCATATATTCAATATCTTATAGTTACAAATGTGTAGCATTAAACAATTTAGCATTTTCTAGTGTGAACCATTTAAAAGTACTGCAATGCAAATTCATAGACATGAAAAGTTAAATATGTTTATAATTTTGTTAACTTTCCCAAGTTCCATTTCCAGGTATTCTACAAACATACCGTAATGTTTACCTCTTAATTTTACCAGAGTGATAAACAGAAATGATATCTGTTTTAATTTGCTATTAGATTTTCTTATTGATGTTGTATATCTTCTCAAAAATAGCATGCAACATAAAGTGATCTATAATTTTATTAGTAAATATAAAGTTTATTCTCAAAAAGGTACTTCTGATTATAATAAATCAAGCCTAAAATGTTATAATCTACATTTGTTCAAACTATATAATTTACAAAGAATATTGCAGCTCATTGCCTTTTTATCAAGCAAAGATAGCAGCTACCTTTGTAACAGTGCTAAATCTGAGAGGTTTCTGAGAGGACAAGAACATACAGTTTATTCAATGGTTTTCTTGTTATATAAAAATAAATCTGTGCAAATTGCAAAAGTTTCATGAACTGTATAAATATAATGTGCATTTGGAGTATTGATTTAATTAGAAAAAAAGTAGTCTATATGATGTAATACTAGGTACACACAGAGTCAAATATATAATCCAATGAGGAAAGAAAAGTCATACAACTCTATTATTAGAAAGTGGATTGATTTTCATGAATTGACTATCATTGCAACTATTTTTTTTGCTTCACTGTTATAAAAGAATATTTGTATCTTTCCATATAAGTTATGTGTATGGGATTTCAAAAAATAAAAAATTCTCTCTCTCTTCCTCTCTCTGCCTCTCTATCTCTCTCTCTCCCTCTTTCTCTTTCTCTCTGTCTCTCTCTCTCTCTCTTGCACACACATACTATCCTTCCTATCACCTTCTGGTTCATACAGCCTAGCTTCTGCCTATCTGTCCTGGAGGTGATGCTCAAAGACAAGAAAGAACTCTAAACGTTTAACATTTGGCTTTAAATATAACTACTTTGTGGAACTGAAATTCCAAAGGGAGCAGAGGACAAATGATACACTTCTCAAATGTGCACATAATACTCATTATGGACAGATTTTGTTTTGACTGGCCCGTCAGCCTGTGGTATTTTCTGATTTTGCTTTGCTCCTATCTTTACAGCCCATTGTCCTAAGGAGAATGGGGGATTTCTTACATGGCGAAGATTAAAACGGGTCATGTCAAATTCTTGGAATCAAATCGGAATAAAATTAGGTAGCTATCATTTCATGTTTCACTCTGACTTCCTCTGTGGAGAAGATCAGAATATGCCCCTGGTGTGTGTCTCTGAATCCAGCAGAGCAGGGTCAACAGCAATAAGCAGTGAGTGCTCTTTTGTTGGTGACATGCTTGTCAGTAAAACTGAGAGGAATTCAGTCATGGTGAATTATTACTTAAGGAGAAAGGAAGAACACAACATTATTACTCCCAATCTCAAATGGCTAAGAGAATGAGAGAAAAGGAAGAAAACCCTTGAGGATCAGGTAACATGCTTGGAGTCACAATCTGCATAAAGCTACAATTTTCTAAGGCTCGGGGAGTTCAAGAATATAATCATATAGTATGTCCAACCCCTTTTATAACCAAAATATTTTCATGGGTGAATGATATATTTTAGAAATGGCAAATACATGGGGCATGACTTTTCCCATATAAAATTTCCCAACTCTGTGATTTATTAGACCCTGTTCTCCAAATGTAATTGAAAACCTTTTCATAATATATCCGAAAACTACAGAAACGTTAAGCTTGGTAAGGTCCACTGAAGAAAGAAAATATTCTTCATGTAACATATACACAGTAATTTAGCAAAGAGAAAATATAAAAAGTAGAACATATAATTAATATGGTATGGCACCAAGGCAACAGTTACATAAAGGTTACAAAGCTATCATGGAACTTTTGATTTCTCATCCCAGGGTCCACTGCCATTCAGAGGCTGATTGTGTCAGTGAACTATTCCAAGTACTAACTCTGGGCAATGTACCCTTTAAAGGAAAAACACTGTATTTCTCAAATACAGAGTTATAATTTCTTTTTCCAGTATCTTACTTCATTATATAGTATGCCAAATGAGAAACTATCAAAATGTTATGGGAAAGAAAATGACTCAAGCAAAGCACCATGTACTTTAAAAAGGTCTAACACTATCCAACATCATAACCAGAGGGTATAGTTTTTGTGTGTATTTTTTGGAATCAACCCTTAGTTCTTGTGTGCACTATGGGGCTAAATACCGAAGCCTTAACTTCTAATAGCCTTGACTTTATGAACTGGCAAATTTCAAGATGACAACTAAGCACAGAGCTCCAGCCTTCTCTGCTCTGTATCCCCATCTGCCCATTGTCAGCAAACTCTAACTTCTGTAGGGAGAAAACACTACTATGACCACACTTCCATTCATTAAATAAAATACTAAATGTGAAAGTTTTAACTTTTTATAGAAAAGAAAATGATCCAAGTCAAACTTAGCACATTTTAAAGTCTGTCATAATGGGCTGTTTTTGACAGACTGCTGAACTGAGAGTGAAAATAAAAATTCCCATCTCTTAGGCTACTCCTTGTTAGCGATTTCATCACAGTAATGGCAAAACATAAGCCATTAACATATAACATGTCCATGTTTCCAGATAGTTTTGCTGAAGAGCTGACATTATTTAGTGAAGTTTATTCTTAAAAGGAAGAATTTCAGTGAAGAAGATGGTGCATTACTGGCTAACAATTATGAAAATAAAAATACTATCTTAAGTCATATAAGCCAATGTGCTAAGAGAATCCAGATATCCTCTGGGTGTGGGAATGCTTCATTGATGGGAGATGTCATTCTGTAAATGTTCTTCTCATTGGTTAATAAATAAAACCATGTTGGCAAATAGGTAGGTAAAATAGGCGGGACTAGGAGACAAGGAGAGTTCTGGGAGATGTAGTACAGAGGAGTTGAAATGTAGAACTAAGAGTAGTAAGAGGTCCAGACCCTTTCTCCAGTAAGATAAGACCACTTAGATTAATACAAATAAGTTATTAAGATAGAGCTAGCCAATAAGAAATCCTACTAATAGGCCAACAGTTTTATATCTAATACAGAGTCTCTGTGTGTTGTTTGGGGATGATATGACTCTGGGACCAGGCTGGGGAAACTGCTTATAACAACACATGCTCTAATAAGTCAGGCATCATACTTAGTACATTAGACAAAGTAGTGTAGTACAAGTAAGTCAAAGATACAGGCTATGATGTACCACAGGGGCTTTATCACAATCAGCCATTTTCTAAGCAAGAGCTGTCCTTGGGCTGAAGGAGATTCTAAAATCCTTTCTGTCCAGTGGTCAATTTTCCTTTAAAACCTCTTTTTAGTGTGTTTCTACACTTATTTTTTTCTTTGATATACAACACTTATTATATGCAAAAAGTCTTTTGTAACATAAGACATACTCATAAAACCATGGTCATATGAATACATTTCTAATGTATTATTAGCAAATGCAATAGGCAATTATTATTTTACTATTAAACAGTAATACAATTAGAGATTTTCATGTTGATTTGGTATTTAACCAACTATAGGCTTTTCCCTGATATAAAAGTTTCAATTCAATGTATCTTATGTAAAAATTTTGTAAGAATAAATTTTATTTGATAAGTTACATGTGAAATCAATAACTTATTTTCTCAGGTGATATAAGAGTCACCACATTCCTCAATTTTTAACAGGCTATGTTTTACATGTTTATATATCAAATATTCTCAATCTTAAAAATGACACAAAGTCCAATCTCTTTCTTGAACTTTGTATCTTCTTTGAATTATACAAAGAATTAATTTGGTCAAAGATTTGTTAACCTTTTCAAAGGATCATTCATTTGATTCACTGAATTTTTGTATTATTTTAGTTTCTGTTTTATTAATTTCATACCATATATGGATATGCTTAAAGGTGTTGGTTATTCATTTTTCTCCAACATCTTTAGCTTCATCATTAAGTTGTTGATTTGAGATACCCCAAAATGATGAATTTATGATGTCCTAAAAATTTGGTTTGTTTTAGGATTTTTTTGTTAACTTCTAGGTCTCATTCTTGACTCATTTTTAGAGGTATTTTCATATTTTCAGTTTTTTTCTTATACCTTTGGTATCCTGCTTTAGTCCTCAGTGGTTAGACAGAATACAGAACTGTTGTCTTAATTTTCCTGTATGTTTGAGAATTGTTTCCTAATATGTGGTATATTTTGGGAGACTTTCCACTGGCCTCTGAGAATAATATCTACCTTTAATGTTTGATGAATACACTAGGTATCTTTTAAATCCATTTGACTTATAACATATCATGTAGCTCCACAGTTTCTCTATGTATTTATATTTTGCATTTTACCGGTTCATAGGTGAGAGTTTGGTATTGAATATCACCCTCTATAACTGTGTTGGAGTTTATCTGTGGTTTTATACTCAGTAGTGTTTCTTTTACCAAATTTTGTGCACCTCTGTTTTCAGCAAACATTGTTTAGAATTGAAACATCGTATTGCTAGAATTTTTCTTTAATGAGTATAAAAGACCCTGTGTTACTTACCTGTGTATTTTTTATTTGAAGCTTTATGTCATATATTAAAATGGTAACAAGTGACAGTTTAAAAGTTCCATTTTCTTGGACTACTTTTTTGTATCATTTTACTTTTATATGAGCTGTGTTCCTCAGGAGCTTTAAAAAGTAGGGTTTTGTTTTCTGATCCAATCTCTTAGTCTCTGTAACTTCAGTGGTGAGCTGCAAGGCTTGATATTAAGATTTATTATCAAAATGTAATAATTCCTGGCATTTTGTTGCTTTTGTGATGTCATATTTTTTTCTCTTTGTTCCAATATTCTAAACTTTTTTTTATGTGTTTCTTGTTTTTTTTTTTTTTTTTTTTTTTTTTTTTTTTTTGGATATTTTAAACCTTTTCTTTAGTTCTAAACATTCTTTCCAGTATATGCTCTAGAAATTGCACATTGGTCATAAATTTCTTTTATTATTATTTTTTTTCTTTGAGACAAAGTCCCATATAACCCCTGGTACCCTAAAACAAGCTATATTGATGAGAATGACCTTGAATGTTTTCATCTTTCTGTGTCAAAGTGCTGGAATTACACTTGTGGGCCCAACGTCCTCTTTATACAATGAAAACTCAGGAATTCATACATGCTGAACTTGAACTCAACAGACTGAGTTCCATCCCTGGTATTCATTTCCATTTCATTATTGTTTGCATTATAACTGATGTCATTTCTAGACCTCTACACATTCATCAGTTCCCCCAGTCTGCTTCCCCCTCTTGCATGCATGCTGTTAAAAACCACCATTGCTCTGTGAGTCAGAATCCAAGCAGCCTTGTTTTTCATCTGGCTTCAGGTTAAATATTATTATTGATTACCTGCTTGTTCCTGAATGTTTCTCTTTGATCTTCAGTTTATCTTTCAGCAAAATTGTCTGAGTTTCCCTTAAACAATGACATATTCTTCTGCTACAGATCTGCCTCTCACTGTTAATATAGAGTTCTCAGAGAGGACAATTCAGGTTTCCTTTTCCTTCTTTACTTAACTCTGATATTCATGTTTATAATCAACACTCCAACAATGATGAAATACCAAGGAAATGAAATGATATCTCGTTTGAATTTTACCCTGCACACAGACAATATCCAAGCATGTTCACTTGGATATCCCAGAATCAACACCTTGGCAGCATTTTTCATTGCTTCAATGACATAAAGTAAAACCCTTGCTCTCAATCAGAAAGCTTCCATTTCCCTGATCAGTATGATTTACCTCTTATTCATTTCAAAAAAGAAATTTTTGTAGTCACTCTTAATGAATCCTTCTCCCTCAATCACCAGACATACAGTAAGGCCACAAGATATCTTATCCATATATCACTTGAAATAATATTTTTCTCTGCCTTCACTATACCCCATGACATACATCAATTAGAATCATTTCTAAATTACAGGATGAAATTTACTCTCTTGGTATAGCACAACCATTTGATAAATTCAAAGCAATTGTTCCTATTCATAATGGGACTGCACAGAATTGACGGTGTTAACTATTAGTTATGTTTCATACTTTGAAAAGGACCGCCTTTAAAAATCTCGTACCTTTCATGCAATATTCTGTTTCTCTAATATTCCTTCTTAATCCACTGTTATTTTGAATTTTATTGAAGACTGCATACATGAGCATTTGCATCCATATTTTTCTCACCACTCCCTCCCTCAAACCCCTCACATGTACCCCAGGCCCCTCTCAAACATATGATATCCTTTTTGTTATTATTGTTACACTGACAGCTAAATTTCTAATTTGTCTTTCAAGTATCATGTTGAACGTTAGTATTCTGTCAAATTACTCTTTCAAAGAAGTGATGTATCATAAGTGTACCTTATTCTTGTTGATAGTAGAGCTCTATTTTCAATTATGCATCTTTGTGTGATTTGGTGGTTATATCTCATTTTCCTTTTTTGGAAACACACTAAGAGGGCTTTGCTTGAATTCCATATACACATATGTAGTTACATACATATGCAATATATTATAAATATGCATAAAACTAATAAAATGCATTCCACATACACGATGCTCAATGATTCTTGTCAATTAACTAAAAATTTTTGCATTCTTTCTTATTTTTAAATATTTTTAAAAACTAATTACAAAAGTAAAATAATCATTTTGTATCCTTTTGACATGACTAAAATAACTTTCAAATATACTCTTCTTTTAGGAAATTTTGTAAGTAAATATTCATTCTTATGTCCAAATGACAGCTCCAGAATTATTATTCATTGTTAAAAAGTGAAATGCCATCAGATAAAAAATTATCTTTGATTGCTTATAATCTTCAATGAATAGGATTATTTATGTTCTAACTGTGATTTTTTAAAATCTTGTTAGTTATCTATTATATAAACAGATTTCTCATTACTTGCTTCTCATTATCTTATTGGCATCTTTGTATTTTTTTGCATTTAAAATAAATTAAAACTATTCATGGCTATACAATTAGCATACGATAGTCTATTATTCCCATAATAGACAATGTTTCCTAAAAAGGATAATACACCATATTTGTCCAATTCCATTCCTTTCATGTAGACATCTCATTTACAAATGTTGTTATTAGTCTTTTGTTATAAATGAGAGAAAGTATGAGTCTGAAAGCAAAGTGATAACAAATTGCTAAATATGCTGATGAAGTTTCTTAAGAGTTTGTTTTTCTGCCAGCCTGGTCGCACCGCCTCGCCAGTCCCAAATAAGACACAGAAATGCTCTATTAGATATAAAGCTGTAGGTCTGTTACTAATTTCTTATCAGCTAGCTCTGTCTTAAATATTAACTGATTTCTATTAATGTAATTATTTCCACTTGGTCTCATCTTACTGGAGAGAGGGCCCAGACCTTCTTCCCTTAAGTCTACATCTTGACTCTCCCCTACCACATCTCCCAGAATCCTCCATGTCTCCTACTCCTGTCTATCTTGCTTTCCTATTGGCCAACAGTGGTTTATTCATTAACCAATAAGAGAAACATATTTATAGAATGACATCTCCCATCAGAAGTTCATTTCTAGAAATAACATGTATATTCTATGTGCTTGGTGGTTCTATCATGAAAACACAAAGGAAGAAATAAAAGAAAAAAAGCACCTGTCTGTTTCATTGTTACAGCAATAAATCACATTTTTTCATTTCCAAAACAAACAAAAAATGCTATCCATGTATTCTTAGTTCATAACTTATAACAGTTTTATTGTCATTCCTAGTAAACTTGTCAAGTTCTGTTTTTAAATCTTAGCTCACCTTACAAAGAAAAATTGGGTAAAATGGTTTGAGCAGCTTGTCCTACTTCTCAGAACTATATGAAGTAAAAACAATTCCTGTTTTGATATGAATTGTTCCTAGGAAGTGGAAACTGAATACCATAAGAGAAAAAAATTTATGTCATTGCTTCATGAATCCCAATGTGAATTAAAAATGAATAAAACAAAGAGAGAGAGATAGAAAGAGAGTGAGAGAGGAGAGAGATGGCATGAAAGGAAATATGAATTATTGGGTTATTCGTGGGTGTCTGGCTCTCATTCTTTTAGCTTATGTAATCTAGCAATTCATTCATATACTATTCTGGATCTCAACGTCTTTATTTCAAAAGCCATAGTATGAGGACATCTCAAAAATATTGGATAAAAATCTAAGAGTTCCTTGAATTTCTAAGTGTTCTGAATGAGATTTTTCTAGGGAAGACTTTGGTTTTTTTTTTTTTTTTTTTTTTTTTTGTTTGTTTGTTTCATAGAAATAACTGGATTTGTCCTGCATCTTCTTTCACTTCAAAATCAATCTTTAGCTTGGAGATTCCACATAGCTACAGCCAACAGCAGATTCAAGCTTCAGTGAGTGTGAGAAAGTTGCTTCTCCATATGAGGGCAGACAAGAAAAACAGTTAGTGAACCACAGACTCTGCTCCTGCCCTCTGTTTGCTCATTTTCTCTTAGCCTCTCATGGATACATCTGTCACCTCCTAGTGTCAGAAGCACCCTTCTGTCAACCTCCTGGCAGTTAGTTCCCTTCCTCTCTAACTTTTATTTAAATATAGTTCCCACCATCTGTCTTATTAAAAAAAAAAAAAAAAAAGGATCAAGGACAATTTTATGAATGTGAATTAATCTTCCATTTGTATTTATTCTCTGAAAACAAGTTTTCTTTGAGAAACAAACCTTTGACAGCATAATCTGTGTTGAAACACCATGTCTGTTTTGCTGTGGATTTAGATGCCAATCAATTTTTTTCCACACTGGAGTTGTTACACATTAAGAGTTCTAGTAGTAAGCCACCTACTTAAAAGATGTTCCATTTTGAGAAGAAATCCAACTAGCAAAAGGCTAAGGAACAATAGGAAAGGACGGAGGAAGAAGATGAAGTGAGGGAGAAAAGGAGGAAAGAGACCTGAAAGGGAGAAGTTGGTAATGAACTGTGCATTTCTGTTGACATTAGGATGGGGGAATGATGCTGCAATTAAGAGCATCGATCTGATGTGTGCGTGCATTAAAAACCAATCAAATGGAAATGGAGATCTTTGCTCCCACAGTTTGTAAACAGGAATGGGAGCCTGCCTGGGGAACTGCTTCTGCATAAAATACATTAGGTAGTAGATTCTTTTTACTTGCAGCATCCACAGTGATGACAGAATGTTCCTGGTACACTCTGCACATCGCACCCGTTATAACGCTGCTCCTTAATACCATTACATTTAATTTTATAGTTTATTTCATTTTTGATTGTGTGTACTTGTCTCTGCAGGGATATGGGTTTTGTAGAGCCTGGAAGAGGACATCTGGGTACTCTAGATTTGGAAAGACAGGTAGTTCTGAGGTATGTAGGCTAGGTGGTCGGAATCAAACTCGGGTTTGCTGCAAGAGCAATGTGTTAACGGTTGAGGCATTGCCCCACCCCTCCTAATATCTATTTTCAAATGAAGTGATGGCATTACATTTCTTAGGGAATTAGTTTATATGACACATAGGGTCGAATTTTCTTCTCTTCAAATCCAGTATCCTTTTTTTTTTTTTTAACCATAAAGTTCTAAATGTCTTCTCTTCTGTCACATTTTATTTCCTCATCAACATCTGTGCCCACAAAAGTCTCCATCTACTTTGCCAGGCAACAACTGATTTACACATTTTGGGAGAGCAGTTCTCACACTCACTCCATAATAGAGATAACCGTTGTGTATATATCGTATCGCATGAACAACTAGACTGTACATAGTATGCTTTATAAAAAACAAAGAACTCAGGCTGTAGAGATGGCTCACGGGTTAGTAGCATATAGTGCTGTTGTTGAAGATACAAGCTCAGATCTCACAACCTATATCAAGGTGCTGCAAACCACTTGAAACTTTAGTTCAGATAATTGGGCACATATTTGCACATGTACATCTCTAAAGCTAGACATAAATATATACATATAATTTATAATTAATATCAAAAAAGAAAGAAAGTTCTGACTCAAAGTAATACCCCTACTCCTAAGAGATAAAATGTCTTTGTTTATAACCTGATATATGATTTTTTTTCAAGAAAATTCTGCTTTGCATACATGCTTTCTCCTAATCCTGAGTTCCTAATGATTCAGATTATTAGAGGTTAAAAGATGTATTGTTAGATTCTCAGGATGCTATCATATGGTTTCAGAAGTATTTTTATAGAGAAAAAAAGGGTGTTATACATTTTTAATTCAAGATGTTAGTCGAGATTATGGAAATATAAACCTTATGGTATGCTTATTGTGCATCAACTCAAACAACTCCTCTCTGAAAAGGAATGAGAAAAAAATAGTTGATAATAATTGTGTGCTCTACCAACAAATAGTTACACTGCACACACAAATATTAGCAAGAGAAGACAAATCTAATGCTTAAAACAGAAGAAAGTAACAGGGAAAAAAGAAGAATGCATCACACTACATATTTAACAGAGAATGGAATTTTTTTTAATCACTGTTAACTCAATGTTACTCTAATACTCCTAATTTTGAAACAGATTAAGCTAAATGAAAAAGATAAAGAAAACACAACTCATCAGATATTGATTTTCTATTTATTAAGAACTAACTAGCAAATATGAAGCTGAAATTTGTCTGTTCCTTCATCAGTGTTTTTAAACCCAAAACATTGAGGAATCAACAAACACCCAACAAAAAACATAACAGGTTGCAACAAGCTTCAAGTTCAGGTAATTAGCTTATGAAGCTTGACACACTACCTTTGCTTTCAGCCTCCTTACCTGTTATTACCTATGGAGACTGTTTGAGTTAGTTAGCAGCTCAAGGAATCACCTAGTTAAGAAATTACACCAACTCATGTGTGCTGAGGTCCCAAAACTTTTTGAGTATACCATAAATCTCCTTCATGTTGTATGAATGGTTATTTCTAAACAATTACAATGAAGTCCAATCAGTGTTTTTCTTAGAAAACAAATATAGAAAAACAAAATGAGGCAAAATAATACATTCTGTTATCAAACAAAATATTCATAAGAAGACTGGAAAAATGAATTTTGAATCACTGCTTCATAAAATATTGAAACATTAACACAGCCAGCTCTCCTGGACCAAGATCACAGTATCCTAAAGAGTTGGGTGTCTACAGATTCATACTGCAAAAGGAAACCCAATGTTTCATAAACAGGCAGGGTTATTTATGGAGTTTACAAATCCCTGTTCTAGTGTTAGGACCATTAGAAAAGGCAAGGCCTTTATTATATATCATGAGAAAGGGTCATTTACAATATCTAGTATATTTTAGGACTTCTAAAAATCAATTGTAGTTGCATGTATCACTTAGAATGTTATACTTGTGATTATAAAATAAGTAATTTAAATTAACCCGAAATGATTCTATCCTGCTGTGCAAATTTCCGGATTGTGTTTCTTTGTTGTGTTTTTTAGGGATGTATTTCCTACTGAGTCATATGCAGTTTAATACGGAACTTTATATAAGTTCTTTTGCATACTAAACAAAAATAAACAAAGCTATAATTAAGGAAATAGCCATATTTTATCAGGTCTTCACACCATTATTTTCTTATATACCTGTGAGCATTTTTAGAATTTTTTTCTTCTTAGAAAATAGAAGGCATAAACGATACTTTTGGAAGCTGATATAAAATAAATCGCAACAACAGTCAAAGCAATTTCCTCCCTGTTATGATACAGGTTTCCCCATGATAAAGAGAGACATAAATCAGTCTCTGATTACAGTTCATTTCCGATTTTGTGACTCTGCACTCAGTCACAATCTAATTCCTCTCAAAATACTAAATTCTTATTGATCTTTAGGCCTTGGTTCATAGCTATTTTGAAAAGTCTGATTTCGGCTTTATTGCAAAAGTGTTGACAAGTTCAAACACTGCTTTCCCCTACCTTCAGGAAATATCTGTGCAAATCTACAGTGATATCCCAATATTCTCATCCTCTGCATTGGTTTAAGCGAATGTCTGCTTTACTTTTGCAAGATGACACGCCCATGAACACTGTGAGAAAGCTTTGCAAGGACCACTGCCCCTCGCCGCCCATTCTAAGGCTGTGCTACCCAGTTTGGAAGCTGGCTGGTCCTTACACTGATGGGGTACACTGCTGTGTGCTGGTACTCTGCTGCTTTGGTCTGTGATGCTTGGTGCTGTGGTTGTTGAGTACTGTGGTGCCTCTGGTACAGTTTCATCCCCATCTAAATTAAAACTCATAATTGGTGTAAGGGACAAGAGCAAGGGTTTGAGGCCTTCCTTAAAACGACTTTGGGTCCTAGACCTCCACCTACGTGTTTCAGAACAAATAAGTATGGTCCACTTCAAGAGAACTCCTAAGTGATTCTGAGCTCAAGTGAGTAACTTTTAACCTGATAATATTTGCTTTGTCCCAACCTGACATATGCCTCCAGATCTTAATGTCGCTAATGTAGAGAATGGCATGGAGTGACCACTCACAGGCCCACTGAGACGACTAACACAGTAAAGTGAGCCTCCAAAAGGAGATCACTTCAAAAGACGCTCCCTTTACTGGACATTTAGAACAACTGTGAATATTATCAGTTTCCCATGTCTAACTGCTTCAGGTGGATCGATCAGGTTCTTTTCCGATGAGTACCATGAATCAGAACCCATGTCTTTCTGCTTATGCAGCAGTGATTCACATAAAAGACCTCACAAACCCTCGAAAGAATTTACATAGAGAGCAGAAGCCACCAACCCTTTTTTTGAAAGGACTTGAATGTGATGGAAGATCTCCGTGTTCCTGAGAAAATGGAAGATTAAAAGAATTCCTCTGACCCCTCCCGGCAAACATGTACAACATACGAAATATATATGTGTATCTGTGTATATCATATACTATAAAACAAATAATCCTTTTAATTGTATATCATCAAAAAATTGGCTGGATTATGTGTCATTTCTTACTGTTTTGTTAGGAAGTTTATTTCTGTGAAGACACAGCGACTCTTATAAAGAAAGACAATTGAGAGTAGCTCCCTTACAGTTTCAGAGTACTAATATTAAAACATTTAAATGCCATATTCTGCAGGTCTTTGGAGTCTTTGAAGATCAAATATCTTGGTCTGACTATGTCCATTATCATCATAATGGGGAGCAGTTAGACATGGCTAAGAGCCCTACATTTTGCAGACTTTTGGAAGTATGCTGTCACATTGGGCAGTATTCTGAGCACAGAAAATCTCAAAACTGTCCCCACAGTGACAGACTTCCTCCAACAAGTTCACACCCACTACACAAGCCATAGGTTCTAATAGTGTCACTCCCTATGAGATCATGGGGCCAATTACATTCCAACTATCACACTTTATTTTTTCTTATTTATTTGTTTTGATAATATTTTCTATTTAAATTTGAAACAAAGCTTGCTTTGTATGTCAACCACAGTTCCCTCTCCCTCCCTTCCATCCCTGACCCCTACTACCCCCATCTCATCCCCTTTCTGCTCCCCAGGGAGGGTGAGGCCTTTCATGGGGATTCTTCAAAGTCTGTCATATCATCTGGAGCAGGGCCTAGGCCCTACCCTGTGTGTCTAGGCTGAAAGAGTATCCCTCTATGTGGAATGGGCTCCCAAAATCCACTTGTATACTAGGGATAAATACTGATCCACTGACAGAGGCCCCACAGACTGCCCAGTCATCCTAACTAACACCACATTCTGGGAATCTGGGATGGTCCTATGCTGGTTTCCCAGGTATCAGACTGAGGGCAATGAGCTCCCCCTTGTTTGATTTCAATTTACTTAATTTTTTGAACAATGTTTTCAATGATAGTCCACAGCCATGCAGATGTATTCCAGTTTCTCCACATACTATCTAGCACTTTCTATTTTCTGTAGTTTGATGTTCTTACTTGTGTTGTTTGGTTCAAGGCAGCATAGAATCATGTCTGTTAGCATTCAGACATCTGTACTGGCCTGCCCATGGGGTCCTGACAGGGTATGCCCTCTGCTGCTGCCACTAAGATTACCACCTGTACCCATTCATTATGTTCCCCTCCTTTTCTCCTCTCCCCCCAACACCCCACTCTGTCTCTCCCTCTCCCTCTCCCTATCTCCTCCGGCCCCTCCCCCTCCCACTCTCCTGCTGCTCCTAACCCTGGAGGCCAGCCTCCCTACTTTCCTTTCCCCTTTTTAAGATCCTTTTCCCTAACTACAACAGCAAAAACAACCCTCCCCTTAAACTCTGCGGCACAGTGCCTTTCTCTCTGAGCCACTTTCCTTAAATTACAACATTGTTCTCTCTTTCCTTTTGCTTGTTAAGACAAGGTCCTTTTATGTAATGCTAGATAGCCTAGAATTCAAAATGCATAGACAAAGCTGTCCTCAACCCTTCCGAGATCTGCATACTTCTGCCTCTGATGTACTAGGATTACAGGCACACATCTATACACCCTGCTATCTTGTTTTTTATATGAACTTTTACAATGGTTACTCATCCTTAATATATCAGCACATCCTTTTGATAATCCTCCCCTAAACTATTTTACCTTTCTTTATGTTTTTCTTCATAGATTTCCGTCTTTCTGATATCACAGCCAATGCATTTTCATCAAATGGTTGGCTATTGGTATGTATATCCATTTGTTTTTATTTTTGTCCTCATTGATCTTAGAGAACAACATTTAAAGTCTGTTTAAGTTCCATGATGGCAGGTGTTAAGTCAAAACTGTCCCACACCACACAAAATGGTAGTACTGAGGACAATGTCCTAAACAGAAGCACTTTGCCTCATTAAACAGAATTCTAAACTTGGATTTTTGTTTACTGGAAAAGTAAATATCCCAAAGTGCTTTTATGTTTACCATTAATCACACTTAATT
Organism: Phodopus roborovskii; assembly: GCF_943737965.1. Lineage (NCBI taxonomy): Eukaryota > Metazoa > Chordata > Mammalia > Rodentia > Cricetidae > Phodopus > Phodopus roborovskii. The sequence continues at coordinate 11,762,997 of NW_026126461.1, forward strand.
TTTCCCCAAAAGTAAGCATAAGGCACCTTTGGTAAGTGTACCTAGTTCGTGGTAAATCTGAAGAGTCTATAGGAGCCCAAAGAGCATATCCCACTGACATATAATATCTGTTGCTTTTCTTCCAGTTTGCTCTTCTCTTTGCATCATGGGAAATATCCAAGGCAGTCTGATCATTTGTTTCTTCTACAGAGTGGTTGAGTTTGGTGGTTTCACAACACCCTCACTTATGATGCTGAGGTAGGAGATATGTGTTCTGTTTGCTTACTACTCTACCCGACACCTGGAAGATGACCACCAAATACTGCCAAGTATCTGATGGGATTATGTGAATCAAATGTTCTTTGGTTTTTGCTTGGCTGGAGGCAGTCTGAGCAAATAAATTAATTGCTATCATTTACATTTCCTTTGAGATTTCTCATTATTGGGCCCCAAAGGAGAAATATAGTATTGTGAAATGCTTATTTTAATCTACTGGTGACTATTTTTAGATATTATGTGGAAACCAGTATAGTGTGACTTGATTAGTGATGAGAAATGTTACTTCAGAAAGCATTATCCCATACTCAAGAAAATGCTACAACTGTGAATTGGGGTGTATTATGGTATGCATACTAGCTGAAAGACTCTTTCTTGATTGTATGTCTTTTGTTTTCACTACAGAGAAGGGGTGAACCATAGGTAAGGTCTTTACCTGGACTGGTTGTGAAACTATGTCATTATGCTACAGCAACAGTGAAACAGTAAGTTCAGGGTTTGTGTTGCACTTAGGATCATGAATTATATTCTTCCCTGAAGAATACCAGAGTATAATCTGTCTTACACATCTCTTTAAAAGATAAAACTGAATGTGTGTATTGGTTCTCCATTAACTAACCCACTGAACAGAGATATATAAATTAACAGCCTCAAGAGGGATATTTTTTTTAAGCTACAAGACTTTTCTTGGTCTGTGTATGAATTAAAAATCATCTGATGCCCATTTGTTTACATTAAATATAATGGCTCCAAGGCAGACTATATCTATTTCTACATTTACCTACCCTTTTGTCAATTCAGGAAGAAAAATATCCTCAGTTATAAAATGCTAATTCTCCAGGAAAGACAATGTAAGGAATTTAAAATGCTCACTCCAGACTTGGCACATTACTAAATTTATGAAGTATGTGACACCAATAGCCTTTTTAGTTAGTACATTTAATATTCCATTTATCCAAATTTGATAATGGAATGTATCAAGTTTATTAATGATTACTCATTTATCTATTATTTCATACGTAATTCATAGATACTTGCCCTCATGCTATGTTAAATATATATTAAAATTTTTAAGAAACAAGTAATTGAAAATATGATGTTTATCCAGAGTCTAACTGGAAGAAAAAGTGCAGGAGTATGTCTACATCTAAATTAATTATTTTTTTGTTAGAACAAAAATTATCTTTACATATATCTAGGTAGTAGGGATAAAAGAAGAAATATTTCTGTTTTATACAATTATTGTCCAATAAATGAAATGGGAATATTTTCTTTTGTTAAATCATAAAGAATATAATACATAAAATTAATTATATGTACAAGTGAAGAGAAAATAAATTAAGTTTGAAATACCTCATCATGTCATGGAGGTTACATAGGTTTTCATTTGTGATAAGAGCACCTAACATCTTCACTGAAGAAAATTCCAATGAAACATTTACTATAGTCTTGTGCTGTTCATAAAATCTCTACCTTTTTCATTCTACACAATGGTAAGGTTACATTTTCTGCTCAATTTCTCATTTCCAGCCTTCCCCTTCATCTACAATAGACATGGCCAATGACAGGGAAAAAAAAAAATGATCTTAGTTCCATGCTTGGAAAAAGATTGTCATGGGCTGTGAGCACCCTGGAATCTGGAAAAGACAACGGCATTTATTATCCTGTTACTGAGAACACCAGTAAATCTTTTAAATCCCTATTCTACCAAGTACTTGAAAACTTTATTGTGTGCAGGTGTATAAACACAATTATTTTATAATGAAGCCAGAGTATTGCACTTTCCTACTGTATTCCAATTAAATTTATTATTCGTGTATTGGTTCTTATATTGTTAATAGCTAAAAAAAAAAAAAAAAAAAAAAAAAACAAAAAACAAAAAAAAAAAACTAAAACAAAAACGGAATAAATAAGGAAGTCATGGCAGTTGAACCCCCAAGCCAAAAAGAAAGTAACTTAATCATAGGTACTCAGGTCAAAATGATAAACAAAGAAACCCAGTAAGTTAAATCTTCAAAAAGCGTGTCTCATCAATTTGTTTACTGTGTTATTTTCTAAGATTAATGTTTTATTATTTTTTATTTTTTGTGTACATGTATGGGGGGTAGTGGTTGTGTGTGTGGGTGTGAGTGTGTGGGTGTTCACATCACATGTGTCCACAAAGCCCAAAGTCATTGTAATCTTGGAGCTATAGTTATAATGATTATGAGAAAACTGATTTTAGTATTTGAAAAAAGAACCTAGGTCCTGTGCAAGAGAAGAAAGTGCTCTCCATTGCTATATGTCCTTCCAGTCTTCTCAAAAGTTCTTACATTTAAATCAAATAACCTTTATTTGCCTGACAATGTTCACACACATTATTCATTCAAAGTTATGTCATCATTAGGCCTTGCCTGATTTTCATTTTTCCTACGTGTTTTTATACACACAGACATAATATTAATGCCATTTAGGTTATTCTTGTAATTGGCCTGTGTCAGGTAATTTTATAGTGATAAATCAATAGATTCCTTTTTCAAAGACTAGATTTGAGTGAATAGTCCACAGAAGTTGTCATTTTAAAAATTCTGCACTCAGGATTGATTTCAAGGTTCATCCTGGTATCTCATATTCACTGTCTTGTCATATTCTTCAAAAATAATAAACATTGTTCATTTAAGCAAACGAATACACATACTGTCACCCACAAATGCATGCACACCTCACAGCTCCCTTGTGTTTAGAATAAATTTTGTTCCCTTATCTTTCTTTCTTTAATTGTTACTATAATATTGCCTTCATTCCCATTTCATAATCATATTTTCTGCTGTTGTGTTCATACTAGTGGTATGTTTAGTTTTTAGATATGATTAAATTTTCTGTAACAATTTAAAAATCTTCTTACTGTTAATTGCTATTTGGCTCTGTGGTAAAGTCCTGTAGACAAATTTTAATTTCTAAATAAATATTCATTTAATGAATGCATTTAAAATATGTCATTTGTAAAAGACCAGAAGAGTTGTGAATAAAATGATATTTAAGCACTATTAAAATTATACTGATTATGCTAGAAAGAAATGACTAGGTTTTGTTATTCCCCCTGTTAGTGACCATGCCTTCTTCTGTGAATAGAAGAAGATACAAGAATTGGAATGCTTCAGCAAACTTCAGGAAGCTCTTTAAGCTGAAGACAAACTGTTGCAGGATGTTTGATCATACTGTGAAACCCAACACGGTGTTGATAAAATCAACGTTAGATCAGGGAGTAGAGCCAGAAGCTAGCAGACAGGAAATAGCCACTGAGAGTATGGAGAAAGCATAAAGATGGATAGAGAAACACAGGGAAGAGTAGGAAGGGACTTAGAATCTTGAAGTCATTTTTTTTTTTTTTTTTTTTTTTTTTTTTTTTTTTTTTTGATTTGGGATAGCCGGAGAGAAACTTCCTTGCTGAGTCTTTAGCCAAAAAAAAAAAAAAAAAAAAAAACCTCAGGTGGTTGCTTCTAGGCCCCAACAACTGAATCCTGAGTATTTATTGGTAAATAGAACAGATGATGCCTGAGAGAGCAGAAGTCCAGCCTGGACACTGCCTGAGTTGTGGGAAGCTGATTATGGGGCCATGGCCTCAGAGGGTAGTTGAGATACAGTAGATTCAGGTGTACTCCCTAAAATGACAAAAAACAAAACAAGAAAATACTAGACTTCTCTTTATTAGTCATTTACTAAGAGACGACTGATTCCAAAGGAAGAATGCCATGATCCTGTGCTCTTTGGATGTCTCCAATGAGAGAGCAAGTTCACAAGCATAAAATTGTTTGGCTATGAATTTTCTTTATCATGGTGCTATACATGTGATTCCATAGAAGCCTGCAAAAGGAAGCCTATATCTGTTGATGACAAAGCTTTCAGCATAAAGAATCAGGTGGAAACTAAAGACATAGAGAGTAGTATCCCATGTAGCAGAGAAGGAGTTGGTTGTCCACATATAAAAGAAAATTAGCATTGTGTATAAGCAAAAGAAAATCACATTTCCACTGAAATAAAATTCTTTTTTTTACTCTAGATTGTGACAGATATTGAATTTACATTTTATCCTGCAGGCAATGGAAAGTCATTAAATATTTTAGTAGAAGACAGAAATGAGCAATTAGAATAATTATCATGTTAGAATAATGATAAAAATATTCTTGCTGAAATAATTATTCCAAAGATAGTTCTGTACTAAGGAGAAGGATGTGTGAAGCAGGGAAGAAGATGCTTAGGACATTAATGTGCTAGGTCACTTGGACCAGACAAAATGGTGGATGTTTTCTCATAGTTTTAAAGGTGGAAGTCTCATATCAATGTATGGGCAAGCTTCATTCCACCTGAGAGCTGTTCCTGATTTATATCTTCTGACAATCATAGTGATGCTGATTGAGTTTGTGTTATACTAATACAGAGTGCCCTCTGCTCCCATCTCCCAACTTGGGAGACAGTGGCTCTCACTTCCCTTACAAAACCAAGTAGAGCCATTGTATATTTTAGTCTATTCAACATTTTCCTTTTGTTGAAAAGGATACAGTGATGGTTTCCAGGCTACTTACTTATGAAATGAAACATGTCTTTCAGCATGGAGATTTTATTTGGATAAACCCAATACTATGCATTCTAACATCTCTTGCATACTCTAAGTCTAGTGTTCAGAAGATAATTACCACTGACCATGGTTAGCATCAATACAGTGGAGAATTGTATGGATTTGTTCAGCGGCTTGGGCTTGGGAGGATTTGTTTGGCTTTCACTAGAACCAAAGATGACTTATGCTATAGGACCATGACTTACTCATTTGCCTTGCAGCTACAAAAATAGTGCTGGGACAGGTGAGCCAGACAGGCTCATGCTGACCTGTAGTAGTAATCCTGTAAATGCCACAAAGTAAAAGGTAAGGTGCAAGCAGAAAACAAAACTGCCATACTGTCACCCTTACTTCAGTGACCTTGTGGCCAGAGTGCAGAGCCAATGTCCTTATAAAAAGACATTTTATAACTTTTTCAAATTAAACAAATAAATACAAGTAAGTATTGGTATATTTGAAAAGAGAGTTTAGTTTAGGGATTTACCCAGAAAATCCCTGGGTACAGAGCCCTGGGTTTGGTCCTCAGCTCTGAAGGAAAAAAAAAAGGTTAAAAACAAAAAGAACAAATAAATAAATAACAACAAGAAACCAAAGTAACTAGCTCTTACAATCTTTGCAGTGTTGTGAAGGTGGTAGCTCATGCCTTCAATTCCAGCACTCAAGAGGCAGGCGAATAGATCTCTGTGAGTTCAAGCCAACCTGGACTATAGAGCAAGGTCTAGGACAGACAAAGCTATTCTAGAAAAACAAAAAACAAAAAACAAAACAACAACAACAACAAAAAAAAAATAAAGCAAGTTGGCCATTCTAAGCAAATGATAATTATTTTCATTGTGGCAGAATTATTGATTCAGGAATGTTTCCTGTTCTCCATCACTTTCTGTTATCTTTGGGCTTCAGTGGTATAATTTTAAATATTTTAGCAATTATAGCACAATCAACTCTTGAGCTTTTATTCCTACATGGTATATTTGTGGTTCGTTATTTCAGTCAAATTAGCCCTGTGGCTAGTTAAGTCAGTCAAATATTTCTATGCACATTTAACAATATTGTAATGGACCATCCAAAACCAAGTTGTTGTAGAATATTAATTTAAGGTGTCTTATTTTTGTTTATGCTCTGGAACATTTGTTTAATGACAGAAAGATATGAAGATGTGTTTGAATAAGTAAAATTCACCTGTGGTCAGGAGGCTGGGTCAGCAGCAAACTGACAGGAAGTTGTAGGGAGGAGGCAGGCAGACAAGGGTTTATAAGGAGGGGTGAAAGTATGAGGATTTCTTGGGAGACAAGAAGGAGTGAGCTAGGTGAGCTGCTTGCTATTTAGCCACTCTGGGAAGCAGGATTCTACCTCAATCTTTGAATATTGAGCTCTTTAGCAGGACAGAGATTTAAATAAGTTTCCTTAGTAGCTTTGAAAGAGTCAGCGCCTGATGGAATTCTATAAGTGCTTGTGGCTTAGCCTTACTGGTAGCAGCAGAGTGGCAGTTCTGAACAGGAAAGCCATAGCTTAAAAGGCAAAAACAAATAAATAATAAAAAAAATAGAAAGAAAGGAAAGAAAACACCACAAAGCTACATTTGATATAGAAAATATAGGTAAAATGTGCTCACTGAAAATAAAATGAAGATACAAACAAAATTTTTATTTGCTGGTGTGACATTTTAAACTAACAATTCCCAAAATAATGAGATTGAATTAATAGACACAACTACTAATTCACACTTCTATCGTGCTGGCAAAAGAGCACCAGATATGAGATTGTCTTTTTTTTTTTATATACTGCAGTAGATCACAATTGTTTTGATATATACAATGGATAGACTCTTATTTATGATAATATACATTCATAACAGACAGGGACAATTGGAAACGTATAGCTAATTAAACTGGTGCCATGTTTTCTGCCCCAGAAAGTAACCCTCTATTTGTGAGAGACTTCCCAAATTATGTGTTACCATGAAACCTAACATCTAAGTTTTCCTGAGAGTGAATGTTTTCTGTAACACTTTACATGGGAACACATCAAGCAAGGTCCAACCGCTCTTCCTGAGCATATGAGTTCATTCTCCACATTTGAATCAAAACAAAGTGGTATTAGATGTTATATTTATTATTTACATCATTAATGTAATATATATATATTTGTGTGTGCGTATATATACATATATATGGCTGTGAAAAAAAATATTTCTACATATAAAAGTAAGAATTATTTGTTAGAGAAGAATGCACTACTACCTGAATAGGGAATCTTTCAAAGCATTATATCCAAGACTATATACGACACATAGCCAACTATATATTGTTAGGAGCTACTCATGTATCAGATTGATTTGTGATTTCTGAAATGGCTTGAATTCACATTTAAAAGTAACCTTTGCATTTGAATTTTGATGAGCTACTGAACTCTTCAACAAATGTTAACGTGGTGTGCTTCATACATATCAAAAATATCCCAGGAGTCAAACTGACAAATGAGTGACAGAATTAGGAAAGTTCTGGGGACGACTGAGAAAGCAGGAGGTGGATGGCAGGAAAGGCTGGCAATAACATTTCACCCTCAGTGGAAGACACGTGTTGGGGACTAACTATTCCCTTGAGGAATAACATGACAATATGCATGATCATGATACAGAAATTGCTGTGCTATCTGAACAGTGCCTTGGTCCTGGAATCATGTCAGTGAACTAGGCAAAGGATATGGAGGTAGAGAAATGGACAGTATCAGTAGTCGGACTGTTAGCATTCTTTACAAAGCTGAGGGGGAGGAGATGAACCCCTCCTTCTGGCTATCCACTTACTCATTCCTCCCACTGCATGTGCTCTCAGAGGAGGAGGTTAGGGCAAAACCTTTTAAACATACCCCAGTTTTGACATTTTTACCACCTGAAAATAATTAGTACAACCCTGGTATATAGATATATAACATAACTGTATAAATCAAGCATTTCCTGATAAACCATCATAAAGATATGCATGTGAAACAATTTTTACATATATATAATTTCACAATTTTTAAAAATGTAAATAAATTTTCATGCCAATAAATTTCTTACTTTTCCATAAACAATCAAAGCTTAGATAACTATTTGATACTGAAGGACATAGAGCATCATTAATGTTTTTCTGAGGTGAGTTATATTCTGATTTTATTGTCAATCATCGGTATTAAGGAAGCTATGAGGTATAAATACATATTACAAAATGGCGGAAATACATTAATGGTCATTGTTGAAATTATTCTCCAGTACCAAGCTGAGATTAACTGAATGATATTTTGTTAAATTCAAATTATTAACTAAAAACATATATTTTAAAATAAAATATTCTAAAGAAAATATTCCTAATACATACTAATTTGTGGGTTATAGTACACTAATAGAACATTTCCTTAATATACATAAGGCCCCAAGTATAATTCTCAGTGCAGTTAGAAAACAAACAAAATTCAAGCTACACTTATTTGTTATTTAATTACAAAAGATTGATAATAGGAAAATTCCATTGTCTATTTTCCATGAGCATTATGACTCTATAAGATCAGATAACTTTGTATATACAATAAAAACAGTATGGTCCTTAACACTGAAGAGTCTAGGTTCTTCTAGTAGTGATGGTTGACTACACATTGCACAACACACAAACTGTTTATGCTCTCATAAAAATCATTAATGTCATGAAATTATTCTTAGTGTCATGTTCTTTTTACAAACATGCTAATTCATAACTGACTCTAGAGGAAATCTTAACCTATAAAAATAGCAAGAGGATGAAACCTGATATCACTATGAAATTTGAAAATTGTGTTTTTATTTACAAATTTGTTGGCCTTTCTGCATCTTAAACAAAAATTAATTTGCAAATTGATGTATTCTTTTTTGCAGACACTGATTTTTCAATTATTCATTCATTCCACGGCTTTGACTACTCTCCATAACACTATTAGCAGCTTAACACATATCCAAGATGTTTTGAAGACAAAAAGCAATAATTACACAGAAATTTCCATGGAGATCTCAAAGAATTTAGGCATTTAAGCAATTAAGTTTTAAAATACCACCTAAATACCCGTAATTAAATTTATATAATAAATAAATATGTCTTTTATTCTCAAAGTTTTTGAAAGCATGTAGTCTTTCATGGGGCTCTACCTTACATGAGTCTAAAAAGAAAGGAAAATGAAATTCAAAATAGGCTAATAAAATTCTAGCTACACTACTTATGAATCCATTGTTATTCATACTTTTTATAAATCTGTTGGTAATAAAGAATTTTATACAAAACAATATCTGGGAATTGTTTTAATTTACAAAATGTAAGATTGAGGTTATTCTAGGTGTTGATATGCATTTGTGTCTTTATTTGGTGGGTGTTCCATTCTGTGGTTTTTGTTACCCTCTCTGGATCTTAGGAAAGTAGTGTTGTGGGTTCCTTGGTAAGAGAGGCCTTCTGCGGGCTAGTGGTGGCTGTGTGTAAAAGAGATTAACCTAGGAAAAAAAGGTTGAGTGGGAAAAGAGTTAAGATGGGTCCTTTAAACACCAAGAGGTGTAGTTGCTATGGCGATAATGATATGTTGGGAGCAGGAGCTTCTGCGATTGGGTTGCAATATGACAAAAACTAACATGGAGAGACAAAGGCCCTAGGGCAGTGGTTCCGAACCTTCTTAATGCTGTGATACTTTAATACAATTCCTCATGTTGTGGTGACCTCCCCCACCTCCGCCAACCATAGAATTAGTTCATTGCTACCTCATATCTCTAATTTTGCTACTGGTAAAAACTTTCATGTAAATATCGAATAAGCTACCCTTGTAGATGTCTGATCTTTCTACAACAAAGGTGTTTATTGAGCTGGTATAAGTGACTAACATTGACACAGCTTAAAGCTGAAGCAAACCTGCAAAGGCAGGTATCTGGATGCAGAAAAATTATCTACATTTTCATATGCTTTCAAATAAAGTATAGTTGTCTCAGTATATTTCTTTTGTATTTTTAAACTTGTGTTTGTAATACAATGCAATCAATCCCTAGTTAAGTTTTTCTAACTTTTATGTAATTTAAAGTCACCTAGGAGGCTATGTCACCTCCTGCCTGTCTGTACAGACCTCCAGACCTCTATGGTTAGCTAGTGGCAATTTCTGTCCAGCTGTGTCACTTCCTGGGATCTTATGACAACTCCTCTCTGCCTACACTTCCCAGAATCCTCCTCATAACCTAGTCCCACCTATCATGCTGCCTCACTGGCCACATCAACCAATAAGAGAAATATATGTACAGAAGATTTCCGCATCACTAATAGAATGTTTTTATTGACAAGATTAAGAGTAGAAATAGTCTAAGGATGGAAATTTGCAATAACAGAATTGCCATAGTTTGAAGTGTGAAGAGTAGTAGTCTCACATGTCCAAGTCAGAGCCTAGAAGTCAGTTAGAAATGTGAAATTCATACCTTAGCCATTCTATGAAAAATGAGGGGTTTTCCCCCCAACAAACTTCAGCTTTGTTAAACGTTCTGCTAACTTTTACTAGTAAAAAGAACACAAATGTTTATCCAAGCATTCTTTCATGAGGCAACTACACCATAGAAAATAGGATATCCAACTTTGTAATGTTTCAACTCTGTTGGAAATCATACATTCAGGGAAATAATCATGCATGCATGTACTACACTATAATGTAAAACAAATAATTGAAAGTATAAATGAAAAATATTTGATGGTTAAAATTCCCTTTGCTTTAAAAATAATTGTATTTTTATAAATTTCAAAAAAAATTATTATTTTCTTAAATATAGATTATTTATATAATAGTATAGAGCAAAGTGAACAAAATTAAGTTATTACCAATGATTAGAAAATATTGAAAATAAACAAAAGACAAAAAATGAAGTATTAATTTGTCTATTATTATTAGCCTGTTATTAGCTTTAACTCAATTATAGTAAAAGATTAACATTCATTATCATGCCACAAAGATGAGTTTATTAATTCTGACATAAAATGTACAAGAAGGTTAATAACTCTGGGAAGTTAAAGTCAAAATATCTCCCATTGCTGTCGAGATCCACTGTTTCAAGTGACTAGTTTTAGAAATGCAGTTGAAGAAAACAAAGTGAGTTGGTATAGCCATCACAAACCAGGAGGACTCTGACTTAGTGATCAAAAGTGAGGACTTAGTACATCACTGTATGGTTAACTGTTACTATAGAATTAAGAAAGATTACAAATTTAGGCTATGTGAAATGTATTCATCCTGTTTATTTTCCTAAGTAATTAATTTCTCTATCATAACTTATAAACTCTATAATCACTAAAAATATCACTAAATATGTCATGGAAGTATAAAATTCTAAAAGTAAGTTTAAATGAAAAATTCTGAGTTTCTGAGGAACATTAGTTCAAAACACAATGTATAATTCTATAAAAAACTGCAATCTCTTTATTATAGTGGTTCAAGAGTCTCCTGTGATGTCCATATTGCAAAAAAATATTATTAAAAGTCTAAATAGAATCAACTGTCTTTCTGTCCCACATTTTGTTTCTTTATTACCCTGCCAATGTTGTTTAGGTAGTACTTACATCTAGAGTATTAAGAAATAAGATATCTTGAAATACCCAATTTTTAAATGTTTTGCATAGCTTTCCAGAAGTAGTGTACACTTACATATTTTAAATAATATTCATTAATTTAAAATAGGCTTTACTTAGACCTATAGACAGTAACTTCCTTCCTATGACATCTCTATCATTCATAGTTCTGTTAACAGTTCAGGAAGGTTAGGAATTTTCCCTTTCCTGCCATTTGATTTGTAAGACAGAATTTGTTATTGTCATCAATAATACTCATCAATTTATACATGTTGGCTAGCCAGAAAGTAAGTCTGCCAATATTTTGGTTGAGTATTTTTTGTCAATTTGACATAATCTGACATCTCCTGGGTATAGGGAGGAATTTCCTATATCAACTCCACCTACCCAGAAACACCATTTCTTTGTATGTGATACTGTGTCAGCTCTCAGGTCTTCCAGCTTTTATAGGAAGTATTTTACTGAGTTGTTCCTAAGCCCCTAGGACTTTTATTTGTTTATAAGTTAATTGATGACCATGAGATGCATCTCCAATGATTTGTTTCAATTTCTGTTATAGTTCTTAATTCATGCCTTCGATATGTTTAGTTTATCCTTATATGTGCATGTTATATTGAATTCTACTTCTTTTACAGTGCTATATCATAATAATAGATTTTTACATTTTGGACCATCATTGTCTCACCAGAATAAGTTCTATTTGTTCCTAGTATGGTCCCTTTAATGCAAATTTACATTGACCAATACTTTCTGATACTTCTATAATTATTTCATTATTTTAGAAATTATAATACAACTGCAACATTTCCCCCTTCCCTTTTCTCCTTCCTAACTTCATATAAATTCCTCCTTGTTCCCTATCAATTCCACAGGCTCTTTTTTTATACACACATGTGTGCATATATTCCTAAACATAAACATTCAGTGCTGACTATTTGATATTGGGTAGCTAATGGTACTCCTCCCTGGGAAACAACACTTACCCTGCTTCCAGCATTCCCTTGTAGCTTTGAGTTCTTTGTGTAAGGTCGAGGCGTCCAGGCTGTTCTCTGGTCAGCATTAGTATTAGCGTGTCTATTATTGTTCTCTGATTTTAATATATTCTCTTTCTTTCGCTCACAGAGTAGAGATTTGTTTATTTGTTTGTTTTTGGAGATTTATTCTCATAGTGTAGCTCAGACTACACTAAAATTTGTGCAGCTCAGGCTGGTAAGCTGACTGAGTAAGAATTCTCTCTCTCTCTCTTTTTTTTTTTTTAACCTATTGCATGCTTTTATTACAGGCACAAAGTAATACATCTGAATAGGTTTTCACTTTTAAAGCATATTTTAGTAAAAGATTAACTCATGATTTTTTTTTTTTTTAGTGTTTCTTGGCCATTGGTTTGTCACACTAAATTGTGAACCCCAGACTTTAAGTTAATAATGTTAATTTAAAATAAAATTTGCTTAAAATACTCTTGCTTAATTGAGCATTTTCTATCATGTTAATATATAGCCTTAGCTGTCTCTTGTTATACACTGATATATTTGGAGAAATGTCTAAAGGGTGACAATACTTCAATGATATCTCATAATTTCGCAAGACCTGAGAAAGGACAGAGTATCTATTTTCATTCCATACTATCGTTCTAAAATGTGGATAAATAGTTTTGGAAGATGATGCTTCATTTTGAAGAATGGAAGACACAGGATTACAGCTCATTATTAAATTTACATATTTCTTAAAGTAGCAGATAATCCCTGGTAAATTATGCTGTGTGTACAGATATTATCTAATGTCATGTTATATTGGCTTTCAGAATCTTGACAACAGTGCTTTTAATTTTGCCCTTCTTACTGTTCTGAGTAACAGCATTCACTTTTCCAGCCTAGGAATGCTATCGTTTCTTTTGACATCTCTGAAATTGTAGCACAATTTCCTATCACCTTACAAGTATGAAAATCATTAGATTTTACTCACTTCTTGGCAGATTTTCTCACCAATTTTGGATGGTCTTGTGAAAACACTTTCTTAGAAAGGAAAAACAGAAGCTACAAGGCTCTTAGTGGGGTTGGATAAAAGACAAGGGGGTTCATACTTATGCATATCTTGGTACGGATGACCAAACAGTCCATGGATCCCCACCTTTTTATCTATTGATGTTTTTCAGGTCAGGAAATAGTTATATGCAAAGAAGCCACACATAAAGAAGATCAAATGTAGCTCTATGGATAATGAAATGGCTGATGCTGTTTCTCTTTCTGGCAGGTGAGATATTTGATGGTCATACCAAGGCTGACCTAATTACATTAACTAATCTAAAAAAAAAATCTACCTTAAATGAAAAACATTCTGACATTTAACCAATAGTGAGCAGGATGTTTATATACACTAAGTATGAAAAGAGGCTGGTGCTCATTTCTTGAGTACATAGAATTGTCCTACAGTCTGTAGAAAATTCGCAAGTGCTATGAGTAGAAGCAGGTGTATTGTTGGAACAATGCTTGATTCATTTGGGAGATGAAGGGACAGAGCCTGCATTGTGCATTATAGAAGAATTGTAACAGCTGTGCTGTCAAAGCTCAGCCCTCCAAGCCTGTGCCTCTGCACTCTATTATGCTATACTTTGATCCATTTGGTGATAACATGAAAAGGGTTTCTGCCTCTGAGAGAGACTTGTCTGCGACAGATATTTTTTTTTATAAGAAACCATATGTGAAGTTTTGTCTATGATGCCTATAATATTGTCAAAGATTAGTTTTACCACACTGATGAAGGCTACTCACTAGAGAGTGAAAACATAGAAAAATACAAAAGAAGTGAAGAGAGATTTCTGTGGACATCACTACCACCTTGCTAACTCCCTCAGTCCTTCTCTTAAAAGTGGGCAAAAACTTACAAGGTTACAGCTTTGTTTGAAACTACAACTCCTCAAATTCTATGCACTTAAAGAAAATCATTCCTCAAGTCAAATACAAATCAACCAAAGAATATAAATAATGTAGGCACAGCTGGAAAGTGAAGTATTAACAACCGTCAAATGCAGATACACCCAATGTACATAGGTAGTGTCATTGACAAAGATGTGGCTGAGCTTTGTAGGGTTCCAAATGAGGAAGAAAATGGGATATTTCACTTGACTGAGCTACTTTCTGCTGTGAAAAATTTTAAGCAAAATAAAATGAATATATGTCACTGGAATGCAACTGCGTTCACCCTACATACTCTTAATGCTTCGCTCTGCTATTATAGCCAAACATATCTATCTGCAAAAGATGCAATGCACTTAGGATGAGATATGTCCCCTTGTTCCTTAGAGAATATGACCTCATATGTGTCTATGCAGTTATGACTAAAATATTAGGAAAGTAAAAAACCCAAACTTTTATGGTGTTTATATGCATCCATATTAACCCAGCCAATAAAATGGGCAAAAGTACATTCAAAATCAACTGTTGGGATTGGAAATTATTTATAATAAGAGAACTAATATGTTACCAGTATGTTTGGGGGTGGCTTGATAGGGCATTGTTCTGGCTTTCGCTAACAAATCATTACTTTCTACTGATGTTTTAAGTAATCATACTTCTGTAGCCCATAAAAGCACACTGGCTTCTCTGGATTGGTGACAGCTGTTGAAGAAAATAGCTATCACTTCCACATTCTGTGTATGCCTTCATGACTTTGAACAAGATCTCTCAGGGGTCTGATAGTTAATGATGTGTTTCCATGGCAGGGGAAAAGAAACTCTGTTCACAGGTGCCCTTGTTTCCTTCCAGTCATGTTATTGTATCTACTACTTAGAAAAAGTTAGCAGAGGAACTTCTCAAGCAAAGTGGGTTTTCTGGCTAGTCTTATGTCAACATGACTCAAGGTAGAGTTACCCAACAGAAGGGGAATTCAATGAAGTAAAATGACTTCATTTAGTTAATGTCACTGGAGCTCTGCTCTGTTCTGAAGGGAAATGGAGCAGTTGTGATTCTGTCCACAAGGGGAGGAAGGGATGGAGGAGAGGCTAAGGTTGGAATGCATTGAATGAGAGAAGAATAAATTTAAAATAAAAAGAAAATACCTCCATTATATCCAGTTGTAAAGGATTTTCTTATTTAGTGTTTGATGAGGGATGGCCCAGCCTTTTATGGGTGGAGCCACCCCTGTGCTCTTAGTTCTGAGTTCTATAAACCACAGTGAACAATACGGGAAACACCACTGTTCTCTGATCTCTGCATCAGCTGCTGCATTCAGTTCTGTTTTGGGTTATTTGTACACTGTGTGAAGATATATTTTTTGTGATAGATGTAAAAAAGAGCCGGATGCCAATAGCGAGGCAGGAGGTGGGATTTCTGACAGACAGAAAAACATTGATTGAACTTAGAATGAAACAAACAGGTTAATTAAGTTATAAGAGCCTAATCTAATGACAAGTTTTCATAGCCAATAAGATCTGGTTAGAAAAAGGCCTATGCTAAGCCAATATTTTATAATTAATAAAGTCTCTGTGTTGTTACTTGGGGCTAGAAGTTCCAATGAGAAAGAGAAAGCTCACTACAAGGTTCCTGTCCTGTTTCAATTCTTTTCCTGACTTCCTTTGATGATGAACAGAAATACAAAAGTGCAAGCCAAATAAAATGAACCCTTTTCTGTCCAACTTGCTCACTCTTTTGGTCATGGAGTTTGATCATAACAGTAGAAGTTTTCAGTAAGACAATGGGCAATTGATGGAAGCCTACTTAAAGTGAATTTATATGCTCGGTCTAAGGCAGGATAACATATAAGACTGGAATATGGAGAACATTCATGGCACATATCACTTTTATGCAATGCAATCCACTGAGTATATGCAATAAATGAGCCTTTTATTATCATGCTATGGGAATTTAGGCAGGAGCTTTTCAGGATATGTTCTTGTAACTATTGAAATTAGGATGTATCATTAAGTCATTTGTCACCAAATAGAAATATCAAGACATTTCTCAGCATCCAAACTATAGTAGCAGTTGGAAGAGATATTTGAAAGTATATATAATCTTATCTGTATTTGTTTTTTCTTTCTTTTTCCCTTTGACAATATCATACATTAGTACTATATTTACATAATTTCAGCCCAACTATTTTCTCTCTCTGACTCCTCCTGTGCTTATCCTAATTCCCTCTCAAATTCATTATCTCCTCTTTTAAAATTAACTTGCACACATACAAACACACATACAAGCGCATTAATAAAATGATTTATATGAGCTAGAGAATTGGCAAAATGGTTGAAGAGATATGTTACAATGAAAATATATTAATATGTGTTGTGGAGGAACTTCCTACAAGATAAAACAAAGAAGCCTGGAGTAGGTTATTGAGATTTAGTCATTAAACAAACCTTGCCCTTATGAGCAAGCTACAATTTACAACTTTTTCAATGTCCTTACTAAGTTGTTAGGCCAGTTAGAAGATGCAAGAAAGGATGATTACGAGACCCACAAAGCTGCTTCAGACTGTGTAATGAGTTGTGAGTTGTGACCCATGAATGAGAGGACCTTTGTGATGCAGTTGTCCTGAGTCACACATGTTACTGTAACCCCTCATCTATATTTCTGAACATATGCAAATAAACTAAATTGCCTCTTAAAATTGAACTGAGAAGTAGTTAAAAGTTATTTGTGTGTGTGTGTGCGTGTGTGTGTGTGTGTGTGTGTTCAATTTACTTAAAATTACAAAAAATTGTGGCTAGAGAGATCCCTGTTCAAGGGTAAAGAGCAGTTGTTGCTCTTCCAGAGGACCTGAGTTGGGTTCAAAGCTTCAATAAGATAGATGGTTTATGTAAGCCATTCTTTCCTGCAGTTTCAAGAGTCCCACAACCTCTTCTATCCCACACCAGCCATGAGAGCAAAGCACTCACACAAATTAAAAAAATTAGAAACATCCAAAAGAATTTAGATATAACATAATGAATTAATTTGTGAACTACAACTGTGTAGTCAGATACAGAAATGGCCTTGGTCTAAGAACATAAACAAGGAATGAAATCAATAGGTAATGTTAGCACGTATAGACAACAGCAATCATATGAATCGAGTTAGGGACAACTCTATTCTCTCCTATTAAAAGTCATTTATATCTTTCCATACTCCATTTTCAGAGTTAAATCCTCAAATTCAAAATGTTAGGCAACAGAAAAACAAACATATTATGATCACATATGTAATATTGATTCAGAGAAATGAAGAATAATCTTGGATTTGTTATTAATTTTTTTCAAAACTTACATTGTTATGTTGAAGCTTCTGTTAACAAAAGTTTGTGATTTGAAAACGGGCAAGTTTGCATTTTTCTTCTTCCTGGAGTTGAACACTGTAAAAATGGACAGCCATAATTACTTAAGTGATAATTACAGAGAAACTGAATTCAATCTAAGCAAAGCATTGGTAGAAAGAATGAATCATTTTAACCACAAACCTCAAAATACAAAGTTTTTGAAGAAATTCCCAAATAAAGATAACTACCACCATTTTCCTTTTTAGAGTATTTATTTATTTATTTATTTATTTATTTATTTATATTACAAAAATGTGTCTGAATGGTGCCTATTCTCCTTGGGCAGAACAATTTGCTGTTCTGTAGAAACTTTGTGGTATTTATTTTTCCCTTGATGTATTTTATTACTGGACTTTAAAATCATATCACAGCATTTTATTATTATTGGTAATGTTATACAATATGAGATCTCAAAGCACTTGAATAGTTTTTAAGGTTATGTCAACATGGGTTGAATTCCATGGGTATGGATGTTGGTACTGAGAGTTAGCCAGTTGTTTTCTCTCAATTTTGACTACTTTCTTCCATCACACTTAAGCAGCTTTCCCCTTGCCTTCTCATCTCCATCTCTTCCTCTTTCCCACCTTCCCTTCCTTCCCTTCTCTTTCTCTCTCTGCTATAAATTCATTTCCTTCAATTTGCAATTTCAAACTGTAGTTGAACTTTGAGATTTCAATTCTGTTGATTACAAATATCCCATGCATGCCCAAAGCTGTATTCACTATTAGTTTTGTCACATGTTGTCCTAAGCTGATTCCAGTGTTAAAGCTTTGAATGAAATAATTTATTCTATATTTCTTTGTGTATCTATGCAGACTTCCCTTAATCAATGGTATTCAGAAGTCTCAAGTATAAATTATGAATAATTCTATTTACACTTACCAGATACTATTCTCCCTATAAGTAAATTTCCCCTATGAGTCATATTCTCAAGCCTATTTCTACCTAATATTTACTTTCTTTACTTGCTAAATGCTGTTTCTTTCAAGTGTGCTGTCTGAAAATTGGAGCCTCCCAGTTAGAATGCACAGTCCTCTCCTAAAATCAGCAGAAACAAGCATCTTTTTATGTTTCTTACCATGTTCTGATATACATTGCCTTCTCTCTCTATCACCACAACTAACCTTATTCAAGCTCTATTTTTTGTCTTTTTGAAGATAGTGTTTACTCAGAATTTCAAGTGTCAAAAGATAAAAGGACAAAATTTTTATAAAGTAATACATTTTATGATATTATTTTCCTTATTTTATAAAATAAGTACTTATGTAACAATCATTTTCTCTTTTCATTGTTCATATTTTTGTGAAATTTATATTGAGTATTTCATTAATTAAACTAATTTAGTTATGAACAATCAATGTCTCAAATCACAGTAAAGTGGTCCAAGTTACTTGACAATGGATATTGAATCTAATTCTATATTCTCATTGTAATAACCAAATAAAAGAAAAATGAACTTACTTAATTACTTAAATAAAATACTTAATTTAAAAATATAACAGACAAGTTTATGCACACTATATCTGAAATTCTTTTTCATAGGGGAAATTTATAATATATTATCTAATCTCCTTATTTAGTTTTTAAAATTCTTGTCACTGTTTTAAATTTAAAAATGCTTTGTCTCAAGAATTTTCAACATTTTCTAGGTAATTAATTTCTTTCATAAGGGAGGAGTCACATCTTGTCTGTTTTCAGTATTAAATACATATTTTAAAGATTATGTAATTGTAATTCCTGTATCTAATCAGGTTCTATCTTTTATTGGCTATGATGGTTCTTAGAAACTTTCCTGAAATACTGGGCACTGGTTAAATAGTTTCATTGATTATTCACATTTAGGAATCAATAAAATGTCAGTTGTACCACACACATGTATGTAATATATGTTTGGTTATGTTTTATCAAAAGGAAAGTATCAGTATAGACTGATTCGTTTAACTCAAAACTTATTGAAAGTCTCATTTTCTAATGTTTCCTCAAATAACATTACTATGTTTGAATCCCTCTGTTCTGGTCTTTCCACAGACTCTTATATTGTTGAGAATGGGTGAAATAATATATGTTATTGAATTAGAAGGAATCTATCAATTGTTTGTAATAGGCTTTCACCAATCAATATGATATTCCAACACAATTATGTTTTAAAACCTTTTGTGCAAGTGGGTGTTCTGTGCAAATTAAAACAATTCTGAGATTACAACTTATTTCTATAAAAATGGCTAATCAACAAAACAAACTGAACAGCTGACAAAATAATATGCCAGCAGTGTGGTGGGTAAGAAGACCTCTCATGTCTGTTAGTGGCTTACAAACTTATAGAACTTCTCCAGAAATCAATACAGAGAATCCTTAAAAAACAAAATAAATCCACTAATACCACCTCTTGACATATTTTCAGTGTGTATATGTGTATGTGCATGTGTGTACACATACACACCTGTGCCTTTGAGGGAATTAGACAATGGATACATAGGAGAGACTGGAGGTTTTGGAAGGGAAAAGAGTTATAATACTAGTTGGATGAAAATATATACAAAACTTAAATGTGTATTCAATAATGAGGCTACATTCCTATGCCTTTTTGTGGACTTACCGATGTGGATTCCTTTTGTTGTAATTAGTGTTTGTCTCTGTAGGAACACATACAACTTCTTTTTTTCTACTCTAATATACAAGTATTTTTGTGTGTTTGTGTTAATCATCATTTTAAAATGAAATAAAAAAGATCTCAACATACTGCTTTTATATTTCTTCATTTAATTGTAACTGCATTCCTATGTGTAACCAATATTTGGGTACATCTGGGCCTCAATTTTCATATATTATTAGTTAAATTCTCAAAAAGACTAAACTCTCTGAAGCTTTCAAGTACATATTTTTATATATTTAAGCGGAGAAGATAATCAAAAATTTAATAAGCACTAAATTATGTGTATAAAATATAAAGAATACATTGAAAGCTGGTCAGAGGCTACATAGTTACTGTAACCATTAACTGCACTTTGGTCATTGTGTCTTTGTGTCTGTGTATGTGTGTAAAAATAATTGAGCCCCAAAATTTACAAATACATTTGTAGCAGTAGTGTGAAATTTGAAATTTTGGGAGATATGTATTCATTATTTAGTTTTTTTAGTTGTTTTAAGGATTTCATCACACATGTAATATATTTCAGTCAAATGCACCTCCTGTTCTTCTCTTCAATTCTGATGGAAGAGTCTCTATCATGAACTTTATAGACTACAACGCTGCAGCCAAAATGTGAAATTTTTGGATGTAATTTCATCCTGGGATTAAATGTACTATACCTACTATATTCTTGGTTTTTTTTGCATATAATCTATCTTAAAAACTAAGGTGGTGTCAAAGAGGAGATCAATCTTTTCATGTTGAGCAAATATTTCAGGATTTACTAAAAACAATTCCATGGGTATATTATAACTTAATCTTTGCAATGTCTACCGCTAGTAAATATTCCAGGTCTCATGAATTTACAAAGTAGACCACCTTTTCCTATGTTTACAAGTAATGGTTTCCTGGGCCACTTTGATGCTTGGTTGTTTACATGGAAAGAATGGCTATTTTTGTACTTTAGTGACAAAGTCTACAAGTGACCATGGAGTTTTGTATGACTCCCAAGGGTTAGTATAATTACCACTTGTCACTTTATAGTAAATGCAGCTAACCTTTCATCTACTTACTAATTCTTGACTGATGTTGTACCTCAATTTCTATAGTTTTAACATCATTCTACTAAAATATATGTTCACTGTATATACTATTTAATAATATGATGTGATTGTGTTTCCTTAAAAATAAAAATGCATGTGGCATGATTTAATAACTCAACATTTATTTTATTTCTCCAGGTTGTTTCAACACAGCTTTAACCTAGTGTCCATTACAAATATGACAAGAATCTAGTACTCTTCAAGTGACTAGAATATTAAGCCAGTATCATGGTTGAGGAGTTCGGGAAATACTGATCTGTATTCCTCAGCCTACTTGCTGCATGCATTGGCTGAAGGCTTCAATAATCCTAAGAAGAGCTACTGTGTCAAAGGCTAAATGTTTCCTTGAGAACAATTTTGTATAATCTAAAGGGAGCCTTTCTTGACAAAATTCCATTCCAATAGTATTTCATTCCAGCACTGACTCTCTCTCACTTTTCTTATAGTTATTATACAAAGGCACCCCATGATCTGTGTTTGACCAAGAAAATTACAGAGCATGAATTTTTGAATTGATATCTTGGTTATAATTCTGTTATGTTGAAGAGTACTCTACTAAAAGATAATGAGGCAAAACTTAATATCAGGTAAGCATTTCTACAAAACTAGTGTCCTATATTTTTTAGATTGATGATTTTAAGTTTTGTGTGTTCCATGATTTCTCAGTATTTATTCTTCACTTAGAAACACATAATCTTCCTCCAACTAATGTTGGAGTCATTTATTGACTGTCACTCATTACTTATGCAACCTACTTCCTTTCTAGACAGTTTTCTCAGTTGTCAGGTGACATAATTATGGTTAAAGGGCATAATCTCTTCAGCCATTTATGCACTTTTTATGAAGATTAACACTTCAAAATATGTAGATGTCTGTTAAATTAATGTGAAATAATAACTTTTTTGCATATGAGATCCACAAAACTCATTCATTTATTATAGTCATGCTGGCCAAAGTTTCCAAACAATAAATTGCCTATTTATAAATGTAGTTCAATGAAGTTAATTGCTCATTTGTTTCAATTGTCCTGCAAATTAAAATGCTTTCTTCTACTTACTTTCAGTACCAGAAAAAAATATTCAGTATATAACCCAGATTTAATGCATTGTGGAGAAAATTCTTACTGTATGTCAGTTAATATCTCTCATCTCTCTTAACAATTATTTCTTTCCTAGCTAGGTGCCAGTTTTCTCTGGATCAAGGATGATAATTCTTTTGTCAAACCATATGTGTAAACAAGACTATACTATATTTGGAATGAGTGCAACATTCCCAGAATATACTGATTTTCATATCTGAAGACACGGAAAATATCAATTAACGTAACAGAGTCTGGAATTCCTGAAGTTGGATTAGAATTCCAGTGACTATATGACCATCACTTAGTGTTGGGTGAAGAAAAAAACATGTTTAGAGATAATTTTCTCAGAACTGAAAACCAGTAAAGATACATTTCTATGTCATAGGTCAAGGTTGCATGGGCTTCACTATTTATCATTCCATCCCAATGGCATTCACTAGGCATTCTGAATCCCTAAGTAAGTTTATGGTGGACTAGGGTTTGTCAAGACATGTAATTATGTTAATGAGCACAGTAGAACTTAGGGTCTGTGCTCTAACAATTTCAAGTAAAAGGAATTGTTACCAACCTAAATACAAGATTATCTAATGACCTACTTAAAGAAAAAATAAAAACATTATAATATATTACAATTAAAAAGAACTACTATATAATGGTGGACATTGTTTTCATAGTTGACCAACTCTAAACATTAACTATATAAGTTATAGTCCAAAAGCATCATGGGAAAATGATGAAAAGGATATCAATCTTACTTCGTCATCTCCTGGAAAGCCCCAGAGAAAAGGCTCTTGACATAATGATATACTATTGTGCATGTGGACTAGGTGAGCTGCTGACCCATCATGTGAGAAAAACTATTCACATTTGAATAAAAGGTATTGTCCCTGTTTAAGTGCTGAATAAATGGATTTCAGGGGGAATGGGAGTTGAGATAGACTTAATTTCAAAGCATCAAAGTAACATTTAGGAAAGGAAGAGCACAGCATGACCCCTTTCCAAAAAGCATGTTTGTCCCAGTTTTAAACGAGAAAGGACAGAAAAATATACCATGGTCACCAGAGTATAAAAGAGGTGTTAATTCTTTGAATGTTGAATGCTTGTTTTATTTTATAAATTTTTATTTAAATTAGAAACAATCTCATTTTACATATAATTCCCAGTTCTCTCTCCTTCCCATCCTCACACGTGCCCCACCAAACCCTCATCCCACCCTTCGTCTACTCCCCAGGGAGGGTGAGGTCTTCCATGGGGAATCATCAAAGTCTGTCACATCATTGGGGGAGGGCCTAGGCCCTCCCAAGTATCTCAGCTGATAGAGTATCCCTCTATGTGGAATGGGAATATTTGTTCTCTTGTTTGAAAGTTTGGACCATTTAGAAGGATTTTGTGAGACTACTAAGCACAATACTAAGTGTGTGGAAAACTTTGACATTTTTCTCTACTGAGCCTGCCTGGAATTGGTATTCCAGTGTAGCCACTCACAAGGAAACATGAGTTTGGGAGTAGTTTAACAGAGTTAGGGTCTCTGGAAATAGGTAAGTCATATGTCAATATAGACTACAAGAATGGATGGCTAAGCCCTGCATCCAACCTTCTGCCTGTGCTCTCATTCAACGTGTGCAACCCACTGCTGGTATCTAATGATTTTATTGCCTCAATCAATCCCCAAAGTGAGCACCTTTGCATCATTTGAGTTATCAATGTTAGGTTCTTTGCTCCCAGCATTCATCTTAACTGTTGCAGGGGTGAATACTCCTTATTACTCATCGTCAATTTGACTCAGTGACTCAGGAAAACTGAGTGTAATGGGCAAAAGTTGGTAAACACAAACCAGAGAAAGGAGACTGGATGAGCAGCATATATATGCATGTTCATAACGTTACATATTTGTATTACCAAACTAATGAGTATCTAGACATAATACATTTTTAAATTATGATATTCCCTGGAAATTGACTATAAAATTGATAAATAAGTAGTAAGATTTCACATTTATAAATATTCCAATGGATTGTATATTCAGCAAAAACCCACTGCAGGGATATGGTTTTAAGCCAATTTCCTCCTCTCAAAACATATGCTCAATTTAAATGAATTGGTAAGAAGCCAAAGAAGTAAATATAATCATAGAACATACACATTGCTGAAAGAAGTAGAATGGTTTCTAAAAGAGATGCTCATGTGTAAGCTCTAAGACCTAGATTTAAAGATGCATATACCCAAAACGTTGTGTGTTGTTGAGCTGAAAGCTCAACTAGAGGAAAGATGTTCTGAGTGTTAAATACCTGTGTACACAATATATCTTGTTTTGTGACTATATAAAAATAATCTATATGTGCTAGCAACAGCTAGTCAGAAAACCTCTATTAGCTATTGCACATGAAAAAAAATATGTAAAACTTTCAGTCTTCACAAGCATCATATTGTTAATAAAGTGATTAAATGTGAAATGTCTGACAAGCTGCTTCAAATAAGGAAGTCAAAATAGCCAAGAGCTGTAAACAGGATGTGAATACCCACAAGCTAGTAAATGGATAAAGAAAATGAGGTACAAAATAACAATGGAACACTACTTAACCATAAAACAGAATGGATTTCTATCATCTTTTGCATTATGAATGGGACTAGAAATGATTGTGTTCATTAAAATAAACCAGGCACAAAAATACAAGGACCACCTGATCTCATCCATATGTGAAACCAAAGCACTTGATCACAGGACAATTGAGAACAGAATGCCAGTTATCAGATGTTCCAGAGTGTATGAAAAGGGCTAGAGGAAATCAATTTTTTGTTGGGTAATACAAGCAATTAATAGAGATTGTTTGGACCCCTGTTTTAAGAGCTACGATTCATTATCACAAGAGGCACAGCTGTAGGATTGTGGAGCAACAGTTAACATTGGATCCAGAGTCATGAAATGGAGGGGAGACAAGCAGCAACCCAAAGCTAAGACACTTCAAGGCCCAATTCTTTCTTCCCTCTTGAACTACTTCCTCCAAGAGGTTCTATCTGATACTTTTGAAATCTCTCACAAGTCGTGCCATCACTAGGTATCAAGCACTCAAATATATGAACATATTAAGAGCATTTCACATCCTAACTATAGAAAAAGCAGTGCAGCAGCCATGACCACAGAGATCAGTCAGGGTTGTGTGAAGGAAGACATGGGTTAGAAATGGGGACAGTATATCTAGGTAGCAATAATAAAAATGGATAGTTATGGGAGTCTACTGTATTTCTTTTCCATGAGATAATGTTCCCTTTTCTTAAACCCTTTCTGTTGCTAGCTTTTAACTGCTCATTTCACTGGAACACACATGGGCTCTGTATGTACTGAATTGATCCCAGGTATTTTATATATCAGGGTACACCAAATACTCAGGCAATCTGCACCTATACTGAAGTTTCACCCTGTTATCTGAATTTTGTTTTAAAATTATGTACTATGTTTGGGCTAACACTGATTCTGTTTCAAGTCTCACATTTTATTCTGGTCATTTTTCATCAACACTATAATGTTGCTGCTGTAACTACACCTGATGCTTCTTTAGGATGATGTCTTATTGCAATTGGTTCATTTTGAGACATGCCTACCCTAATGGATTGTAAAGTTTCACATTTGTTCTTCATGTGCACACAAATATTTAAGCACCTTGATTTGTATAAATTTCTGTGGTTTTATGGATTACAAGAACAATGAACCATTTTAAAATATCTCAGAAAATTTGTAAAACTAGAAAGAACACACATGTTCTTTTAAAACTTTCTTATATTAATGGGTCTTTTCCAAAAATTAACTTTGTCTAATTTAGATGAATTCTGCACTTTCCTGGGAATGGATTATTTTCATGTTTTAAATAATAACCACAGAAAGTCAAATTCACCATGCAAAACTCTTTCAACAGCCATTAATTTCCTGTGTTCATTTTAATAAATGGATGTCAAATAAATCACTGAGTGAATTAGTGAATGAGATATAAGATGTGATGAAATCTTCAAATTCTAGCCTTAAACCTCAAGTCCCAAAGGACATTTTTTTGTGCATCTGGCAGTCTCAATTATATGCATATGAGTCATCAAGACTGATTTTTATCAGTGCCCGTGTCCAATGTTCCATCTTTTTAAAATGCTTCTAATCATTTATTGTGATTTGGGGCACTCCTGGGACTTTTGATACATCTTGACTTAACACTTTATATAGCTGATAATATGCTTTGTAATATGTTTATTTTTTAATCTGCCTATTACCCTCCCAGACACTTAAATCTAAACTTTAGCAGTGCAAACAACTCTTTCAATATTGGCCTCTTCTGTCTGTTCATGTTCAGCACATGTTCTAGGTCAATACTCCCAGGGTTCAGTATTCATTTTCTCGCCAATCTGCAGTTAATTTATACATTTTGACTAAGTTAGTACTTTTAAATATATTTTAAATATATTTACTTTGAGTATTAGCTTCATTGAAAATACCTTATTAAAGAGCTTTCAAGTTTGAGTTTCTTAATGATGGAATACTTTTAACAAATAAAATCTTACAGTCTAAATGGGGATGTAAGGATATCCATGGGATGAGGAAATGAAATAGATTTTTAAGGATGGACTGGAGGCAGGTGGGGTGGGAGGAGGGACTGGGTTTAGGGGATGGGATGAAGGGAGAGAGTGTGCGGGGAGTAAGACTGAATTTGGGGTACATTTGGGAGGTTGGAAATTTAATTCAGTGGAAACTTCCTGGAATCCATGGGGATATGGAGTCTCACCTAGCCTTCTCTTGTAGTCAGGCAAGGACTGGATTACATTCAATTGAGTTGTTAGCCTAAGGGTGTCCCACGGAAATCCCCAAACAACCCAATTTGATGCTAAGATAAAGTGCTACTCTCCACAAACTGAGAATGGAGCACCACTGCCAAGAACACTCAAATAACACATTGAAAATGGAAAGTCAGCTGGTGTCTACATGGAGTCTTCACTCCTTTGTTCTAGTCTCTTTGGTGCAGAAATATACTCTGCAGTTTACCAAAAGAGAAAAGTGAGTAACAAGCCACAAAACCTTGACCTGCAAAATATGCTAGGGCAATGGGGGCACACAACTTGTGGGAGTAGACAACCAATGTCTGATGTGACCGATGGCCCATTCCATGAGAAAAAACCCAAACACAACACCCATTGTGTAAGTAAAATCCAGAGGCTAGATAGATATCTAAGAGACCTAGGGTAAAACCAAACACTACAGATTTAGAATAAACAAACAAATATGAATAAATAGAATACTCCCTTATCCTAGGGGCAGGAGGGAGGGCTAAACCGTACTCCAAATGACTTGACACGTTTTGATGATCCCTCCTGGAAGGCATCACCCTTCCTGTGGAGTGGGGGGAAATGGGATAGGTGGGGGGGGGGCTCGAGGGGCATGAGAGGGAGAGGGAACTGGGATTGATATGTGAAATAAGAAAAAAAATAATAAATATATATGAAATAAATATAATGATTCCTAGCCATAGCCTGCGCTGTTCATAAACCAATGTCTTACCAACACGTCAGCAAAGAGATTTTCTCCAGGAGAAGATTGGCACAGACATGGACACCCACAAACTGATAGTATGCTAATGGAGACTTAATTGGAGATCCCCATCAAGTCACTCCCCTTAGAGCTCAGGGAATCCACTGACTTAAGAGATTTTATTGCTGTGAAGAGATACCATGAGCACAGCAACTCTTATAAAAAAATATTTAATTGGAGCTGGTCTACAGTTTCAGAGGGTTTGTCCATTTTCTTCTTGGTGATGTGCAGGCAAATTTGGTGCCAGAGTAGGATCTGTGTTCACCAGAAGCTGTGTCCCACACTAGACATAGTGTGAGCACATGAGACCCACCCTCACAGTGCCTACTTCCTCCAACAAGGCCACACCTACCCCAGTAAATCAGTATCTCCTAACAGTGGCACTTCATACTGGCCAAGAAATAAAACACATGAGTATATGGGGCAATATCAATTCAAATGACCACGCCCATGGAAGAGGAGGTGTGAAGATTTTAGAGCCAGAGGGGTTGGAGGATACCAGAACAAGGTCTAGTAAGCACGGGATCCACACGGCTCTGCACCAGGCCCTCTGTGTGTATACTATAGTTATTAGTTTAGTATTTTTATGAGATTCCTGATTGTAACAATGAGTGAGTCTCTGATTCCTTTGCCTGAGCTTTGGAATATTTTCTTCCTGTTGGGTTGCCATGGACAGTTTCCATATGACAGTTTTTGCTTCATTTTGTTGTATTTTACCGGGTTTGGATGCTGTCTCTTGGAAGGCTATTTTTTTATTCTAATGAGAGACAGAAAGAGAGTGGATCTTGATGGGAGAGGAAGGAGGAAAGACCTGCAGTGAGTAGAGGGAGGGGAAACTGTAATCAGGATACGTTTTATGAGAAAAGGTTCTAAATCTGTTCAATAAAAGAAAAAATGGAAAAAAAAATAAATATTCATTAGAAAAAGTAAGGTAAAATTTACTAGTGCCTTCAGGATATAGCTAAGGTGTGTATAAAAGAAATTAAAACAACAAGTAATATTTTAGGTATATTATTAAGAATATGAAGAGTGTACTAGAAATCATTTTCATTGAAGTAGCGGTATGAACTACCCTACATTTGTCTTACTCTCCATCGATGCTAACTGTTAAAGACTCACTAAAACTATTACCCTCAAATGACTCTGGATTTCCCAGAATTGATTTATCAAGCCTTGACTTCCACAATAGAGTCCCCAGGTTCAGAGAAATATGTTCATATCCAGGAGGCCACCAGGAAGTACAAATCTATACGACACTGCAAGTCCCACAGCCATAGTACCCATTAGAAAGAACAGAAGCAGACAATACTGGCAGAAAAAAATCTTAAGTCTGAATTCTGCCTTTGTCCTCTGACCACTTCTGTGTTTTTCCAAATCACTTGCTATCTCTGATGAAACATATCTCTTTGAGAGTATTATGATTACTTGTAAATTAAATAATACAATATAGAACTTCTATTTTACAGTATATGTTTTCAACCACTTGTGAATTATACAGCTTTATTATTAACAAAAAATTTAAATCCAAATTAATAAATATCTTGATAATCAGAAACTTATCTGGAAGTTGAATGATAGGCTTCAGAAACTAAGTTCTTTATTCCATGCTGACCGTGGAACTGAATAAAGACAGGCAGTAGTCAAGACACAACTAATAAGATGGTGTTTGATACTTCACCTCATACCTCCAAACTGAACTTATTTAAAGTCCTTGAAACCACATAAATTAGATAAACCTTTTTTTTTTTTCATTTTAAAGTAAAAGACCTAAAATAAATGAATTAAGTAAGAACATTGGATTTTCTGTCAAATGTATTCTAAAATTTTAAGTCAAGGATTATTGTATGTACATTATTATTTCTCACTTATATGCACAACACTGTTATTTTATTAAAACCATTTTGTTAATTATGAGAAGTGGAAAAATAAACTAATCTCCACTTTCCATTTTCTCTACCCATTTCCTTCATTACATCTCTAAATTAAACTATTAAAATGTGTAAACTAGTTAAGAATACAGCGGTCTAAGTTCTTTGGGGACCTCACTGAAGCAGGCTCAGTGTATTTCTCTTGCTTCTGCTCAACCCCTTGGTAGTTGCATGAAGTTGAAATAGCATAGTTAGTGAGATGCTCATCAAAAGTCAATATGTACCCTGCATGTCTAATCTGTGAATCTGGCATCCAGAAATGTGCATCAGGCCAGGGAGCCTGCTGGCACTCAGACTCATGACAGTACTTAGAGGAAAGCTCTCCAGCAGGCCACAACATAAACACAGCACATGGAAATTACTCAGGGTTACTTCCTCCGGGCAATACTGTCAGCCACAAGACAGTACAATGGCTGTGCTCATCAAATCCTGCTGGAAGTCAAATGACTCCTAAGTAGCTTCTAGCATCTTCACTCCTAAATTATGAGTCTATCTTCCAACCACAAAAGGCTGTTTAGTTTGTATATTCAAGTAGTTAAGAAATTCATACATCTGCAGGGAACTAACTACATTTTCCATTTCCCATTTCTTCTCTCTTCTATAATTATACGTTAGGTTCATGACAAAATATCCCATCACTTTTCTTTCACCCATTACCATAAAACCCTTTAAAGATATTGATATTCAGCCCAGATTTCTGTAACAACTTTTGCTTTGGGTACACATCAACATAATTTCTTTGGGTGATACTTAAAATTATAAAAGCAAAGAAAAGCACGATTACAAGGGATGCTGGGAATCATAGCACATAAGAGTGCTTGCATTTCAACCATGATGTTGAAACTGAATTTGCAGCACCCATATGAAAAGGTGACAATGTCTCTGTTCTTCTCTAATCCCATGGTTGTATGGGCAGAGAAGGGACATTGCAGGGCCTTGCTCTCTAGCCAGCCTGGCCTAAAAGATATAATCCAGGTTCAGTACCTGATCCTGACTAAAAAGGAATAATGCCAAATGTAATATCAGACCACTGATGTTCTCCTCTGCACTGTGCACACCCAGGCACACGTCCATACATTTTACACACACACACACACACATACACACACACACACACACACTGAAAATGTTAATGATGTTTTGAATTCTGGTAAGTCTATAAGCATAGACACACACATACACACAACACATATATAAATATATATGTTAAAATTTGTTTTATGTTTGCATTTAGAGACTATTATTTTGTTATAATATCCACCTATTATTAAAAATCAAGTTTCATATGACATCACATGTTTATAATATTCTAAATCATAATTAGTCTAAATATTTTACATAATATTCTAATTTTTCATAATTAGGTTCTTTTGAAATGCTCATAAACATTTCTTGTGTGAATAATAATTGGATATGTTTGTAAAGGTCTTGCATGACTGGGACACCTTACATGCCTTGAAAGATAATGAAACAGACAGGGTTTAGAAGATCTTAGAATGTATGACAAAGTTTGTCATTGCTTTTCTAGGCATTATAATAATACCACAGTCCTTGTTTCTGGAAAGTTTAGGAAACAGATAAAATTAAAGAAAACACAATAATTGGACAACTTAATATCTCTCAACATAATGCCATAAAGGCATGATTTAGTTACAGATAAATGGATGTATAGGTATCTAATGATAGATACGGATAACTTTAGAACCAAAATTTAAGAAAAGTTCACTAAGCAGCACAGTTGTTATCTTGATCCTTTCCTGTAATAATTGCAGTGGTTGTTTTTCTGTATTGATTAACAACAACTGGAGAAAAAGAGAACAAGAGTTATGTGATAGGGTTGGTATATGCTTTAAAAGTGTGAAATACATTATATAATCCTATATGATATAGTTAGCCTGAAATAAAAAAGAGAAAGGGCTATAGTATTTTTAACCCTATTCTTAAAAAGGCAAAATGTAAGTTATTTGTGTTTCAATAAATGTAACATCTAGAAATAAAAAAATAAAAAACATGTGTTTATATTAAATTCTACATATTTGTATAAACATGATCAATTCACTAGAGGTAAAGATTAACTGCTTTGTAATTATATACAGTGTCCGAGCAGAAAGATGAGGATGGAACAAAGAAGTGAAGGAAAGACCTCTCCACAAACAATCATTTTTAAAGAATGCCAAAGGAACAATATTGAGCAATTTAATGAAAACAATATCAAAAATACAATAACAAATTTTATAAAAAGTTTGTGCTTTGAAACTCTAATAAAACATAGAAATAAAGTAAAAGTCTCACAGAAATTTCCATTTAAATAATTACATATTTTAACTCTAACAAGCATTACTTTTCATTATGACATTTCTCTATGTGTTCAGTATGATAGGGTTGCAACATTATCCTTTTAAACATAAAAAGAAAAAAAAAAAACCCTAAGCCTGTGTCTCACTATGCAATTTTAAAGTGTCTATTGATATGATATTAAAATAATCATGCTTTAGGCGGAATCTCATTCAGGGATTAAAATCTTCATACAACTACTAATAAATTGGTGTTTAAGCACAGAGTGATTCTACTAATAACTGATTCCCATCATGCAACCCAAATCAAAACAGGAAATGCTATTTGATTACATAATATGTTGTATTTGCTAAAGTCATATGTTTTTATAAAGTTAATTTACTAAAACAACCTTCCATACTGGGATATAATTATTTAGCTTTGAATTTCTATTAATCAAATGAGATTAATCTTGTTGAAACTTGCTTGTGACATAAAATTGGTATGTACAGAAAACATAATTAATACCATTAAGATCTACTTAGCAGAGGATTTTATGTGCTAAGGACAAAGTTATGACTCATTTGGGGTATAATCAAGATGTGCGTGTGTGTAATCGTTGAAACATTCAAAAGAATGTAACCATTTTTCGTAACCACGAAAAAATGTTTTTATATAAAAGTGGACTTCTATTATTGAAATAATGTATATGATTGCAAAGTATTCATTCAGACCTTACTTCTATTCATCAATATATAAAATAAAAAAAAATCAGTGTGGAGACATTCCTTCAGGTACCCACATTTTGTAAGTGCTGTCTGCACATCTAGTATTAGAAGACAAACTGTTACATAGATAATTGACTGCCCTGGATCATCTCCATGTATTATTGCCATCTACATTAGGACTACTTGAATTCTCATCATCATTAACATTGCTTTCTTGAACTAATTTTCTCAGGCCCTCATTGTTCCTGGGCAGATGTTATAATTGCAATCCAATTTTGAAATACCTGAATAGAATGTGGATAAATTTAAAATTAGAGCTATCTTTGCAAAGATGGATAACCAATAATTTCCATCTAAATTCAATGACAGTAATCCCTACCATATATCTCATTTCAAAATTTAGTTATACTTCATAAATTGTGGTATACAAAAAAATATCCAGTATTTCCTATAGCAAAGCCTGTAAGTTTTCCTGATATTCTATTTCTTCATTATCCATTGATTTAATTTCCTAATGGCTAAAACTTCTTTTTTACCATACGTTTTATGATCACTTAGTTCACCCCAACTTATACCTAAAACACATTTCTTGCCTTTATACTTTATTAATATCATCTGTGCATTACTAAGGTTTCTGATTAGTAGCTAAATATTCCAAATACAATCTTTTGATTAAAAACAGAACAAAACAAAAAACAAACAAACCGTTGTTCCTAAGTTCTTGGTTGATAACTACAGTATTGTACAATCTTTTGATATTATTTTTTAAACAATGATTTTCAGCTATTTGTAAGACAATGGGAAGCAAGTTCATGTTGTAATGATGAAAACAAACACAAAATGATAAAAAAAACTGGAAGTGGTGGTAGCACTTGCCTTAATTGCAGCCCTTGGGTAACGAAGACAGAAGGGAGGAGTGTTCAAGTCCAGTCATAGCTACTTTAGGGCAGGTCTTGGAAGGAAGGAATGAACAAAGGAAGTAAGGAAGGGAGGAAGGAAGGAAGGAAGGAAGGAAGGAAGGAAGGAAGGAAGGAAAGAAGGAAGGAAAGAAGGAGAGAGGCAGAACAACAACAAAAACTTGTCAATATGATTCTCCGCAAATGTCAACTGCCTACTTGCATTCTCATATCATTTCCAACTGTTATACTCCATGTGCAATATATTTTATGTATCTAATTTCAAGGCTTGGAAAACCCCATTGAATAATCCTCAAATAATACACATGAGGAAATTAAAAGACAGCAATCATCTGAGATAGAAAAAAGAATTACAGAGAATAATGAAAGGGTTATAGTCTCAATTCTAGGAATGTATAGAGTATCATATGTTTACATGTAAGGACTACAATTCACAGACTTCATTGATAATCCCTCACTCCTGTAAAGAGGCAACAGTCAATGATATAAATAGGGACAAGGTCTTTCCAAGTTTGCCTGGTATTCTGTTAGTAATTGCTCATGCCTTCTAAAAACAAACAAATAAAATTTAAAAAAAAAAAAAGATAGCTTCAGCATTTTCACAGACTGGAAGTGGGGAAAAACAGAAGCCATTTCTCTAAGACATAATCTCCTATCTAGTAAATTATATTCATTCTCCATTTAGGTGCTTATTATCTTATTTTTCATTCATATATGTGTGTTTTTAAAACTTAATTTCTGTTACTTCCTCCTAATTTTATTAGAAGCTTTTTTCAACCCTGTGAAATTTTTTTGAGGGGGGTTATGAGAAATACACAGGATATGTTTTCACCTTTTGAGAGCTTAACACATAAAATGTGTGAATAACTTTGTCTTAAAATATTATTCTTAAAACAAACAATAAAAAGGTGAGAAAAAGAAGGTTCAGTAGTTAACAGTGGAAATTTTGTCAGAGGACACAGATTCAGGTCCCTGCACCCTCAACCAGTGCATCGCAGCTAGCAAGGACTCAAATTTCAGAGGCGATCCTAAGCCTCCAGTACCCAGGACACCTGATTTAAATCCCCTCTCAACCATGTGCAGGTTCTCATGATTGAAACTAATAAAAATAAACATAAGCAAATAGTAACCTTATATAAAACAAATGATGATAAGTCAGGCCATGGTGGCACAGCCAAGATTCAGGCTGATCTCTGATTTTCAGGGCACCTTGGTCTATGAAGCAAGGTCCAAGACTGCATAGAGAAACCCTGTCATAAAACAATCAACCAGGTTTCTTCCATAAAGACTCCCCCTTTCCTTGCTCTTCTACCACATTCTTCCCGGAATTCAACCATCCCCCATCCCTTTCCCTTTACCCCACCCAGCTGCCTCCAGTTTAACCAGGAGATCTCATCTATTTCCCTTGGTCCTGCCTCAACTGAATGTGTCATGCTTTGTTGACTCCCCATGGGAGCCTTATCTTTTTTGAGGAGTGTTGGGGGAGGAGATAGGAAGGGGGAGGAGGGGGAAGGGGGGGCAACTGTGGTTGGTATGTAAAATAAACAAGAATAGAGTAAAAATTAAATAAAAAACAAGAACTATTTCACTAACAAAACACCCAAAACAAATGAAAAATAGTGACAAAGGCAGAAATAGAAAGTAGTAACAATATCCAAAGTATATTTTCTGCATAACACAGGGAACCTTTTGCTACTTTTGCTTTGGTGTGTGCTTTATATTTGGATTTTCATGGGCTATAACTCTAAAGAGATACTTGGCAAAGGACCTCCTTAAGTTTTAAGGAGAAAGGAAGTCACATGGCAAACCACAGCAAATTCCCCAAACACACCAACTGGTCCCACAGGTTGAGTTAACAATTCAGGTTACTTTCTCATAGTCTCTTATGATGACTCCATGACCATTGCTCCTTCCTTTCAGAACTTATCTAAATACTATGTCCTAAGAAGAAGTCAAAACACGACCTAATCACTCACCTAAATTACAAAAAGCTCAGCCTTGGCTAATTACAAAAACCAGCCACATTCTCCAGAAAGCCTTTATAATTGTCGTTAAACGTGTCTATGTATCCTATGTATTTGCCATCTTCACTCATACAACCTTTCCAAACAATTCTGGCAAAATGGTTGACTCATAAAGACAAACCTTAGTATCAGGCCTCACCGTTGGAATTTAAAGGGGTTAGTTACTGAAACAGGCTTTGCTTTAATATCTTTACAGAAAGAAGAAGAAGGGGAAAAAAGAAAGGAAAACAAAACACAGCCTTGTTCATGATTCCTAGGATTTTAATATGGAGATATGGGATATGGAGATATGGGGTACTAATTTGTGGAAAATATGGTCAGTGACTTAGGGCAGATCTGAAGCATTCTAACAGTGCCATGCTTTTTCCCCACAAGGTTTTCATGGGAAACTCCTCTTTCTTCAAATATGGACTTCTTTTTATCAACCTACATTCCTCCTCATAGTCACCGTTACATAAACAGCATAATCAAAGAATGAGCTGTCTTGTCACAATGTCTACATAGCAAATTCTACCAAGACCGACCCTGAGTCTTTAGAGTAAGAAGTCCTGTAACCAATTATATTCCCTCTCTCTGTCCTCTCTCTCTCTCTCTCTCTCTCTCTCTCTCTCTCTCTCTCTCTCTCTCTCTGTGTGTGTGTGTGTGTGTGTGTGTGTGTGTGTGTGTGTGTCTCACACCACCCTCTCCTATCATGGTTTAATAAGGATCAGGATAAACAAATAGGCTATAGATGTTTATTCAGGGAGAAATAACTTACAACAGAAACAGATGAACACCAGCAGGTTCCTGGTCCCAAGGGTGCCTCCAGATGCTCTTCTGTCCCTGTGCTGAAAGCAAGGGTTCTCCTGGGGCCCCTTTCCAGACCTAGTTTCCCCAGGTCACTTCCGCCCCTGTTCCCACCCACAATGGGCGTGGCCAGTGCCACAGGTGCAGACAAAGTGAATATCCCCCTACACTCTCACTCTATCCCTTTTTCCATCTCTCTCCCCTGACTGTTCAAACTTATTCCCTACCGATCAATTTGATCTGTGCCTGACACTTGAGAAAGTGGAGGGGAAATGAAGGCATGGCTACAAGAATTAATCCTGAATATCCATAGAGCAAATATCATTTCAGTAGTGCACTGCAAATATTCTAACAGTGCAGGTAAAGGAAAATGCAATAGTCCAAATGAACTCTGCTAACCACTGATGTTCATAAGGAAGAGTGCAGAATTAGTTTGCTTGGGTGGATCTGGAAAAGTTGCAGGAGGGAGGGTGAATATTATCAAATACATTGTATAAAGTTCTACAAAATTTAATAAAAAACAGATTTTACGAAATGGATGATTTGGATGAACACCCAAAAGCCGTGTTTAAATATTCCTGTGAAATAGTTAAAACAGTATATAAGAGACAATAAAAAATAAAATACTCTTACAATGTGCACTCTAATTGTCAAAGAAAAAAAGATATGTGAAAAAATATCATTTTTAATTACAATAGTAATTGCAAATTACACACAGATCTAGGGGTGAGGAGGCTGCTCTAGTTGTATTCTAAGAGATTCATATAAAGTCCCTCACAGAACTGGGAAGGGACAAGTCCCCCAGACCTCAGGTAAAGTGGGGGAGGACAGCTAATGGAGAGAGAAGTAGGAGAAAATGAGAGGGAGGAGAAGAAGGCATGTGCGACCAGGAGGATTGAGCCTGGTTAGGAATGGAAAATAGGAAAGAGAGAGAGAGAGAGAGAGAGAGAGACAGAGAGAGAGAGAACATAAAAGAGGGAGCCAATATTGGTTTGAAGATAAAGTCGAACACAAAGAAAGGTCGAGGGAACTACAAGACTGCTCCCAACTAACAATCTCAGCTTCCGTGGAAAGGCTATCATAAAGCCCTTCCCGGAGAGTGAGATCAACAACTAACTTCTACATGGAGTCCTCAACTAATGCCTGTTGAAAACAGGAGCAAACACCCATACATAAACACTGAGTCGAACTAGAACCCAGAAGCAGATGGAGAGGACAAGACCATGCGGTAGAAGTACATAGAGACAGCTTACCTGAACAAGGAGGAGCTAAGGGCCACTAGACTGATAGCTGGGAAGCCAGCAGGGGACTGACTCGGACCCCCCTGAATATGGGTCTCAGCCAGAAGGTCTGAGCAGTCTAAGAGACCTCAGACAGTGGAGCCAGGATGTATCCCTGGTGCACAAAAGGACTTTGCAAACATATCCCCCATGGAGGGATAACTGCCTTATTCTAGAGATAGGAGAGAAGCCCTAGTCCCTACTTCACAGGACCTGTCAGATCTACATGACCCCAACTGGATGGCATTCCTACATATGGTATTGTGGTGGGGGGTTGGGAGGGGAGGGTGTTTAGAGTGCATGGGAGAGGGCAGAGAGGGCAAAAGGGAGGGAAGGAGGGAGGGAGGGCTGGAGGGGAGGGAGGGAGGGAGGGAGGGACAGGGAACTGGGATCGACATGTAAAATAATAAATTAAAAAAAAAAAAAAAAAAAAAAAAAACGCTTTGACTCCAAAATTTAAGTTGAAGAACAAGTTACTGGGGAAAAGTATTTCTATTTTTGTTTCCACAGAAAATGAAAAGATGTGGATTCCTTCCAGACTAATGTGGTTTGATCACACCAGACCGCCTGAAACAGAGTACAAGCTGATCCTACATTCCAAACAGCTGGACAAAACAGCCCTACAGACTATATCTAGGATATCTGAATCTTCTTCGAATCCCCCAAGACAGCGCCCCTTACCAGCAGGAAGTAGTTTGGAAAGAACGACGCCCAAATTCCCAAATATTGTGTATAAATGTTTGTTTTCATTTAATTGGACTTTGTTTTATAAAATTAAATAAAAAAAAATAAATGAAAAAAAAGGAAAAAAAAAAAAAAAAGAAAAGAAAAGTGTCAGCAGAACCAAAACTTCCAGCAAATCTATTTTAAGGGTCAAAAGATAAAAATAATTTAATCAATAATAAAAACATGTGCATCACTGGGATTGTAACAGTCAAAGGCGTAAAAGTTAATAGCCTTGGAGTCTATACCAGAAAAACATAGTTACATCCTTAATACAAAGTTTTAAAAGTATGCTGAAAAGTGCTGAATAAAAGCTGGTATACAACCACACTTGCGATTCTGAGTAAGAAATTGTCAAATGAACAAGGACTTGTTAAAGGAACAGTATAGAGATAAAGA
This sequence comes from Phodopus roborovskii, assembly GCF_943737965.1. Taxonomy (NCBI): domain Eukaryota; kingdom Metazoa; phylum Chordata; class Mammalia; order Rodentia; family Cricetidae; genus Phodopus; species Phodopus roborovskii. Next base: position 11,802,156 of record NW_026126461.1, read on the forward strand.
AGAGGGTGCTGTCATAAGTTGTATCCCACAGCATTAGATCTTCAAACCCTGATGAGAACAGCAACAAAAATGGGCAGACATTGAAGGACAAATACTCATCATGAGAAAGCAGAATGCTTTAGATAATGTATCTGTTAAGTAGTACAAAGATCTTACTTATGGAGCACCAAGTTCCTGTCACTTGCTATGTGTGAAGCACTTAATGGATGATGACTTGTGAGAAACACGGGTGTTGCCAGAATTTCTACTTTAGGCTATTGCTCAGAGAAGGTTAATATTAGGTCAGCCTGAATTCAAAATTTCTCTGATTATTTCAATGGGAGTTGGAAAAAAAAACTTTTCATTTTTTGATGAACTCATTTGGACATTTGTAAGTATCACAGATAAAACATGCCTGCTGACCAGCTGGGACCAAGCACGAATTCTTATTTCTTTATATGATGTAAGCAAAATTTACTCAAAGATCTGACATTATCTCATTCCTTCAGAACTGATATTATCTCACTCCCTCAGAGGTAAAAATCTTTCATTAATGTGATATTACTGAAGGGGGCTTATTTGGAAAATATGCTTATATGATTTTTATACATAGACATGTATTCTTCTGGGATTATGTAATAAACCATAGTATTTTTCTGTCCACCACAATTGGTGGTGCAATAATAAGTATTTGCCCTTATCTTCCAATGTAATAGAAGATTTTCTTGTTTTATTTCATATATGCACAAAATTATAGAAGTCCACATATGCAAGAAGGTCTGAAATATGTCAAACAAGTCCATAAATCTAAGTCAGATTTCATACATGACAAATAACCATTATCAATCTCATGCTAAGTGAGTGTTTAAATTTTCAGAAATCAAAACAATTGAAAATAAAATCAATCATCTTACAAATCAGAGCTATAGTTCATCAGTCATAAGGTGTCAGAAGGTCCCATATTTCCATAGCTCCATTCAATCTGAAATACTCAGAGACAGCAAAAATAAGTTACAAAATCTATAAATGTCACTTTTTATTTCCCTCGTGTTTTGAACCTGGGGAAAAAAAATACAGACTTGTATATTCAACTAAGACATTTTATCCAAGACTACCATCCCTTGTGTGACTCGTTTGACTGCAAAAGAATACTAAGAAAAAAAATCCTCTGACAGGCTGCACAAACTGATCTGTTTCGAAGGATGATATGTTTTTGTTTTCCATGGCAAATCTAGCCATTCTATTTTGGGATGATTAATACATGGCATGTAAATGAACTCTATTTGGCCCTTTTGTTTTTATGTTTTGTATGTAGATCTCGAGAGAAAAATGAATTCTTCATTAAAATTATAGCTCAGCAATTATTTATACTCATCCTGGAATTTCCTCCTACATACTGTGTCTCTTCCATCTGCTTCTTGCCAATTCATGAATGAACAATTTTTTCGGAGTTCAATATCTCCATGTGAAGTTACTCTCTCTGTTGCTTACATTTCAGTTGCTGGCATTTTAGTGCCAGAGACAGCCCGATCTTCTGCCAACTCGGGCAGCACTATTTTAAGCTGTTTTCCAACATGTTTGATCCCTGTGCTCTTTTCCTCTGTTAATTTGCATCCTGAGAGAACACAATTATAGGTAACAGAAAAAGAAGACTCCGGGCTTTTCTCTCTCTTGGATTCTCATTTTCATTTGTGGTAGACGGAATTAATTGCATCTTCAGTCATATTCCATAGCGCATCTTTTTTTTTCATTGTAGCCCTTATTAAAATAGCAGGAAGTTATTGAGGGTGTACAGCGACCTTCTGCTCCTAGTGCCTCATCTTCTGGGAATGGGACTAGACCTGCTATGGACTGGCACAGAATGGATGATCTGACACGCTGCCCGATAACAGAGGCAGAGGTACCAAGCCACATGATGTGCAAGCAGGTGCTGTTCAGGCCTCAGTGACAGCATTAGGGGCTCTGGTTGGAACAAATTTTTGTTGTGCCTGTTACCCCACAGTGCACAGCGAAGCATAATCTCTGCTTTCCAACGTTAATGTTCTGGTAGAGGGATGTTTTATATTTCATAAATAGGAGTGAGTTTGAGATTCTTTACCCAGCTCTGTACAAAATTGCACAATACTTGTTCACTTGCTCAGCTGTGCCCATGCGGTTTGAAGAGTTAACTGTAGCTGTGGACCAATTTTGCCACTTGGAAAACAGAACTAAGAGGGTTTGCATCAGTTTTCTTCTCTGATAAAACAAATCACTGCAGATTTTTTAGTTGAAAAGCACAAATACAGTATCTGTGAGCTCTGATGGCAGCCCTGGGTAGTTCCTACTGAGCACACCTCAAGATGCTTCGCAGCTAACCCTGCAGACATTATGGGAAGATAATTTTCCTTGATTTTACAATCATCAGAGACACTTGCGTTCCGTATAGTACCTGGTCCTTTTCCTTCTTCCAAGCCATTGTAGAGAGGTTCAAGAGTCCTCCTGTCTTGCCATTCTGACATGCAGTTTGTCCTGCTGTCTTTTTCTCAAGCCCTGCTGAATTTCAATTGCACTTTTATTCACTCCTGTGTCTGGAGCTACCCAGAAATCCAGGATAACTAATAGGCATAATTCCATCTATAAACTTAACATCAATTTGTTAGAGAGAGAGAGAGAGAGAGAGAGAGAGAGAGAGAGAGAGAGAGAGAGAGAGCACGCCCATCTGTGTTCCACATGTAACACCATGAATAGCTGTGGGGAGAATGAAATTATTCCTTCTACCCAAACTACACTTTAATCCCTGAATCCCTGTATCTTGGAATGTTTACCTAATCCAAACCAATATCATTATGCAGCATCATTGGAGAGACGTGAATAATGTCAATTTGCCCAGGCCAAATGAAGTCTTCCACCTCTTTCTAGATTAAGCCCCGAGTTTATCGTGATTATCCGCAAGAAGATGGAAGCTAAATTACTAGACCTCACTCTCCAGATCAGAGGTCGCTCCAGTAGAGTCTGATCCCTTCCTGCAAATTTCATGGCTTGTACAATCTTGGAGTGTACCCTGGGGAATGTGAGAAATGTTTAAGAATCCTTTTCTGTCCTGACTTTACAAATCTCAGAGACTGATGTTTTCAGAGCTTATAAATTTCTTTATGAGACCTCACACACCATCTGAAAGGCAAGTTTGCATTTCACAAAGGTCAGCTACACAATACCTTCTTTCTTATAATTTCTTGATAAAACATTACCATTGTTGTTAAAAACCTTTCTCATTAAATGTTTAACATTGAAAACAGGGAGTAAGTTCCTGTGTGGATTAGATAATATGACTCCTAACCTATTGTAAACAACCAAATAGAATTCTTCCCCTTAAGCAGTACCTTTCTGTGTTTTCCCATTCTCATGCAACAGAGATGTTAAAAGTGAACAGGTATAGGTCTCAATAATACCATATAGTTGTGGAAGAGGATAAAAATCTTTGATGAAGAGGAGAATGATCTTTAAAAATATTGCTAAATTATAAAAAGTGAATGTAGGTGGAGAAATTTAAAAAGGTCAGATTCTAAGAATCTTTTAATCTCTTACTCATTGTATTTTTTTTTTTTACTTACTGTGCCTTATGTCAGATACATGAATAATACAAGAAGCTAGTTTATTTAATTTTCACCACTGTGGTAAAAGGAACAAAGTTAATTTATTAAGAATTAAAATGTATTTTCCTAGAGAAAGTAATTTTGTTTCACACTGAAAATAAACTAGATACATATCATTAGGGAAAATGACTTCTAGGATATGGGCTGACACAAAAATGAATTGAAATTTTCTTTTCTCTTAGTATTAGCTCAAGTATATTTTCTTACAGTCACTTATGTGAGTGTGATTTCATGTGAAATCACATGTGTCTTCCACTGTAATTCAGGCTAACCACAAACCTGAGCTTCTCTTTTGTGAAGGTTCCGAGTGCCAAGGTTATATGCATACACCATAACATTTGGTTTAAACTTTTGTTTTAAATACATTATTTTATTTAAGTGGCATGGATTTGTCTGCGCATAAAATATAGATATACATTTGAAGTAAAACCCAACTTTGGAATAACCAAATGAGGCTGATAAGCAAGGATTACTCAACACACTTAGCACTACTGATAGAAGAAAATTTTATTCTTGCTCTTGCCTTTTTCCAAAAATAGATTATAGATTATTGCTATATCTAGAATTTCAAATACTATACCGAATTTGTTATTTATTTAAATTTTAAAAATATACTTTTACTTGAACATCTCTCCCTTGTTCTTCATCCATGTTAAAGTTCTACTGGCCCTATCCTGCTCTTTTCTAAAACTTGGGGCCTCTTTTTTTCACTAATTGTTATTGCATATATATATGCATGTATTTGTTTGACACTGGGCAACTAACCGGTGTGTTCTTCCCTGGGGAAGAATACTTCTCTAGCTGTCAGCTTTACTCTCTTGCCTGTAGTTTTTTTTGGGGGGTGGTTGAGTTGAGGACATGTGGGCTTTGCCACCTCTATTTTCACATGTACATTGGTGTCATAATTGTTCATCTCACATTTACATGGGTACATTGGTGAGATATGATATTATTAGAAGACACAATCTTACAGAAAAACCCCTGATCCTCTGCATCTTCCAATAATGTGTTCCCTCTTCCACAATGTACCCTGTGCCTTAGGTGTATGATAGAGAGTTTTGTACATAAATCCAAAGAGTCTGGGCTCCAAATCATGGCATTTTTATTGGTTGTGATTTTCTATAATGGTCTCTACATGCTGCAAATAAAAGTTTCCTTAATAATCCCAATTTTACTAATTTTGAGCAGAGAGCCAGTTTACTAGTATCAGGTATGCTATCCCTCTTGATGGGTGGGTCATACATCCAATTTCCTAACATATATTTACATTTTTATAATTCGATAATGAAATGTCATATTAAAGTGTGATTTTTAAAATTTATTTTCATGTTTTAGAATAAAAGGATGACCCCAACTAACAATCTGAGCAACAGTGGAGAGGCTACCTTAAATGCCCTTCCCTGATAATGAGATTAATAACTAACCTATATGCCATCCTATAGCCCTACTCCAGTGGCTGATGGAAACAGAAGCAAATACAGCTAAACAATAAACAGAACTCCTGGAAACCAGTTGCAGGAGGGAGGAGTGATGAGCAAAGGGGTCAAGACCAGGTTGAGAAACCCACAGAAACAGCTGACCTGAACAAGGGGGAGCTCACGGAGTCTAGTATGATGGCTGGGAAACCAGCATTGGACCAACCCAGACCCCCTGAACATGGATCTCAGTTAGAAGGCCTGAGCAGTCTAAGGGACCTCTGACAGTGGAACCAGGATGTATTCCTGGTGCATGAAAGAACTTTCAAAGCACATTCCCCATAGAGGGATATCCCCTTAGTCTAGAGTCAGAGGGGAGGGCCAAGTCCCTTCCACAAATGACTTGAGAGATTTTGATGATCCCTCCTGGAAGGTCTCATCCTGTCTGGGGAGTGGGTGGGGAATGGGATGGGAGGGGGATGTGGGGGCATGGGAGGGAAGGAGGGAGAGGGAGCTGAGACTGATATGTAAAATATGACTTAATAATAATAAAAAATATTTCAAAAAACAATTTATACAATTTAAACTATAAATAAGTAGTAAAAGCTAACCAATTATATCATTAAAGTTGTTAGCTTTTAATTGTAAGTGACCACTCCCTTAATATATGTGTGTATATGTATATATGTATGTATATGTATTTATATATTATTAACAACTCCCATCTGAAATGTACCATTGCTTTGAGCTGGATATTTCCTCATTAGGACAAGCTTTGTTTGTAATAGATAAACATCTGTGTTCTTAAAGATGAAAAAATAATATTACTGCTATGTATCAGTGAGTTGTAGTTACAGAGACCATTTTGAAGGAAATTCTTGCAACGTTTAGTCATCCTTATTTGCCCTTCAATACTGTTTCTCTGAGAGCCTCAGTGGATTGAGACCCTCTTTCTCACAATTATGATGTCTGTATTTCCTGCCAGTTACGGCTTCTTCTTCAATGTCATTATGATTTTGGCCACATATCAAAAGTTCCAGTGGAAAAAAAGAGAAAAACTAAAAGAGAAACTTAGTCCCTGAATAAGATGAAACTATCTCTGAAGACTTTACATGAAAACCATGAAAACTTTTCAATAGAAACCCTTCATTCATTTACACAGATGATCCGTATGCTGTTCAATGAATGCTGAAATATTAGTTTACTTGTTATGTAGCCTGAGTTCTCATATGGACCTTCCCCTGGGACGTTTACATCATTCCTCATGTCATCAAATGAATGTTAGAGTTATTGCTGAGAAGGTTAATGAAGTTTTTATGGGCTTTACATAGAGTTGTGATTAAAAGGAATTTTTCCAAATTATGGGTTTTTTCCATGAAATAATCTAAGTTATATTTTTTGAGCAGTATATTTATTTTAATTACCTTTGTAAGTTTTGTCAAATAATGATAAAAAATAAATATACATGAAACAGCATTGCTAGGATATTTTCTGAGAATTGTTACTTAAACCTTGAGTAAGAAAGGAAACAGATCTAAGGTAGTCCTTTGAGACTTTATTGTGGTTTATTTGTGTTTTGTTACATATGACCTTATATTATTCCTTTTCAATTGTCTTAAGTACATCTTTTGTATTAGGTTACTTTTCTTAACATTGTGACTACACAAATAATATAGCCTTTAATTTATCTTATGTTTTGAAATGCTTGGTTAAACTATTATTCTTCTATAAATATTTATGTCTTATCGATAAAATACAGTTATAAATAAGAGAAAGATGAGTCTATGAGGATTCTGTAAACCAAATGATCTCAGTATATGATGCATATAAAATTCCAGAGCAAAAAAATATTTTAATTTGCATATTTTTGACTTTTAACATCTTCTCTAATTGCTTGGTATTATCTCATATTCAATCTTTTAGCAACATATTTCACTTTAATTTAATCTCTTCCAAATCTACCATTGTATTGAAAATTAACATTAATGACAAGAAAGTAATTATTGTGGCAGAAATGTTCAGTTTGCAGAACTTAAACAAGAATGAACAAATAAAAAGATTAAGAGCAACTAAGAGAGAGACCTTACATTTACTTCTTTTCTACACATGTACAGAGTGTGCCCACAATAACATGTGCACACATATGCTCACAAAATAAAAAGATAATGAATAAATAAAATAATTTCAAGGTCAAGATATGTGCTACTTAAATTATTTCATTATGTTTAAAAGTATTATTAGTTTATGTCCTTATTAAGAAATGAAAATAATCATTATTTGTGGTAAAAATTGGATCAATAAGCCTACAATGGAAGGAAAACAGAAATACACATAGTTTCTATGTTCATTTATATGTGTAATTCATATATATTAAGTTTAAGAAGATGGATCTCTTGTTATTAAGAGTATGATATAAAAACTATCTCTATAATTAATCAAAGACAATTTGTCTAAATATCTATGTATTCTATTTTGTTTTTATAAAGTTTATAATCTTGGAAATACTCAATTTTGAATCCTTGCTCCTGTGGTTAAAGACTCAGGTGTCTACTTCTCACCATCTGTTTTCCAGTGCAAAAGGTTTTCTCTCTTGTAATTATTTTGTTATTCATATTTCTCTGCTCTTCCATGGAAAAAATATATTCTTGGAGAAAGGGATAAAAATGTGTCAGGTCAATGTCTTCACTCTACTGCTAAATCACTACTGATGCTGCCAACATAAGAAATAAGTTCATTGATTTACAGTATGAATGGCCTCTGTCTAGTAGTATAAACATAGAAAGCAGAGAATCTTACAGGATTTTCTAATAAAAAGCCTCAGTTATAAGATGAATGACCTACAAAAGAAGAGGAAATCTACTCTTTTCTTAACCTCAGTGATGTCTGTTCGGTGAGCAAATAGCTGATTTCTGCTTAAAGATATAAAATCACTGATTTTCAGTTACATGAAAATCCCCAACTGTGTAAAAGGACAGACGGAATTAAAGTTCAGAGGAAATTTACAATGAGACTACATTTCATTTTAATGCCTAACGTTCATCAAAGAGATTAAGAAGTATAGCATGGCATAGACATGAACACAGACACATTCACATACACACCCAATAACTTTTTTAAAAAGAGAAATTCTGTCTCATCGTTCTTCCAAACTGTGTCAGAAAAATCAACTCACCATTATCATTGTTAAAGTCATTTCAATAGAAAATTGGTTGCATAAAATTTATTCTTAAACCTTTAATGTCACAAAATAATTTAGCCTAAGCTGCCTTCCAAATCACAAACATTTTCAAGAAAATGTTTTGATCACATTTATCTGACAAGGTGAGGTTTTGTCTTCCATCACACCATGATGGCCTGTCACTCATGTGACAAAAGGTTTAAGATGGATGAGAGTTAAGGAGAAAGGTCAAATAAAATGCACTGGCAACTCTGGCAGGACATGATCCATCAAAGGAAAGAGCAAAACTTCTTTAGTCTCAGCATTCATTACAACAGTTAAGTGTTCAATTTAATCTGAACTGTAGCAGTGAACTCAAAGGAAATACAGGTTTCAAAGTTGGAGAGTCACAATAATTTGGTTAAATTGAAATCGAACAATAAGCCACTTGTTCAGAGGAATACCATGTTGAATTGTATCTTCAAGATACACATTTATATCATTGATTGATTTCATTTAGATTTAAGCTAATATTTTATGTTAAGAAAATGTCTTAGGCAATGAACCTAAATGCATTGCCAGTAATGTGATGTGATGTATTTTATTACTTCATTGATCTTGGAGTACTAGACTTGGTAAGAAGTTCAGAGAAGACAGCAGGAAGAAGCTACACCAATGAAGGTTGTGAGTAACATTACTTTCTGGTAATGGCATGTGTATTTAGAAATTTTTGTTTTTTTATTTGTTTGTAACAAAGTAACAGTGTCCCTTCATAGCCAATGATTTCTCTTATTAATGGGTTTATAGAAACAACTATGCGTTCTTTTCTGTGAAAAGCATCGGAAACCAAACCAGAAGCAACCTGTGACCACCATAATAGTCATGTCATCTTTGCATGAGAAGGCACAGTATACCTGGCAATTTATGTGCTTTGCAGTATTTATCACTGGATAAGACTATTAATGGCTGTTTTTCCTGGCAGCCCATAGAGCCCCTTTTGGCATTATGCAGGCTGGCCGACAAGGAGTAAGTTTACAGCTTATCCACAGCATCATGTTTTATATATACTCTGAACAAATGTGTGATGTCACTTTAACAATAGGATCTTACCATCAACTTCTGGTACATAAGAAAGAGTAATAACTATAGCCTACAACTTGGAAGCATACTTATTAAAAGTTTAAAGAGACCACTAGTTTACATTTAAAAGTTTTGAAATAATGTCTTTTTTGATTACTCTTCGTTTCAGGAAATATTTGATATAGACATTAAATGTGCGTTTCAATTGATTTGTAAATTATAAAAAATCTAAATGATTTTTGAGATAATTCATACACTACATATTTGACTCATTTAAGGTGTTACTATATTCACAGATACATCTAATCTTTGTCACACAACATTTTAGATTTCCACTACTTTATAAAAAAAAAATACCATAATCTTTCACCTCAATTACCACATTCCCCAGCCAATACAAACATTAATTAAGTCTGAACTATATATTTATTTATTTTGGGTGTCTCATATAAATCAAATCATGTAACATGTATGTCTTATGAGTGGTCTCTTTAGCTCAATATAATGTATGCAATGTCCAATAATATTGTAGGACATTTGAATATTATTTAACCAGGTAACTGTAGAAAGCTTAAGATTTTCCAGATTATTTTTCTGAACTCGCAGTATACATTATAAAACATCACAATGTAAATAGTTCAACTCCAAATTAATTTATCAGTAAAATATAAGGATACAAAATTAATAGTTCTCCTATATACAAATGACAAATATACACAGAAAGAAATCAGGAAAAAATACCATTCTCACAGGATCAAAGTAAACACTTTGAAATAAACATAAGCAAAAGAGTGAAAGTTTTGTACGGTGAAAATTTTAAAACCATGGAGAACAATGGAAAGCTTTTAGTTAAAACTTATTTGAAAATAACAAAGTATAGAGAAATTGAGGAGTTTAATCAAAGAAAACTCAATGTTATACATGTTGTATTAATATTCTACTATACATTCTTAAAAATTTTTATACATAATTTATTATATTATTTTTATTTTACATATCGATCTCAGTTCCTCTCCCTCCCTCCCTCTTCCACTCTCTCATGCCCCATGACCAGCCTCCCCTCTACTATACAAATTTTATGTAGAATAATTAAGTTAATAACTCATATTTCAAGCAAATCATTTCTAAATTTGAAGGTAAGAAATGTGAACAATCTATTAAAATACTAATATTATACTTGAACCATAACATGTGAAATTATCTTCAAAATTATCCAATACATAAATGAAAGTTCAATCCATAACAATATGCTACATTTGTTTTCACAGCAGTATTGATGAGTTATGGATGATGGAATCTTTAATCAGTTTTTGGTAGTGATACAAAATAGCACAATTACCTTTGGAAATTATTGTCATTTTTATATAAAATTAGACATATATCTAAGTTAAGACCCAGTAACCAATATTTATTCATGAAATATGAATGTATATTCATAATTATATATAGAATGCATGAAGCCACTTTACTTATATGATCCAATCATTTGAAAGATGATCATCTTTCCTTTGAAAATAATTCAACTATAATAGTGACATATTGGGATAGCATTCAGAAACCAAGAACCTGGACACTTACACACACACCAACACACACACACACATACTCACACACCATCAATACACACACACACACACACACCAACACACACACACACACACACACCAATACACACTCACACACCAAAACACACACAAACACATATACACACACAGAGAGAACAAGAATATAATTGAAGTGTATATGAAATAAAATCATAAATACTGAAAACCAAAATTCCATTTACATAAGCATCAAAAAAACAGAAATTATCACTCTATGTTATAAGGCATAATAGTAGCTGTTTATGGGGTTTGAGTTGACACAAAATAATTATAAGGACATTTATTCTTATATTAATAGAATTATCCGAGTGCTATAAGCATATTTGAATGCATGGTTATACTAATTTTAAATAGCCAATGGCTATGTATTAAGCCATATTTAATAATTTTACCTCTAAAGATGAAGAATATCTCACAGTATAGCTTTTAACTTTAATTTTTCCTGAGCAGACTTGCATTAAACCAACATCCCCAAATTTTATAGAAATATATGCAAACCTCAAAAAGTTATTTAAACTAGAATTATTTCAATGCTCCTTTAGTTGTGGCATGACTATATTGTCCCCTGGTGACTTATCTAATGGATGTCAGTGATGGGCTTTTAAAGCGTAATTTGGTCAGCAGGATTTGGCTTCCCTTGTCTTCTGCCACATGCATACTCAACAGTGCTCCTTTTTTGATGGTGTCATAGTCCCCAGAAAACTCAATTAACCTGTGTTTTGTTCTTGAATTTAAAATCTGAAATTGTTATAAAATACTTATCAGTTTCCAAATTACTGAGTCTGATATTTTGTTATAGAGACATAAAGAGCAAAATAACCTAGCTGCCCTTGAGTTTCCAATCCCTTTAAAGAACAGTAACAGGAATTAGGAAATCTCCAACATCAGAACTGACAAAGGGCTTATGGATAATATTTCTGTTCCTTATTGTGTGAATTATATTGAAGGGGAGGCCCACATTGCCTCTAGTGTGTAGGAACAAATTCTACCCTAGAGAAAGACATCACATAAGAGCTAAGAATAAAATGTGGGCAGACCTGATCCCTGAGCATTTTTGAAGATACTTTTAGAATTCTCAGTTTCTGGAACTCTTAAATAAAAAAAGAAACAAAAACAAAATCAAAAAAAAAAAAAAACTTTTTCACATACTTAAGATGTCATTTTCCATATAAATTCTGCAATTTCTCAATATTCCTCACACTTCTATGAAAGTGGCTACCTAGGGATAAATAAACATAGACACATAAAGCATTAAAGCATTTTGTGGCTCCACAATGTTCTGAGCAATAACTCACACAGTAACAAAAAGACAAGTGAATTTTATGCTTGTGCATAGGTAGATTATGTGTCCCCTAAGTCTGAAGTGACAAAGTAGAAATGAATTGTTCCATGTTTAGAAATATATCAAGTAAAACTCTGTGAGGGCTTATATTATGAAAGAAATATTCTTGTTAAATGTCAAAATATACAAATATTCATGGCTTGGATATTGTCACCTACATGTTAACTCACTACCTACCTTAGGTTATTGGAGAAGGACACTTGGTGGTGTTCCTTCCCATGACTATGACATTCACAGAGAATGGAGTGGAAACATTCTCAGGATGAAAACCGACTAGTATATAAAATCTTCTCAGAAAGACCTTTTTTTTTTTTTTTTTTTTTTTCTAGAGGCCTTCCTAAAGCTTATGAAGCTTGCTTGTTTGCATTCAAAAGAAATGAGCTATTTCAGACAACAGTGGGGAAAATCCATAGAAAGTTATGCTGTAATACAACAGGGATTTTTTTTTAAGGGTTAGACACTAATTTATTGCATTATACAGGACAAGGTAGTGAGAAAGGAAAAATTGAATAAATAAAATAAGTACGATATGATGAACAGGATGTAGGGCCTTTGTTAGATCAAAGTCCCTGAAAATGACAGAGAGGCAGTGTGGCACAGGAGGGTGACTGACATATAGACCTCAAGATGTCCAGGTGCTTATGACACTGCCTGTCTCAGAAGGAAAGTGTGTAGTCTTGCACATACACACATTTGCTAGTTTTCTCGGTTAGTTCTTTCTTTGAGAGACTTGCTTTAAGAAGGTTGTGCCTGTGAGACAAGTGTGCCAACCTGCCTTTATGGGCATTCAGTCAGATCCTGCCGACTTACCCAGCTCATAACTGAGAGAGGGAGTGTGGATTGAGAAACGGCAGGTAAAGACGCCAAGAGACAGAGACACAGGAAAGTCAGGACTGCAATCCAGTGAATAATGAACACCCCAAGTTTATTCTTCAACATTCTTAAGTACCCCAACCAAAAGGCAGACATGGTAGAAGACTTATATTATCATGTATAAGGAGCAAACAGACTTCCTTCCCTTAATCCTCCAAGCATTTGGTAACCACATCTGTTATCAAGCCCTCAGGGTCAAGAGTAAACACACCTGAGCTCAAGTCTGTTATTTAGATATGACATCTACTACAAAGGCCAAAACATCCAGAAGTAGCCAAGTGTTAGACCTTTAGGTCTTTTGACTGACTAAGGACAGTTTTGAACTCTCTGACCTTGAGGCAAAATAAAGCAGAGCCATCTTTATGGGTCGCTACAGACAAGGATTTATCCCTGGTGCATAAACTGGCTTTTTGGAGTCCATTCCCTAGGATGGGATGTCTTGCCCAACTCTGATGAAGGGGAAGAGAGACTTGGTCCGGCCTCAGTTAAATATGTCAGACTTAGTTGACTCACCATGTGAGGCCTTACCCTCACTGGGAAACCACTGTATGGATTACGACAGTGTTTGTACCAAGTTTGCACTCCCACCAATAATGGAGGATTGTTCTCCTTATCCACATCTATGCCCCAATGAGCTGTCACTTGTATTTTATGTCCTAGTCATTTCGAGAGGTGTATGATAGAATCTCAAACTTGTTTTGATTAGCATTTACTTGATGGCTAAGGATGGACTTTTCTTTATGTGTCTCGCGGCCATGTGAGTTTCCTCTTTTCAGAATTTTTTATTTAGATCTGTATCCCATGTTTAAAATGGATGGGTTAGTTTGTTTATGTCTAGTTTCTTGAGTTCTTTATATATTTTGGATATTTGCTCTTTGTCAGATCTGGATTTTGTGACAATATTTTCCTATTCTTCAGGCTGCCACTTAGTCCTGTTGATTGTATTCTTTGCCATATAGAAGCTTTTTAGTTTCATCATGTCTCACTTATTAATTGTGGATCTTCATGTGCCAGCACTATTGGTGTTATGTTCAAGAAGTTGCCTTCTGTGCCAATGAGCTCAAGGCTACTTCTCCCTTTCTCTTCTATCAGAATCAGTATTTATGATTTTATGTTGAGTTCTTTGATCCACTTGCATCCACTTGACAGATATGGTTTTATTTGCATTCTTCTACATACTAGCATCCAGTTATATCAGTGCTATTTGTTGAAGATGTTTTCTCTTTCTCAAAAACCAGGTATCCATAGGTGTCTGGATCTGAGTCTGGAATTTCTGTTCTATTACTTTGGTCAATTTGTCTGTTTTTATGCCAATGCTACGCAGTTTTTATTACCGTGTATTTCAATGATGCCTCCAGATGTTCTTTTTTCAGTTCTGGATTATTTTAGCTGTCCTGTATTATTTTTTGTTTGTTTGTTTGTTTTTTCCATACAAATTTAAGTATTGTTGTTTCAAGATCTGTAAAGTGCTGTGCTGGAATGTTGATGGGGATTGCAATGAATCTGTTGATTGCTTTTGGAAAGATGACACTTTTGCTCTGTTCATCCTACTGATCCATGAGTATGAGAGATCATTACATCTTCTGTTATCTCCTTCAATTTCCTACTTTTCAAAGAATTCGAAATTTTATCATAGAAATCTTTCCCTTATCTGCTTAGAGTTACCTCAATGCATTTTAAATTATTTATAGCAATTGAAGGGTGTTGATTCCCTGCATTCTTTATCACCGCCCCCCTTTGTCATTTTTTTTTTAAAGAGGGCTACTGATGTTTTGAAATTATCTTGTATCCAGCCAATTTGAAGGTGTTTATCAGCTGTAGATATTCCTTTGAGTTTATCTCCATTTTTTTAAATATTGGCTATAGGCTGCTATAAATTGCCTTTGTTGTGTTTAAATATGTCCTTATATCCTACATCTCTCCAAAAGTTTTAACATAATGGGAGAAGAATTTTGTCAAATGCTTTGTCAGAATCTAATGAAATGAGAGATCATGTAGTTTTTTTTTTTTTTTTTTTTTTTTTCCCCCAGAGGGGATCATAAGGAACTCCTGGGAAGGGAATATAGAATAGATTTCACAAGTAGACTGGTGATGGATGAGAATGGGAAAATGAAGGATCAGATGAGGGACAGAAGGAGAAAATAATGGGGGAGACAACAGAAACTTGGGTGCATTTTGTGAATGAAGCAGAAACCTAGTCATTAGAAACTCTATGGGACCTATAAGTGTAACAATAGGAAAGACTTCTTCTAACAGGAGACATGGAACCTGAACTAGCCATCCTCTATAAACAGATAAATCCTCAAGAGGAGGAATTTGGACACCAACCTAGTCACAAAACCTCTGACCTACATTTTGTCATGCGTGCAGAATGTGCTGGGACTGGAGCCTAGCTTAATTAACATTAGAAAATCCAGACAGGATTCATACAGCAATGTAAGGGAGTCGATGCAGAATTTCACAATTCTGAATCCAGCAAGTCTAGTAGAGGAAGGGGTGGTATTACTGAAGGAGCCAGATGGGTCAAGGACACCACTAGAACATGGCCCACAGAATCAACTAACCAGAACTCAAGTGGGATCCCAGAGATGATAGAACTTGTATGGATCTGACCTAAGTCCTTTGCCTATATGTTATGATTGTGTAGGTTGGTGATCTTATGGGTTCCCTAACAATGGGGCCAGGGATGGTCTGATTGTTTTCACTGCCTTTAGGATCCTTTTTACTCCCACTGGGCTATCTCATTTGGCCTTGATGGGACAATATATTCCTGGTCTTATTGTAACTGGTTATGCTATATTTGGTTGATGTAACTGGGAGGCCTACACCTACTAAGAGGAGGTAGAGGGGTAGATCTATGGGAAAGAGAAGATAGGGAAAGAGAGTTTGGGGGAGAGTAGGAAGAGGAAACTGCAGTTGAAAATAATTTTTTAATAACAGGAAGAAAAAAAGAATGATATGCTCTTCTACCAAGGTAACAGTCAATTGGCATTCTACTTCTAAGCTTATATTGTAGTAAAACTGAAAATATTACTGCTTGGGAAGGAACTACAAACTTCACAGGTTAGCTAGTAATAGAATATATATTTGTTTTCCTTATTTTAACTACTTTTGTCATTAATAAGCTAATTTTTCTCCAAATTTCAGTCACTGTAAATTTAAAAGTTTTGTGTATTTTTTATAACTTCCGTGGTAAAGACAATTAAAAAAAAAAGTTCAAAGCCTTTCCTCTGAATCCTCAGTCCTGTGTTCATGTCTAAACAAAGACATGTTAGCTTCATTATTCTAATGATCAACACCTTATATCATATTTTCTGTGATATATACAATGATTATGACATAAAGAGAAATATTTGGGGTGAGTAAAGGTCTAGAAGTAGAGAAAGGAATAAAAGAGTGTGCAGTTGACTGAGATTATGATCAAAGTAAAACATACTATCTATATGATATTCTATAATAAAGCTCATGGTTCTACATGTTAAGTGAAAAACAAGATTTCTGAAAGAAAGAAAAAAGAAAACCAATGAGTATTTAGAACTGCCATAACAGTCTAATATCTTGGTCTACTTAAACAGTTATTTAAAAGACAGGCTTTCAAAATATCAAACTCAAAGTTGTCTTTTTTTTTTTTTTTTTTTTATAATTAGCAATAGTTAAGGAAGGTAAGGAATGACCTTCAATTTAATGCTCCATTGGAATCTGTGGAAAGGCTTCTCCAAGCAATTCTCACAATGTTGAGTGTCCTCTAAACAGAATCTAACTGTCCTTTGTTCTGACCTCTCTTTCCTGGGAGATATCTATTGGAAACAGCCTTGGAATATGGAGATCGTTTCTTGCTCTGTTAACAAAGGGGTTACTGATAAGCACTCTTTATGTTGAAAGAGTTCGCATCCATTAGCTAATGGTTTCTTTCATAAAATGCTTGCCTATCACTACTTATATAGGCAGAATGAAAATTCATCTGGATAGTGTTAGGGGTATCATGCTCTTTGTTGTGATATTCTTAAGAAGTCCTTTATATGTGCCTATCTGTTTTTGTCACCACCCCAGCATCTAATTGGGATGGGTTATTCTGGTAAGTAAAAAAGCTATATACTCTCAGATCTCCTACACTTCGGGAGAGACTAGCAATGAAAGTATGGAGAACTGAACCTCCAAAGAACAAGGACTGAATTTGGGACTGCAGTACACTGGTAGAGTTTGATATCTATGAAAGAAAGGAAAACATAAACTGTCTCCTTGTGATGACTGAAAGTGCTCCTTGGAGTAAGTAGTAACAAAGTAGAAGGCAATGCTCATGCTGTCGTCTCCTGGAAAGTGGTTTTTATTTGAGAGCTAAAGAGTGAAAGACTGAAAGAATTCTGTGCAAATGGGGGCTTGTTTTGTGATTCTTCTCAGAGTATTAAAAACGAGACCATCAGCACAACAGTCCCATCTGAAAAAGTCCATGGCAACTAAGTCAGGGATTCAAAATATGAAATAAAAATTGTCAGCTGTGAGAATTTTGCAAAGGAAAGCTTTAGCATTGAGTGAACATAAAACACAGCTCAATGTTAGTGAACATATTGGAGAACTTATGCTCAGCTAAAAAACAGAATAAATTCTGAGTGAAACATGAGCTGTGGAGGGTTGAAATCAAAGCAAGTCCAAGCCTTCAGTTAGCCACTCAGAATTACTCTCCCTAGCTGTATCCTCAGTGTCTTTCCCCACCATTTAATTTACTTCAGTTAGACATAAAACTGTCAGAGGAAAACATTTGTCTTCAGGCAAAACACTGTAGAAATAAATCACATGTACTTACTGGACTATTTGGGTCACTACAAAGGGTTGAATAACATCCTTAAAACATATGTCTAAGTAACGCTTCCTGGTATTTTTGCATATGTACACATTTGAAGATAGATGTAATAATGTTAAGGATCTTGAGATTAGATCATTCTAGATTTATGGTGGCTCCTTCCTAAATCAAATAACTAAAATCTTTACAATGAAAAGGAAAGGACCATTCAAAACACACAGACACAGAAGTGACCCAGGAAGGAAGGTATTAGGAAGCCTGGCTGGATCCCCCAGAAGTTAGAAATGAGGTATGGGAAGATTAGATTACCTCAGAACCTTCAGAAGAGTCTCATCCTTCTTCCTTTTCATCTTCATCCTTCTGGCCCTGAGGTTTACCAGGGAAGATATTTCCATTGTGTTAAGTCATTGAGGGTGGTAATTTGTTATATATGAATCTAAATGGTCACTGTGTCTTACCCACAATAATTGTCTGTTCTATATTACAACAGAATAAAGCCAAACTTCTGACTGATCCTCCAACATGACAGATGAAGTATGTACATCATAGTAAACATGGACTTTTTGTCTCCAATATTTTAGGTTACAATGTGACAGTTCCAATTCAACTAGATGATGCTTTCCACACCACTATGACCTTGGATTTAATTTGCATAATGAATTTTTCTTCTCAGATCATTGGCTGTCTTGACAATAACGTGTAATTCATTTTTGAGTCCACTCAGTGATAGTCAGATAAGGCACCCAGATACTGTGTAGCAAAGGCATTGTCCTAGGTTTCACTGTCACTTAGGGGTATCTAAGAGACAAAGAAGAGAGATTCTTGGACTAAAATCTTAGAAATCCTGGTTAGTCATTGAGTGTGATTATCCTGAGACTTATCCAAATTTCTCAGTTAAGATTAGAGGGTTAAACAGACCTTATCTACCAAGTCTATCTTGTTGTCTTTGATAAAGTATATTGTAGATCAGATCTGTATTCACTATACAAAAGCGCACTATCTCTTTTGCTACTGATCTTTCTAGATGAAGTCAATCTATCAGGAGAGTATGATTGATGAAAAAGTTGCTGCCACTCCAACTTTATGTAACACAACACAAACACAACCCTACTCAGTAGTTGTCACTGTAACTACAGCCTTCTAAAAAAGGTGAGGTACAGAAGAGGGGCCCCCAGGCAAATGTGGTATTTTACCTGAACCCCACTGCTGCCTTTGCTGTGATTCCTCAGAGGGCATGCCTTCGGTCTGATTACTACCCCCATGAACCTCGCTGAAATGAGCATTTAGAGTAACAGGTCTTACACCAGAACACAAAATATCTATCATAGTTTCTGTAATGTTCCCTCCTTTAAAAAACCAGCCCATTTTAGAATGCAAAATTACTAATTGGCCCTTTCAAGCTCTTTCCATTCAGTATTATCTCACACTATCCCTCATGTTGGGGTCAGGCCTAGTATCTACAGTTGGCTTCTGAGTAAGCAGAAATGATGGAATGAGGTATCTCCTCTGTGATTAGACTACACTTCATGATGAATTAACAGCCCTGTGGCTATGTTACTGAATGGAGGTATATATCATTATTTTGTTTTCTTCAATAAATAGAGGAAAATCATTTTTATAGCAAAGAAAGGTCTTATAAGACAATGTAGTAAGGAACTAGCCTTAAATATGAATATCTTCCTTATGAAAACCTAGATATCAATCAAAGTGCACCTTATTGAGACCTTAAAAGTAGCAAACTTAGATAAATTGAACCCAGACTTCAGGTATATAGAAATTAGGCTGTAACACTAAAATGATACAGCATAACTTAATAATTTTGTTGAGTGCCATTCAATCCTGTGACAAATTACACCTGTCTAAGGCAATGTATAAAGGATTAACTGGACTAATTTTCCGTTAATTGACCTTAAGAAGAAAAAGAAGGCTCGATTATTCATTCTGCGCTAAGGAGCTAAGAAAGGTGAGCAGAAATGAAGACAGCATTGAGAGTTGAGAAGCTGTGCTACATTTGCCATCATGAATGTTTCCCCAAAGCCCAAGCGCTGAAAACGTAGTCAATACTTAGCAAAATTGGGCAATAGTGAAACATGAATAAATGGAGCTTCCTGGATGGCCCTTTTGTCATTGGGAGCACACATTTAAGAAAGTATTGGTCTAGTGTTCACCAGTTTCCACGAGCTTGGTTCAGCTGTCTCTGTAGATTTCTTCATCAAGATTTTGACCTTCCCTGCTCATAGGTTTCCTCCTCCCTCTCTTCACCTGGAGTCCCAGAGTTCTGCCTGATTCTAGACCCTCCATGTGTGGGGAGACAGTTGTGAAGCTTGGACTATCAAAGAAACCTTTGGCAGTAGGACCACAATGCAAACCTAGTCTATGAGTTAGCTTGTTGGAGCCCATTCCCTATGATGGGATGTCATGCTCGGTTTTAATGCATGAGAGAGGGGCCTGGACCTGCCCCAACTTATCAATGCCAGATTATATTAACTCCTCAAAGGAGCTCTTACCCTGAGGAGGTATGGACTGGAGGTAGTCTGGGGATGGGGAGGTGGTTGCAGGAGGTGAGGGGGTGGGAAGAAGAATGGGAAGGAGAACTGTGATTGGATTGTAAAATGAAATAAAAATCAAAAAGGGAATATTGGGACCTGGCTCCTATTTATTCTCTTTAACCCTTGTCATCACAGGACTAACTTTGCCATTCTACATACCAACTGTCCTTATGTCTTTTCTTGGTAGAGCTCTCCAAACAATGGGTCTTGCCAACCAGGGACTGAAATGTCTAAAAGAATGTGATAAACCTTCCACACGGAGTATTCAAATTCTGTCTTATCATATGGGGCATGGCCTAGGCCCTCCCCCATGTGTCTAGACTGAGAAGAAAGGGATGGGTTGGGGTATGGTGGAGGTGATAGGGGAGGATGGGAGGGTGGGGGAACTGGGATTGACATGTAAAACAACCTTGTTTCAAATTTAAGTAAAAAAAGGAAAACAATGAGATAAACCAAACTTCTCTCTTTGAAAGTCAGTTATCCCAGATACAATGTAAAACAAACTAACAAGAGACTTGGTGAATACTTGTGACCTGTAACTAACTTGGGTACAATTTGGGAGTCTGCAGCAATTACAAATATATTTTCCAAAGTAGTATGTGATTGTGTGGGGTGGTAGATCCTGTGTGGAATACAGCGCTTAAGCTGTCTTCCCTGTGAAACAATGATATCTGTAATAATGGTTATAAAGCTGCTGTAACTGCATTCACTTAAGGAAACACCAGCTATCTGCCAGACAGTTCTCAGACAACAGAGGAGATAGCTTCTAAATTAGCTTACTCTTCCTTTCTTAGGGAACTTTCCCAGGGTGGTAGTGGGAGTCTTACTGATCTATGCACATACAATGGACATCATTCATGTAGATAGGTTGTTATCAAATGTTTCTCAATTTATATCCATAGAGATAAAAGGCCCTGAGCTCTAGACACTCTTCTGAAACTTGGTACAATAATCATGGAAATTATAGATGACAAAATTGCCATAGGGTTTCTATTTGAGGGCCCAATGAAACTTTCACAATTACTCATGCATCGTGCTGCATCTTAATGAATGCCACCATCAAGTGGAAAAGCCAACACACAAATGTCAGCTAGGGGGAGAAAGCTATTTGGTATTTAAAGTTAGACCTTTATGACACATTGTCTTTGGGGGATTCTTGAATTTGAGATACCTATAGGCATAGTTCAGATAAATGATGCAGGTCAAATCTACCCCACTAGTTGGATATTTGCTGTGCTTTCAATTAAAAACTCAATGTGAGAATCCAATAGACTCCTTCTCAGTCTCTGTCATCCAGATGAGTCAGACAGGGTAGATTGCTTTTGAATCTGACATGGTAGAACCCTGTTGAACACATAAGATGGATGTTGTTAGAGAACATTCTGCACATCCAACAAGTAATATTAAACATGATCCTTGGATCCACCGTACCATCCCAGGATTCTGTAGCCAGCAATCACAGCTCACAAGTGACAGTGTTGCATGTTGGAGCAGGTAATAGGTTTGTTTGTGGTGTACTATAAACAAGTAGACTTCTTCAACTCTGGTTCAAGTTCAAAAATTAAGATGTTTCTTTATTGTCTCTTAGTACTTGAGGGTGAGAGAAAGCAATGTAACTGTCACAGACACACTACTTACTGATGGAAGTGTGATAAACTATATTTTTACTTCTCCAGTTCTGACCTTTTTGGTGACACCTTTTGGGAAAACACAAATCACTCATTGTTTTTATGTCACTATTTCTCTTTACTCTTCAATTCGTATATTCAAGAAAATCCAGTCTCATCCAACCATAAACTACATCCTCTAATTTCCCCATAATTCCCCAATATATTTTCTCCAAATATTCAATATTTAATGCATAAGTTCAGTTAGTGCTGCCCATGTTGCATGGGTATAGCGCCACTCACTGACTCATGGGAAATGATACTCTCAAAATACTGATCTTGCTCTCCAGTAATGGCACCTGCCAATAGCACATTAATGATGACAAGTTTCTTACAGTATAGTACTATTGTATACTTAACTTATTTTATGTATTTTACAATATTTTTGATGAAATAATAATATACAAATGCAAGGATTTTCATTAAAAGACTTATTTCATAAATTAGATGCTTGTAGAAAGGAAACAAAACTTGAGCATCAGTTAATGAAATTTGTCTTTAGAGATTAAATAACATTTATTTAGAATATAGCTCAGAATCATAGCAATTGCCTCTGATGTGCAAGATTCTAGCTTTGATCCCTAGCATTGGAATTAATTTATTATGTAATAAATAAACAATAGAACTAAAAAATTGAATTATGTTTAATGAAGTAAACAAAATTAGTCATATCGTAATCATAGGTGAGAAGACTCAATCATGTTATTAACTAATTGATTCTTTCTAATTCTTCCTTTCCCAAGTTAATTCCTCCTCATGTTTATGTCTGCTATAGTTTCTTGCTACTAAAGAGTAGTTTAGTAAAAAAAATTATTTAATAAAATATTATTTTATAACATTTATCAAATAAAGTTTAGTAAATAACATATAAATTAAATCATGCTAAATAATGTCTTCTTAATATGGTTTTAAAATAATGTTATAATGTTATGTGCTTTTGTAGAAAAGTAACCTATGATTCATAATTCCATTTGATGTGGTTTATCATTTCTCCTAAAACTGAAAGTGAAAAAAAATTAACTTTTGACCTGCAGTCATTCTTTCTTCAGTTCAAGAGTTTGATAAATGTTTCGTGGAGTGGTCAATTTGATGAAATGTACTTTGTGAACTAACTTTATCCTAGTTCACTGTAGAGCCCCAGAGAAAATAATAAAAACTTTTCATGCTTTATCTCTTTTTATTATTCCATTCTTTGCATATTTGTTGTCTGGATTGGGGGGATACAGACAGACAGAGAGAGAGGAAGAGAGAGAAAGGGAAGATATAGTATATAGTGTTGGGGAGACGAGAAAGTAGGAGTCAGTGGGGAGACCCTCATCATTCAAATTCCTTATTCTTTCAAATATCTTTAAAGTTTCTCTGAAATTTTGATATTATATAATTTCCTACTTTTAATCTAAGTATCTATTCAATTCTCATAAGCATTTAAATTTAAAGATGATAGTTTAGGGCCTTGAAGTATGAGCATTTATTTCATTGATCTGTTTTTTATTTTTTTATTTTTCATTTTTTTCAGATCTTCTGGCCATCTGCATATATTTTTTTGGAACAGATTTGATGAATTGATGTCATCTTCTTTTCATGTGACCCAAATCATCATCTTATTATATTATCAACCACAAAATAATTCATTCAATCCTTAGTCTTAAATAAATTTTAGTCAACAAATGGTATTTACATTTGACAATTTACAATGCTCTTATCTTCTCAAATTAATTACATACGTATACTTTCAAAAGTCATGTATATAAAACCTTATGAGTTTTTGTAACCATGATAATAATTTTTTGAGAAAACTTATCTTGAAATTAAATACAGGGATTTCAAAAAATTATATGAAGATAATTTTCCTTTGTTTTGTTCAATTTGTTTTTTTAAAGTTCTTAAAATTATATTCACATTTAAATCTCTAAACAATTGAAAATATGACATATTTGTACATATATTTCTTTCTGGCTGATAGAAATTAAAATAAAAAATACTCTTTTGAATTCAGCTAAGATAGTTTTCCATTTAACATCTCTTGTCCTACTGCCTGCCTTTGTGTGTGTGTGTGTGTGTGTGTGTGTCTCAGTGACTATGTAGTCCGTCTTAGCACTGCAAATCAAAGTGCACAAAATGCAATAGAGTGGTAAAAATGAAAATAAATTGTATTTATATTGGTGTTCTATATTCAATCTCAATTTAAATAATTAAATACTATCTGATGATGCTGAAATAAAAAACAATAAAGAGGTGACTTCTCAACATCTGTGCCATAATTGTGTCATACCCAGAGGAAGATAGATAACACAAAAGAAACTCAGGGATATATATGTATGTATGTATGTATGTATGTATGTATGTATGTATATATATTTAATTCAAATTTGAAACAAGCTTGTTTTACATGTCAATCCCAGTTCCCACACCCTCCAGTCCTCCCCTGTTCTCCCCACCAACCCCCATCCCATCCCCTTTCAGCTACCCAGGGAGGGGGAGGCCTTTCATGGGAAGTCTTCAAAATTTATCATAAAGTTTGCAGCAGGGCCAAGGCCCACCACATATGTCTAGACTGAGAGAGTATTCCTCTATGTGGGATGGG
This sequence comes from Phodopus roborovskii, assembly GCF_943737965.1. NCBI lineage: Eukaryota > Metazoa > Chordata > Mammalia > Rodentia > Cricetidae > Phodopus > Phodopus roborovskii. The sequence goes on from NW_026126461.1 coordinate 11,826,836, forward strand.
CTCCCAAAGTCCATTTGTATACTATGGATAAATACTGATCCACTAACAGAGGCCCCGTATACTGCCCAGTCCTCCCAACTAACACCACATTCAGGGAGTCTGGGTTAGTCCTATGCTGGCTTCCCAACTATCAGACTGGAATCCATGAGCTCCCCCTTGTTCAGGTCAGCAACGATATTTTCTAGATTTATTTCATCACATATTGCTTTGCTTAGACAAATTTTAAACATAATTATTCTTTTTGTTGTATATTTTAATTTCTGATTTTATGGTGTGTGTTTAGGGGTCTGCTTCTTTATTCTGGATTGCTTATTTATTCATTTACTTATTGCCTATTTTTTTTTTCCTAAAGAGAGAAAGGAGACATGGGATTGGAGCAGGGGAGTAAAAACTGTGAGATGAGAGAAGGGAAGCCATGAGCATTATATTTTATATATATAAAAATGGTTAAATCTTTATTGAGGCAAACACAGCAAGTCTTCATTAGGAATATTCATTTGAAATGGTTCAGAAATGCACTCTTGGCTAACTGAGTGAGATTTAGTCTTATTGAGTTTCAGAAACTTCTGAAACACTTTCTACAAATGAGTCTTAGCTTCATACAGAACATTAACATTTACCATTCTGTTAGGTGTGTTTGCTGCCTATTAAGATATATTCATTTATAAATAGAGTTTAACTATGCCTCCATAGATAAATGCAAAGAGGGAATGGAAGATAATTTAAAAATAAATTTTATTTCTCTACTAATACCCTCAACCTTCAGATTAGTTTCTTTTATTTCAAAGGAGCACAATAAAGACACATGATTATTTTTAATGAAATAAATAGTATTCATTAGAATTTTCACACTCTGGAATTCTTTCATTTTTGAAGAGTAGTTAAATAATATCGACAGTTTCAAGTATAGTGCACTTAAGCCCAGTTATAAACATGATTTAAAGTACATTTGAAATTAATTTGTCTAAACAATTTGTCTTCAAATTTAATTTGTTTAACATTTATTGGGTATAACTTATATGTTAATGATTATTTGGTTTTCTTTTTTTGTTTTCATTTTAAACTCAACCAAGGTTGTTCAGTTTCTTTCTAAAGAAATAGACAAATGAAAAATGTGTTTTGGATTAGCACCAAGGGGATTTGGAAAGAAAAATAAATCATTACATTGACACTCAACATGAACTCATAATCTGTCCTTCTTAAGTTGTTACTGGAAGAGATTTGTCTTTGGTAATTTACATAAATGCTTGACATATTAGCAGATGTACCTTAAGATAAATAAAACAATTTCCATTGTGTTTATTTTTTAAAATTATTAAAGAAAGGAAATGAAAACAATAGAAGGAAATAGATTAAACAAGTTTAAATAATGTCACTGCTGTATCAGTTGCTAAAACCAATGGTGAGAATAAAGAATGGAGTAGAATAAATGGATTAATGGCAAAAATAAAATTAGATATATTACCTTTGGAAGTCAATTAACAAACACAATTTATATATAGATGTTTGGAAACATTATTATTATTATTATTATTATTATTATTATTATTATTATTATTATTATTATTATTATTTTACCACTATTACAGAGGACCTGGGTTCAGGTCCCTTCACTTTATGGGTAGCTTGTAATTTCAGATTCTGGTGATCTGACAAGCTCTTCTGTTCTCTGTAGCTACTAGAACCTAGGTGCATATAAACACATAAAAAGAAAGAAAGGAAGGAAGGAATAAGGAAGGAAGAAAGAAAAGAGGAATGAAGGGAAATAAATACATCTAAAATTGGTTTCAACCGTTTTTGTCACAAGGGAGGAACAGATTTTAGCAGATAGACACAGTGGTGGTTTGGCTTTAATAAACTTGACACAAGCGAGAGTCACCTGGAAGTGGGAACCTCATCCGAGACAACCCTTCAGCAGACTGGCCTATGTGATTGATTACTGGTTAATGATTAGCATGTGGGTGCCCATCCAACTGTGGGTGGTGCCTCCCCTCATTAAAGATCCTGGCTTGTACAGATGTGAGATGAGGAAGCCATGGGAAGCAAACCAATAAGCAGACCTACCCGACCTCTGCTTAAGTTCCTGATTGCAGTTTCCTGCCTTGGGTGTCTAGGTGTTAAGCCAAAGAAATATTTTTTTCCTACAAATTCATTTTTTTCAGTGTTTGTCACAGCAACAGAATGAAAACTAAGGCTGATATGTTTAAATTAGACTAAATTCACACTGTTTATGCGTATATCAAAATGTCGCATTTCCCCCACTGTTGTGTATAATTCTCATATTTCTATATATTAAAACTACATTTAAAAATAAAAAGAACTTGAAATTGATTTTAGTGGGAATAATTTCATAAACCCATACTTTGGTTTAGTTTACATAATATAATATTTGAATAGCATACTTTTTTGCCACAAAATATACATATTCATCCATTTACAAAAATTTAAGACAATTTACTGCATATTATCAAGAATTTGAGATCTTATAATTTTAAAGCCAATTTGATATTAATTTAAGTGATTTAGGACCATGAAAAAGTTAATGTTAAGAGAATTATTCTTGTCTAAATAGTAAGAAAATTATTTTGTATAAATAAATATAATATATTTCCTCAATCCAAAATGCCCTGTGCCTCTTAATATTTTATACATACATATAAGATAGATGTTAGAGCTAATTTGCAAAAATAGAGGTAAAACATAGTCAGATTTGTGAAAACATACTTGAAGCCATTGTGATGTTTACATGAATGTCTAGTATTTTTTTAATTAGTTTTGGAGTGTCATAATGTGTGCTGCTAAGATAAAATGTTTTGCTTCAGTCTGGAAGAGCAATAAATATGTGGGAGTTAAAAACAAAAAACAAAAACAAACAAACAAAAAAACCCCAAGAAATGTGATTCCTCTAATTGAAAAGTACCACTCCTTGGGAACAATATTATGTTTATACCATGAACAAAAGAAAAACTAAACAGAATATGTGGAAATGAAGGCAAATCATGGTAACAAAGGGTGAAGAAAGGTGAGCAAGGTTAAGAATATTTAACATATATCATCTGGTAAACTTTCCTATATATAAAACACATAATATTTGCCTCAGAAGAGCCTTAAATAAGTCTATCCAAGCATGTAAAAGAAATGTATGAAAATAATAATTAATAATGATAATAACAATATTAGGGCATTGGATAAATATGTAATTTGCTTTATTTAATTGTTCCTGGCATAAGTAACATGCCATGTCATCTAACTATCAACAGAAATTAAATTATTATAAGCACACATGCTGCATCTCTTTAAACAGAAATGATCACTGAGCAAAACTGATAGAATTGCACATAAATCAACCATGACCACTTCTAAGACTCAGGGAACATTGTGAAAGGGGAGTTCCAAATATTGTAAGAATCAGAGTATCCAGAAGGTGTACTGTGAGACTGTCTCCTAGCAATGTCAGAAGCCACACTGATTAAGTCCTATGAATATGAATATCCAAATGAGGTAAAAAAGATGATTCCAGTAGGCATGCCCAAGTGAATGAGGATAGACCTTAGGGCAGCAGAACAATTCTAGGATGAAACAGTTTTTTTCCAAAAAGATTATATTAATTATGTAGTATCAAATGGACAGTCCTGGAAACATATATACATAAAAATGTTATAGAGACTGAGCAGGTTGATTTATGAATGTGTGTGTGTGTGTGTGAGAGAGAGAGAGAGAGAGTATGTATGCAACAATATAACTAATAAGAAGTCATGACCGTAAAAGAGGAGGAGGGACAACTTTGAAGGGAGGAAAGAAAAAATGGAAAGGATGCAATTATAATACAATTTCAAAATAAATATTAAATGGGAAAAAAGAAAATACAAAAAGAGAGTTTGGAGAGGCATCTGTTAGGGGTTTCAGGTAAGCAGTGTATGTTGAAATATCATTTTGTGTCAGTCCCAGATTTGACCAAGAACAGGAATACAGTGCAATACAAAAGCTTTGGGAAGACAGATTTTGACTTTTCAAAGCAGAGAGAGTCACAATGTCTGGATGGTTAAAAATCTCACACACTGTGATAATATCTCAATAACATTCACACACAACACCTGAGATGGTGGACTTTACAGATCACATAATTGAAATGACACTATTTATAGAACATGAAACCGTCTGGACAGCCCATTGCACACAGGAGATCCCTGACCTCCTGGCTTTCTTGCAGACACTGACTTCATATATACATGGTCAGTGGAAATTTTATTCTTTTTAGTCAAATTATAAATTCAAGGAAAATGATCTCCATGCTCTATCACCTACAACTATGCCAGTCTTTTAATTTTTCCTCTTTAGTTTTATATTTAAGCTGATTATCTACTAAAAGTTTCATAAATTTGGGATTGTTATTGGGGAAAATTAAAAATATAGTTTGTTATTGAGTGCATGTTATGACTAATTAAGAAAATGTGGTTAAGTAATGTAATGGTATTTCTAGAGAAGAAAAACCACACACTTTGGTTTAGCTGGCATTATTTTCCTTTTGATTGCTTGTTCCTGCAGTCAACAAATGAATCATTTATTTATTATGTGGGTTTGTGTTAATGACTAATATAGTGTCTTTGTATTAATCCCAGTTTAAATAACAGTAATAGCTCAAAGTACAATATATTCAATGAGCAAGGACTGGCAATATAAGTTATCATCTGCTCTGTATCAAAGATTTTACAGACTGGAAATATTTTCAAACCTAAAAACTTTCCTATTTATGTTAAAAATATTTAAACTATAATAATAATAATAATGAAGGCTTGTTGCTCACCTATTCCTGCAAGGCACTTATTTTGCACATTCACTTTTATTCCAGCTATCATTACCATATCTATCTTGGTAAATCATATGCTCCATTTTAACTTTCTACATACTTGTGTAGAAAATACAGTCTGAATTCTCTCCCTTCCTCTCCTGTAGTTTTTCTTTATTTTTTCTTGTGTTACCTCTTTTACATTTCATCCTTATTCTTTCTACACTCTATCTTATTTTATTCCCTATGTGTCTACAATTAGCATCATGTATGTAAGTACATGTAAGTACAAAGCAACTTTGTACTTAAAAAAATCTTATCTAAATGGTTAGAGTATAATGATTTGCATAAAAACACTTAACTGATGAATGAATTAAATATTAGACAACAAAGCATTTTAAAGGCTCCCCATTGCAAAACTGTCTACATCTGTGATTTTGAACCAATAGATTAGTTTTGTGGGCATACTATGTAGTAATAAAATATAATAATGCTTTGATCACACAGTTATTATGATACAAAATATGCAATACAATTTTAAAATAAAAAAACTGTTTACATAAAAATTAAATTGTGCTATTCCGTTTTACTTGTAACACAACAGGCAAGAACTTTTCCTGGGTTTTTGTGTGGAGGAAACCCCTCCCTATTTCTCTCCCTCTTGCTCTTTCCTGAGAAAACACTGCTATAAATGCTTTGAACAAGACCATTTGTTTTTAATTTGAGGCATTAGGATCTCAGATCACTATGTCACATCATTTTAAATGGTTCTTCATTTGATGGATTAATTGTCTACAGGGCCATAGCTATAGGTTATATGGCATATTTATCCTGTCAGTTTGTTTTACCACAATATCCTTGTAAGGATATTACAGAAGACATTTCTTCTTCCTTCTTTTTCTCTTGTCATTCATAAATTCTTACGTTATTCATGGACTTCTTTAAGGTTTCTGAATTTGTTATGTTATATTTACTGAGAACACAGAGAAGGTAACTTCAGTGTTACTCAGATTTTGGAGTTGTTTGGATAGACAAGCAAGTACGCAGAATATAGACAAGTTAAAATAGATATGGAAATAGATGATAGAGAGACAGATGATAGGTGACAGATAGCCAGATGATAGATAGATAAAATGGGTTATAAGTAGATGTTAGAATAGATAGGTAGATAGATGATAGATTACTTAGATAAGAGAAATAAGCAATAGATAGCTGACCTATGACAGACATCAGAAGGTAGATAGATTATAGTATACACAAGTAGACATTGACTAGCATGATGGTAAAGACTGAGATCCCATGATCTTATGTTTGTAGACTTCTATCCAAAGAAAGCTAGTGAAATAAGGATGTGGTGTGTGTGGGGATTTCATTGTAAACAAGTTTGCCTAGCTTTTAGGAAGAATAAGAACTTCAGGATTATGTGCTTAAAGAAATAAACTGGCAGTCCAGTGCTGAGAAAATACACTCCCCCCCCCAACGGTGTTGATTATAAGCCCTACTGTGTGCAGTGACCCTGTCCTGTGGAGATGACTGAGTGTATTTGAAGTAATTTTTCCTAGACACCATGTAAGTGGAACTATCAACAAGTCTCCTTTTGTACCTTACATTGAAAGCAGAGAGGTTTTTTCAAAGATCAGGTATGATGTAGCCATCAGCCACACTAAATCCTCTAAGGGTCAATTGAAAAGAGGTAATAGTAAACAATGTAGACTTGATGCAATGTTCAAGCTTAAAACATGATTACATTTCTTCTCACTATGCGTCTTAAAACCAATATTTAAACACACACACACACATACACACACACACACATATACACCTGCAATTTTATAGTTCTTATCTTATTGTTCATTCCATTTACCATCATAAGGTAGGATAATCTTCATTTACTCACATGCAGCAGTTTGGGACAACTAAAATAATCAGAAGCATATTACTGGTAAGCATGTACAGTAGTGCAATCTTTGTATTTTGATACTCTGTTACAGAACAAGAAAATTATAAAATGCAGGTATATTTGTATTAACATAGACCCTTTAAGTTCCCCTATTCTAAGTAATAAAAATGTGTAGTGGGGCTGGAGAGATGGCTCAACATTTAAGAGCAGTGACTGCTCTTCCAGAGGACCCAGGTTCAATTCCCAACACTCACATGGCAGCTCACATCTGCCTGTAACACCAGTCACAGGTTATCTTACACCCTCACACAGACATACATGCAGGCAAAAAAAAATAGTACATAAAATTATTTTTAAAAAAATGTGTACCTTGTTCAGGCACTTAACCAGATTTTTGAGTCGTAAATCACTCTGGCTAGAATACAGAAAAAAAAAAAAATAGCCAACTCATTTGTTTCACTACATAATGTGAGAATGGTTCTAGAATCAGTCAGCCTTGATTCTGGCTTGCAGAAATGTCATCAACATACATTAAAATTTTTATATTTTCCCTTAATCTCCATTCTTAATTGGGCTCTCTTTTTATATTATAAGCTCAGATAACAGATTCCCTGCAATTTCTCTTGCTTATATCTAGTAAGAGAATCTCCACTCCTAGCATGGAAAAATACACATACTAAGAAACCACTTGAAAACACTCTGATTGCTGGGGGAGGGCATTTTAACATACTTTCATCAGAAAAAAATAGAACTCTACAATTATATATTGCATTTTTATTCACAGATGATCCTGACTGATGACTGATGGATTGAGCTGAACTGACTAATCTCACAAAACATTAAGAGATTCCAGATACTCCAGAAAAGAGAGAATTACAAATCTCATACTTACTTTAATAACTGATTTTAAGATTCATTTCCAACTGACAAAAAAAAAAAATACAGTATGTGTTCATCTTAATCTAGCAGTAGGTAAGATTTGATGCTTACAAAATGTCTAAATTTAGTTAAAGTCACTTAACTTTTTAACTTCTTAAATATTTATTTCTTTATGTTTACAACATTCTCAAAGCTGGATATGTTAAGAAAGCCCAAACTTTTTCTTTGCTCCTGAACCCAATCTTCAAAGCCCCTGTTTTTTTTTTTTTTTTTTTGTTTTTTTTTTTTTTTTTTTTTTTTGATGTCAGCCCTCCACAATTAAACTCCCTTTCATCGCATGGTAAACAAGATGGGCAGGAACACTCTTTTAGGTGACATGATAACAGAATGATGTATCTGAACGTGAGTTTATAAACAAAACATTCCCAAGTGGCTTAATAAGTGTGTATTTATTTATTTACCTGTTTCCATTCAGCATGCAGTCTGCAGGAGGGCAATTAACAGACTTGCCCAATTTTCAACCTAAGCTAGAATATGTGACTCCTCATCTTTCTCCTCAGGTAGTCACTGGCAAGTGCCAGAGCTCTTGATTAAGGACTAGCAGCCTTCCAGGCGGTGGTGGCACACACCTTTGATCACAGTACTCGGGAGGCAGAGGCAAGCTGATCTCTGTAAGTTCAAGGACAGCCTGCTCTACAAGAGCTAGTCCAGGACAGCCTCCAAAGCTGCAGAGAGAAAAGGAAAAAAAAAAAAAAAGAAAAGAAAAAAAGGATTAGCAGCCAAGTTGCCAAGGTAGTCAGAAGTAGAAGTAGAATGGACCGGAAGAGAAGCATTTGTCACATCCCACTAGCCATTCTAATTTCTAGAGAATTAGAACAGTGGAGATCTTTTGATTATTTGGTACAGTGAAGGGTGATAAAGAAGAAATAAAAGGCAATGGATGTCATGCCCCATGATACCTTCTATAGGTATTACCCCCAATTCTAAGGCACACATCAGCTATATAACATAAGAGTTAAAAGTCTGAACTTAGAATTGAAAGTTCACATTTATTATTACAAGACCAATTTGGACCATCAAACAAGAAAACAGATCCATACAAAAGCTTTTATGATTCTTAGTTATGGCTTAATGGGAATTATTATTTTTAGTTTAAAATACTTTTTCTTTTTAATTCACTCAGTAATGGTAGTTTTACACACTTATGTTATATAATATTAAATTGTACTTTCATCACATAAATATCATTCTTAGAGCTTTTAATTCAGTTCCTCTATGCAAAGAAAACACTACTTCAAGGTTCATAGGCAAGGAAAATATTCCTTTTTAAGTAATTGTTATGCTCTTATTATCTGACCAGGTGTGTAACGCCTTCTACAAGCATTATGTGTGGCTACAAGACCAGCACAATGCTGTTCCCGTGGCACAATCACCTTTCTGTGGCGGTCACTACAAAGGCTTCCTGACGACACCTGTGTTCACTGTAATGGATAAGAGACATGCTCCAGCCCCCAGCCCCTTCCCAGCGTTCCAAAGCTGACATGCTCTCAGGAGCAAAGGACGGGTGAAAGATTTCTATAGTAACTTCACACACAGTCTGAGGGCCGTGTTCTTTATTTCCTGTGTTCTTTATACTCTAATAATCCTGTCCTACTTCTAACTTCTTCCTGTTTCTTCTAGCTGTTTCTTTACTCTGAAATCTCTTCTCCGTCAGGAGCCTCGAAGTGATAAAGAAGTTTCTCTCATTGGTTGAAAGCACATTCCTAGAGGAAGCCATAAGGAGTTGAGCCTTTTTCCATGATGACATCAGGGTCCAATGCCTTAGGAGCACAACTATGACCAGCCAGGGAAGGGCTGTTCCAATGATAACGTTAAGACACAGACCTATTGTTAGTAGACTGACTAGTGAAGAGTCAGCATGCTTTTCTTAAGAGCCTTGGTAGGCATCTCTGACTTTGACCCTGTGCAAGCTGCAAAGTTTTCTTTTCACAAAAAGCCTTTAGTCTGATTTGAATTTTCTCTGAGGTGAAAAGTGAGCTAATTATGTGAATAGTCTGAGTAAGAGAACAAGGCAGGCTGTTAAGAGTTGATAGCCCTTGTGAGACAAATAGACCCAGCTGTGAAGCATGTCCTACTATATATTAGAATTATATAGCTAAATGGAAAGTCATCTTCCAGACCATCCACAGTCTATGTGCGCATTAAACAGTTAACACGCTGTAGCGCTGTGGGAGAATCGCCAAGCTGTAATGTGATAGAAAGGGCTTTCACACATGAAGACTGCACTGAGGACAGCTAGCACATTCAGAAGGCAGTATTCATGATTGCCCTCCTAAATAAGATATCTCCATTATATGTGCATCTCTGGTGACAATATTCCTCATAGCCTTGCTAAATAATGTCTCCGTCTCCATGAGGTATGCATCTCTGATGGGAAGGATCCCGAAATATGTGCTGAACTCGCACTGCAGAATCCTGTGGTCAGTAGCAGTTCAACACCATAATGTAGGATGTTCAAATCCAGCCCAAATAACATCAGGGTCAGTGAGATTACTCATTGGGAAATTCTCAGGTTGCCATGTCCGATGACTTGAGTTAATTCCTAAACCCACATGGTAGAAGAAGGGAACTTACTCCTGCAAGTGGTTCTCTGTGCATATGAACACGTTAACACACACACACACACACACACACACACACACACACACACACACACAGAGTGAGAAGAGAGAGATAATAAAAACAAGTAATTTAATTATTTAAAAGAAGTTAATGTATTTAAATGTATTTAATGTATATAAAAAGATAATTGTCATTATCTATTATGCTTTAAAGCATTTGTTTCTTAATAACGAGGAGGAAGCAAACAAAAATAGGGTTTGTTTAAGACTGTGAAAACACAATAAAAATAAAATATATGGAATGAGTTAAACCAAAATGAAGACTGAGTAGTGTATTCCAAATGTTACAAAGAATTTTATCAGCCTTGCCTGGACATTCGGCTTTATGTGCTTCTGCTGCTGCTGTTCCTCCTCCTCTTTCCTCCGCCCCCCTTTCATATTGTTTCTCCTCGTCCTTTTCTTCTGCTGCTAAGTTACTGGGGAAGCCACATTTACCAATGTTTGCACTTGTGTGGAACAGATTTTACCTTTTAATTCATTTTCTTGCAATCAACTTCATATAGATATAACACAAATTATGGCCAGGCAAGATTGTGTGTTGTGCTTGCCAAATAGATTATTTCTGTCTCATACTAAGATAGTATGGACATTTGCATGTGACCAGATAGATTTACCAGAGTTTAAATTCCTTGAATTTACCCACTATTCAATATATATTTACTAGTTGTACTTACTTGTAATTCAGTTCAATTATTTATCATTAGTTACTTTTCTTTTTGTTGTAAGCAAATACCATGACCAAGGCAACTTACAAAGAAAGTATTTAGTTTCATGTTTCAGAGTTTCAGCGGAATAGAGTATGTGACCATCATTGTGGCGAACACAGGGACAGGCAGACATGGCACTGAGCAGTCGCTGAGAATTTATGGGTTTCCAAAAGTGTAAGCCAGAGACACAAGGGGCTCTCCGAGAATGGAGCCGGCTTTTGCAATCTTTAAGCCTATTCCTAGTGACACACCTGCTCCATCAAGGTCACCTCAAACATTAAAATGCAAAAGAATATAACCTTGGAATATTAAAAATCATCTATGGTCGAGTTCTCCGAAACTCTGAGTTCAATCCATTTATCAGGGATCATCTCATAAAGTTTCCCATGGTTTCAAAGAACAAAAGAATTATACAAATGTACATGAGAAATTGTTATTTATCACAAAAAAACTAGGAAAGGGATAAACAGGAACCAAGTCAGAAATTCTATTAATAACGCATTTCAACTTTGCCTAATATCTTGCCAGTATTTTCTTGGATGTTTATGATGAGTTCTCAGATTGTAGGAAGACTGACCTCATACTCACAGACTCTGGCTTTGTCTTCCTGGGGCTGATTATGGGTGTGTACCAAGAGCTTTTAAATTTTAATTAACTGAAACATAATTTTTACTCTTTATTATTCTGTAGTTCTCTATTTATATCTATTCTTCTGTTTCCCTGTACATGCATATTTCAATGCTACATACTGGTCTATTTGTAACTTTAATCTTAACAACTGTTTTGCTACTTTGTGTTATTTTAGTATGTTGGCTCTTATAGTTCCTGTACTTTGCTATATAGATGATAGATGATTTATTTATGCTATTACAACATTGAAAAATGACTCGCAAATACAAATAATGTTAATATAAATGTATATACTGTCTGGGAGAGAGAGCGCCTCATCAAGTTCTGTCAAAAGTTCTGCTTTGTTTTTGAAGATAGATTGATTGTGATAGAAAAAAAATAAGTAATAGATTTTCTTTCTGTTGCCAAAAAGTATCCACTCATTTTTATTTTTACTGATTCCATTTTTATCTGGATTGATTTATCCATTCCCAAAGCCCATGAAACTCCTTGTAGTCAAGTCATCCTAGTTACTCTAATACTGTCTAAATCTGCTTACTGATTCAACTCAATATTTAGAGTTTGTATATATTTTAGACTCTTTTAAAGTTTGTATATATTTCAGACTCTTTTAAAGTGTGTACATATTTTTAGACTCTTTTGAAATGGCTATGCATGATTTATCCATAGAAGAGTATTATGGTGTGTTCTGAACTTATGACATTGAATTTCTGTGCAAAAACAGACGTTCAACAAAAATTGAACAGGAATAAGAGATGAAACAATTTACATAATTTCTTGTAAAAGTTTTAAAACGCATCTGTTTGAAATTATCTATTTTGTTTCAGAGATAGTCTCCACACAGAACAGGCTACCTCCTTCCTCTACTTTGTGAGTGCTGGAATTACAGGCCTTCAGCATTTTGCCAGGTAAACATGCCTGTGGGCATTTTTGTTTGTTTGTTTCTATCTTAAATTTATCCTGTCCCAGACGTCTTCCTAAGTTTCAGTCATTTATATCTGCTTAAATATCGACATACACATACTCCAATTCCTTTCTTATAAACAATCACATCAGTGATGCATTTGTGCAAAAAGAAGGGTTCTTTTCTACGATGGGATCTTATATCTTAAAGCCAAGGGAGATGATGTGGTATGGGGAGAGGAACGACAGGAGAAAGAGGGAACTGGGATTGGCATGTAAAATAACATTGTTTAAAAAAATCTGGAGAAACAAAAATCTAAGAGGCTGTTCTCTATAGTCCAAGCCAAACACAATGCTCCGGTTTTATTTCATGCAATATTTTGTTGCATATAATCCTTATCATGCCAAGTTTGTTTTGTCCTTCAGTGTCTTTCTTATCTGCTCAGACTTGGGCTGTTCTTTCCTTATAGAACTATTGCCCAGTTGGCCTCTGCTATTTTCAAAAGTGTAACTCATACTCAGATGTCCAAATTTCAGAAAGGACAACATATCTATAAAATCCTCATATCTATCCTGTCCCCAGTTAATAGGGATTCTCCATCCTATTAAATGTTAAACTTCTCCAGTGTTTCACCTTTGTCATTCTTTCCAAAACACTCAAATAAGAAGGACAATGTCTGCCTTATTGACCAGAACAACCCTATGGCTCAATGGCTTTAGAAAACCATAATGGAAATGCTACAGGGTAGATATTCATACTACCTGACCCCAAAATACTTTGAGGGCCAGTGGTAAAAGGATAGCTGCCCTCAACCATACAGAACTTAATCATCTAAAGCATAGACCCAACATATATCCACTTCACAACCCTCCAAACAATTTTATGAATAAGAACATTCATTCTCTTTTGATATTACTAAAGTTGATCCCAGGATCAGTTTAACAACCATCACAGTAAAATTTGGCTATTAAGGAAAATGTTCTGGTCCAACTAACTTCAAAAGGAAAAAATAAGTTTGAGGGAAATGAGTATTAAATTGATTTGAAAAGCCCCTGGCATTAATGTTAAAAATCTGAGAACACTGCTTTAACAAGGAGTTTTTCATTGAATAAAGACAGCTGTTTCTAACTAGCTTCCCATGGAAGTAAAAATTAGCAGTATTTTTGCCACTAGGTTAAGCACTAAAGCATGAAAAAAATTCCCAATCACAGCTTTCTAAACCATATCAGTTGGGAAGGACAGAAAATGTGGGCCAAGTTTCATGAGTAGCCTATAAATACAACTACACTCTTTTAAAATTACAACTTAACCAGTGCTAAAATTTAATAATGCCTATTTGAATATATAAATAATGGCTTCTTTCTAACACCCTTTTAAAAGTGTGTGATTAGAATGTTGGAAACACATTAACGATATAAAAGATATGAAAGTAAATTTTCTTAAAAGACCTGGTTTCAGTCATAGATAATGTAGCTATGTTGTACAAATTAGCATTTTGACTCTTTAGTTCATTTTTTAATTGAAGTCTCCATAAAGATGGTGGAAGATATAATCAGATAAAAATACTTGTGTACACCAATTTTCTTTCTATTGATTATCCACTTTTGCCTGTTACAATGTAATTTTTACTTTCCAAGAGATGGTTATAATTTCTATAATCTAAATGAAACTTGGAGAGTGTCATAAAGTGCTTGAACTTAGAGCCCACACCCAGGAAGAGTTGCAGAAGACAATCCAACTCAACCCACTGAAGTCTGATTAACTCTGATTTGTCCCATAAAAACCATGGCAGCCTTTTATAGTTGAAGCCTATGAAAATTGGTTGAAGAAGATTTCACTACTCCCTTTCTTTAAAGACATAATAAAAGGTCAAACTCTTTCAAAATGAAAACTTATTCCTCTTAAATATAGCTGTCTTCCCTGAGGAAATCCTCCAAAATCCTCTGAATTATTGCCTGATTGCCATTCGGGCGAAGAGAGGCCACTTCATAGAATATGTAAGAAATAGAATTAAAAACATTCGATTACTAAAATTTCCTTTAATCTCCCCATAAAATATGTGCTCTACAGTTTCTATCGCTTTGATAAAAATCATTGCCTTATGTTGATTAATTTTAATTTTCATTTATAGTGAGAGGAAACACAGGTTTCTCACAGTCAGAACAATTTAACCGCTTTACTAAGAATTATCACTTTTCTTGAGGCATTGCCAAAATAAATATCTTAAATATTTTACTCAGTAGCTTTGAGTGAGGAGAAGCTCATTGAACATTTGCTAATAATCAACAGTATTTTTGATTTCAAGCTAGCTCAGATCTGTTAACTGAGTGGTAACATATGATAGAGAGAGGAAAATATTTTCAATAAATTTTTCGGGCACGTTTCAAGCTTCTAGAAGATACTATATTTTAAAACAGTGAGGTAAACAATGTTTCCATGAATTTAAATCAACAAATATCATTTAGTCATATTATTTACTGTGCAATTACAGTAACGATTTAAATGCCATTTTTTCTCATAAACATTTAACAATAATATCTTTCCTTTTATCTTTTCTTTAGACTCCTACTTCATACTTCCTTCTTTCCATTTCTCCTGGCCCTGCCAAACTCCTGATCCACTCCTTTTCCCTCCTTGAGATATCAGCTGAAAATGACATAACTAGATACAGTACAACTGGTCAAGCAGCCTCACATCAAGGCTGGGACTAGCAACCCATTAAGATGGAAGGGATCCCAAGAACAGACAAAAGAGTCAGAGACATCCCCATTCCCACTGTGTTTAAGAAACTCAAATTATAATGATTGATTGTATAGGTGCTCAGTCTAAGTAAATGAAGCAACTGTAATAGACTCAGTTACTAAATCTCTTTGGGAGTGTTATAACCAAAAAAGATTTCAAATGTATGCATAATTCCTCTACTGTCCTTACATCGACACACTCATTATTTTAAAATATAGACACATAATTGTATTGTATACTATGCATGCTTGAAAATGCAAAACATGTTATGTCTAAGTAATATATGCTAATAAAGACTGTAAAAAGATAAAATGATAACAGCAGAAAGAAATAATTTTTTTAACCTGAAAAATAATAAAAGAAAACTGAATTATATGTTCAGGAATTTTAGAAAAAGCCACATGACTAATAGCCCATGGGGTGTTTGTGTGTTTGTGTGTGTCTGTGTGTTTTTATGACACATTAGTTATCAGGTTTTTTTTTTACTACCAGATATTGAGCCTATGTCCATAAATATGCTAAGTAAGTAATACACAACTAAGTTGTATTACTAGCTCCTATAAAACATAATTTTGATTTACGGAAAAGGTAAAATATATGGAGAAAAGCATGCAACTAAAAAATAAATTTAGCATTGAACCTTTAAAAAGAGCCTGAGTCTGAGGAGAGAGAGAACATTGTTCAAGATAGACTTCAGGGGATGATGTTGTTTTGTTGTTGATGGGTGGTGAACAAATCTACTCCATAATACTGAAGGTGGGGCATTGAGCTAATTATTTTTTATGCTTTGTCTCCCCAGAATAAACATATCCTCATGAATATGAAAGAGATGAAATGTGGCAAAATACTGTGAATAGTGTGTCTTCCAACAAGACTGGAAGTCATACAGAGTGATACTAGATAATGTCTAGGGAAAAAGAACCATCATTTTAGAAGTGAGTATTCTAAAGTTCATTTTAATTTAATAAAATGTTTTGTTTGAAATCTCTAAAACAATGTTTTTGCTTTCTTTCTCCCTAGACACTATCTCCAATATGCCCTTGTTTAAAGGCATCAGGGAATTGCTAAAGGAACAAATGCTAGGTAATTAGAGATGGGACAAAAATGTAGCTATTGGGTTCTAAAGTTGAGTTTTCTCTTCTAAATTAAGGTATAAACCTAAAGCAAAGAATCAAGTTTTTCTTTTGTTTTGTTTTCCTGATTAAGAATACCTCTTTTAATGTGAAAAGACTATGTGAACATTTTGGTAATTTAAAATGGTTTGATAAATGTGTGAAATTTTTCTATCTCATACAAACACACAAACTAATGCACACATCATCACTGAAGTGCTATATATGTAAATTGATAAACATATATCTACAATCTTGTTCTTGACGATCTGTTTGACCTTTGGGTTTAGATAGAAGTGATAATGTGTGCATCAGTTCACTTCTAGGCAATAAAAAACTCTGAGTATTATTTTTTCATAGTGATCAAAATGAGCAGATATTTGACATAGTCACTGTTCTAATGGGTTCAAGGCTGAACAAAGGATCCGGGAAGTAGTATCCTCATTAATAAGCATGAGGACCCAAGTTCAGATCTTTAGCATACATGTGAGAAAGGGAACAGTTGTGTTCATCTGTTTCTCAGGAACTGGTAAAGGAGAGTTTTATATCCTAGGGCCTTTCTGGCCAGTTAATTACTATAGCTGAAATGACGAGTTGCAGGTTTAGTTGCATACCCTAACTCAAAATAAAAACAAAAGTCAGGTGGAGAGTGGTAATAGAAGACCACTGACATTGGCTGTTGCCCTCCACATGTATGTGTTTGAGTATACACACCCAGACACACATGTGAATACACACACACCACTCATTAAAAGCAAACTAAACAAAAAGCAAAGCGAAGTGAATTATCCTACTGCCTGATTAACTAACCTGGCAAATATAAAGCAAACCCAGCCATCTCCATGGCTGGTACCCAGACCTCAAAGCTATAAACTAATCCTTACCAAAACATATCACTGAAAGTTACGTGGCATTTGTTATATAACATTAATGTGACATGAAGCAACTGATCTGTTTTTTATAGAGTAGATTATAGTAAAAATTTTGAAATGAGGAGCACTGATTTTAGGATATATGATAAGCAGTGAGCAAATTACTTTTAATAATCTGGAGAACTAGTTATTCATGCTGTATACTATCCAAATATATGAGTTATAACAGTAGCATGATGGACCACTTAATATAAATTTATAATGCTATGAGTATAAAAATGTTAATAAAGACACTATATTTCAAAACATATTATATTTCAAAACAATTAAAGTAGTAGCCTCATCACTTGGGACACAGTGTCAGATGGATCTCTGGCACTTTAAAGACAGCTTCATCTGCACAGTTAATCCCAAGCCAGTGGGGCTAAGGAATGTAAAATGAGAACTTGTCTCAAAAAAAGTAAAACTCATGCATGCATAAGTCAGTTTAAAGCACAGCAAAACTAATCTAGATTTTCAGCCATCAATAGGTTCAGTCAATGTGAATCACTATAATAGGAAGCTTTCTTCTAAACAAGACAAAGAAATAAATAGCCTGGTGTTATCTTCCCTATACTCCAACAAATGTCTTATCTCATAAAAGCTCTAGCATGCTCAGTTCTCCATTGCAGCATAAGCTTCATTTTCTCAGTTTCATATAGTGACATCTCAGTGCCCTTCATAGAGACTCTGACATTCTCAACTACATTTTACCTGACCTGATCACAGTCAGAAACTCAGATAGAAAATCTAGTTAAGCAAATAAGACCTACCGAAGCAAACTACACCAACAGAATAGAAGAGATGGACAAGAATATCTCAAGAATTAAAGTAACACAGTAAAAGGCAATTGAAGGATTTGTTTAATTTTACCACTACAGAATGAAACAAGACTGAATATTGTGGTACAAAGTACAATGAACTGAACTGTCTTGTCTCCTTTATTGATTCAATTGTGTTCATTATAAAGCAAATGGAAGGCTCTTTCTAAATTATTTTCTTCAAGTTTTGTGAATAAGTTTATAACACTCACCACTTTAATTTTTTCCCCAAGATTTGATTATAACATGGGAGTTATAGAGTCTCTCTTTCATTTTCTTCAACAAGTTCAACTATTAGCTATTAGAAAATCAGGACATCTTTGTGCAATCTGAAAATGTTAAATCATATCCGGAACATCAATACAATTCTTGAAAATGAGTAAGAATGAAATTAGGATACAAGTGGTGTTGTTTCAATCACACTATATCATATCCTTCTCCAGATTGGAACATTTGCTTCACACAAAGCAGAGATTTCTCTGGACTTGCAAGTATATATGTATATGTGTGTGAGTGTGTGTGTACTGTTTTCTGAACATCCTAAAACACTTCTTGGAAAGGAGATTCTCTTCTAATTTCATAGGGAATGTGGGTAATTATGCTATGTAGAGAAAAATAGAGGTCATGTCAATGAAAAAAAATTAACAACTAAACTTCCACAGGTTTTATTTAGTAGCTGATCAAAAATAAATAAAGAGGAGAGACAGCCGGACAGAGGAAGAAGGGTGGAAACAAGAAAGGAAAGGGGAGAGAGAGAGAGAGAGAGAGAGAGAGAGAGAGAGAGAGAGAGAGAGAGAGAGAGGAAGGCAGGAAGGCAGAGAAAGGATGCCTTTCTTTACAATTCAGAATTACACAAGGCTGCTTCTGTTAACTTCTTACAGTAATAATTGTAGAAGTCCCAGTCAGAGCAATTAGTCAGGACACCAAAATAAAACATCAGAAACAGGAGAGTAGTATAACTCATCTGCATTTGTGCTGCAGTTGTATCCTTTGAGGCTAGTTGTCCTATACTCAGTTGCATTTGTTGTCATTCATAGACTTCAAAGTCGGCTAGGATTATTGGTCACTGCCCTTCTCTTTTAAGGTTGCATAGCCACTTCTGGTACAAAGGAAGTTAGTCCTCACGGACAAGGTTTTAGGGTCACATCAGTTCCGGTTCCTTGACCTGTGTCTGAAGTGCATTTTGTCTTCAGCAATAAAGACTTACTACCTTCACCCTACAGGAGACAACCGAGGTAATATAGTAGCCTTTATTGTCTTGGGAGTCTCTTTAACTCTCAGACCAACAACTCAAATGTTGTTTCTTACTTCTGATACTGGGATTTTTATCATATAATCTATGGCTCTATGACAGAGCATTTTCCTCTCTTTAATGAGTATTTAACAAAGTTGCTTGACCTCATTAAAAACATACATCTATTAATGCACAAATATAAATATATAATATGAAATTTCAAGTAAAAAAAATGTAGTTTGTTTCTTTATGGTTTTGTCTAGCATCTAGCATGCTTTTCCTCCCTCTCCCTTCCTCTCCTTTTGTACTGTCCATCTGTCCTTCCACTTTCCATTTAAATCTTCTCCCCAGAGTTTTTCTCATCTCACCTTCATATCAAACTGCACCCCCACTGAGTTACCATTTGGCGTTTGTGGTTTCTGTGGAAACTCCAGGACGTATTCTCACTTCTGAATATTTGCAGGTGAGAACCACATAGGAAAGTGAATGGTGGTACTACTCTTTGTAGGCCTGATGTACCTCATTCAGTGTAGTATTTTCTACTTCCAACTATTTTGCCTAAAGATGTCATGACTTACTTGTTTTCTCAGGTGGACAGTGTTCAAAATTGCATATGTTCTGAATTTACACTATGCTTTCTTTTGAGTATATCATTTATAGCATTGCATAATTGCTTACTAATAAAATGATATGGTCATTTAAATATTTATAATGCTGAAAATCATCATATGTGTTTCCCTAGATTTATGTTATACATTATGTACTTTGAAACAAACTCCCCCCCAAAAAAAGTTTTTATTTCAAGAAGATTTAGTCTAAAGATCATAAGGTCAATAGGTAATGAAATAATGTCTCATTAATTGGTCATTAGATTTGTTCTTAAATTAAAACAAAATGACATAATTCCCTCCAACCTCTCCAAACCCCCACACTCTTAAATTCATGATCTCTTTGTTTTACATTACATACCTATGTGTTACTAAGTTTATAAATACATCTTTTACTATTGTCTTGGACAATATTGTGAACACATACTTACTCCAGTGAATTTTATAATTTGTTTACCTCATTGTATGTCAAGAAGAGTGACATCAGAATTTGGTTACCTAATAATCAATATTATAAACAAAGTCCTAAATCACACTTGTATAAAGTATTAAAAATTATGTAGACAATATGAGGAAAAAAAATTAGAATAGTAGATAATAATATTCAATTAAAAATTTAACCAAACAAACATAAACCCTAATTAAGAAAATATGTATAAATTTTAAAAGGACATTAATGAATGCTGACTAAAAGAGATTATCATCCTATCTATCATATTAGTTTCTAGCAAAATGCAAAAAAGTTGTGTCAAAACTTCTATTATTGTTATAGATTGTTTTTAAAAATTTCACTGTATGAGTTAATAATTACAATTATGTTTCAAGGTAAGTTACAACTTTACATGATGTAACTGTCACCTTGTACATTGCTTAGTTTTCCAATGAGGTCTGAGTGAACTAAATTCATTGTATCTCCTGAGGCCAACATTAGGAAGAAAGCATTTTCATGAAGAAAATACATTCTTAGGCCAATTTTACAAAGAGATGTAAAACACATTCTTTATGTTTCTAGTTGATGAAAATGCATTTTTTTATTCTTTGAATGAAATAGGAAGCAAAAAGTTAATGAAATGTTGTTTGCAGATGAGTCTGATTAGCAAATTCTAGATAAAAGCTTGTCTTAGAAAAAGACACTTTAGGGAGAATAAATCATGAGACTATGATGCTTCTGTGACTGTCCCGGGGAGATATTCAAGTGAAGAAGGAAAATTTGTAGACTGCCACATCAGTGTCAAAATGAGATACACCATCGGCTCTTGAGCGTAGCTGTTCTCTTTAAATATCAACATATCTTCACCCCTTTAAACATAAAACAGCTCTAAAATCAAACATTTTTGTCATTTTGTATTGTAATCACAAATGAATTCTTCTTAAGCAAGAAACGACTGAGTAAAGTCAATTGAGAAAATGTTCCAGGTGTCAGATTTCTGTACTAAAGTATTCTAGTACATTGGAGCTGTAATTTAAAGTATTGTAATAAGTGTGTGTTTTCAAGTGTTCTCCACACACTACCCTGGGTTCCAAACTGATTTTATTGATTAATCCTGTAATGCTGCCTAAATTGTTGAATTGCTCATCATATTTCTTCACAACAAAGGACACTGAAGCTCAGTCACTTGCGTGGGGCCGTCAGTCTGCGATAAAGCACACAGGAGGCTCGGTAATGGCACAGAATCACATTTATTAGCCAGGAAGTTGAACCTCGCAAGGAGTCAAACCTTTAAATATCTCTAAGGTCTCCAGGTAATCTTCCTGTCACTTAAGCCTTTTGAGTCTAGGAGCATTGTCCTAAATGGAGACACAACTCTATGATCACATGTTTATACTGTAAAAGAACCATTTCTTCCTGAAATCCCAAGCCATATAATTTCAAAGAAGCGTGTGTGTGTGTGTGTGTGTGTGTGTGTGTGTGTGTTGACTGAACTGATATTGTGTGGGAGCTGAGCGCACTCTTACAGAGCATTGTTAATCTCATCTTTAAGTACTACATAGAAGATGCTGGAGGGGTAGAAATGGACTGCTAGCAAGCGTTTGAACAGTTTTCCCATCGTTGTTCTCCAAAGCACTTATGTTGCTTCGTCCTTATCTACTAGCAACTCAATTTTGATATGAGTTTTTAAAAAGTTTGAAATTATATTCTCCACCAAAAACATTTAGATGAGCTCGGCCAGCAGTGTGTCCTTTTCAACCCTATTCTGTTTGTAGTTTCAGAATTCTGTCTGCTCACATCCCAAGACATTAAATCTGTCACTGTGTAGCCTGCTTTATTGCACAGTAAGTGACCCCACGCAGCTTAATCTTAGTCATGGTTCTCCTTGCAATAAATATCAGCTGAGAATTGTAAGTATAAAACTGTCTCCTTAGGAAACAGGTGGCAGCTATTTAATACATTTTCTTAGAGATTGTAGTTACATAATTTGTCAAAAAAACCATTCTGCTGTTGGTATTCACTACATTTAAGATATTATAATAATATAGCATTCGTAAAACAAAGACCACTTGCAAAATTTCCTATTTCTCTAACCTCTGATGGAAAGCAGATTAGGAACCCAAAGTAGTTTATGACTTTTAGTAATAACATTCACAGCTTAATTTGTGAACATTTCAGTGTACTTCTAAATTGGCCAGAAGAAGAGGTGCACTTATCAGCATGAGAGAAATCAATCCAATGGACTTGATCCCTCTTCCATAGGACCTTGACATGAATATAAGAAAAAGTAAAAAGTAATAATGAACCAGATAGTCCCTATTAACTTTTCTTTTTTAAATTTGTATTAATTTCTTTAGCATGGTGAATATTGTAAATTTTAGGGGGGAATTAATGTAGCGGCTTTAGTATTATTATTATTATTATTATTATTATTTTACATATTGATCCCAGTTCCCTCTCCCTTCCTCCCTCCCACACTGCCATGCTCCTTGCCTACCATCCCATCCCACCCCCCCTCCACTCCATAGGTAGGGTGATGCCTTCCAATAGGGGCCATCTAAATCTGTCAAGTCATTTGGAGTAGGGATTTGGCCTTACCTCCTGTCTCTAGGTTAAGGGAGTATCCCTCCATGGGGAATGTGCTCCTAAAGTCCTTTCATGCAGCAGAGATACATCCTGGTTCCACTGTCTGAGGTCCCTTAGACTACCCAGGCCTTCTAACTGAGACCCATGTTCAGGGGGTCTGATTCAGTCCAATGCTGGTTTCCCAGCTGTCAGTCTAGGGGTCCATAAAGCTCCCCCCTCATTTTGGTCAGCTGAATGTTGTAATTTTTAAAAAGTGGCTCTTGAGAGCTTAAGAGGAAGGGGCTTTGTTGGGGTACATTGAACAGGAAAGAGGGGAGAGGGGAGCCTGGCCTCTAAGGACAGGGGTGTCAGGGTCAGAGAGAGGGAAATAAGGATAAAGGAGGAGAGACTAAGAAGAGAAGTAGATAGATAGAAAGAGAGAGGGATGGGAGGTGGGCAGGGCTCTTTTTTAAAGGGAACATAGTGAACGTGCACAGGTGATGCTCTTAGTGGCTGCAGCTGAGGGCGAATCCTGTCAAAACCTCAAGGACAGATGAGTACAGATGCCTGAACAGGAACATTGACTCTGATGAGTGCACCATGAAGTTTCAGAACCTTAGAAGCATGTGAGAACTTAGATATAGATAGTCTGCATCAGTAACTTCATGTTGACGATTAATACGGTGGCACTATGGATCAATCCTGAGACTTAGACATACTAAGGAAGAGCTCGACCAATCTCTCAGCTATATCCACAACCCAGTACTCTTATTATTAGAACTAGGAAAACAGACATCCAGCTGGTAAATGTTAGGTCAGAGATGGTTTCATGGTTCCTTGTGTGCCAGCAAAGTGCTGAGGTCTTAACAATATTTCTTAAGTCTTAAATCAAGGTAGAAGTACAAGATGATATGTTATAAATTTATTTTCTCAGTATGAGGAAAGGTAAGTCACTGTGTGCCAAGTTTTCAACTTTAATTGTAAAAGGGAAGATTTGAAATCTTAGCCCCGTAATTTTCTACTAGAAATTCCATTCTTATACAAATCGAAATTTATCTGTCCTTTTGTTACATCTTCCCCTTTCCGTGTTCTCTATTTCTTCTGTGAAGTATGTTTCATTTAAAAGAAATAATATTATTTAATTCAGGAAAAACAGGTACATGTGTGAAGATTAGTGTGGCTTTGGAGACAGGGTTTCTCTGTAGCTTTAGGGCCTGTCCTGGCACTCAATGTAGATCAGGCTGGCCTTGAACTCATAGAGATCCATTTGTCTCTGCCTCCTGAGTGCTGGGATTAAATGTGTACACGGCCCCTGGCCAACTCATGTATGAAGATTATTAACAAGAACTGAAAACCAGAGAACCTAACATGGTAATTTCTGTAATTAGTTATCCCTTTCAAATCTGCCTATATCTTTATAGAGCCATTCATTCATGGTAAACCATTCATATACACATGTACATATGGAATCTAATTGGGATTATTAGATATTTTAAAAGAGGACTAGTTAAATTTGAATTTCAGAGCATCAACAATTATTTTTCATATTTAAGCATGTTATAAATACTAAGATATAAATATAAATGTGCATTTTTAAATATAATATTTTTAAAATTGGAATTTATTATTTGCAAATTTCATACAATGCATTATTTAGCTTTTCATACAATATACATTGATAACTTCTTTGCCCTCCTGCACTCCTGCCTTCACATTACTTCTCTCTTAGATAATGAAAGCAAAGATATTAAACAAAAACTCCGAGTGTCTCTCTCTCTCTCTCTCACACACACACACACACACACACACACACACACTTTGAGTCTGTTTTGTATTGGTCAACTACTCCTAAGCATGAGATCTGCTATGGTGTATGGATGCTATACCCATTGTCACTGCCCTGAAGAAAACTGGCTTCCCTTATCACAGATTCTAACAATTACAATGAGCTCCTCCATTAAGGGCTGGGCTTTATGCTCACTTGTCTTTCTCCATGCTGGCATTCCTGTCTGTGTTGAGCCTATGCAGGTCTTGTCCATGCTGTCACAGTCTCTTGGAAGTCAGATGTGCATAAGCTCTGTTGTATCTGGTACACGCTGTTTTCTGGAGCCCTCCACCACTGACTTTTAAAATCTTTCTGCTTTGTCTTCTGCATGGATCCCCTAGCACTGAGGGAAAGGGTGTCATTAAGACATCCCAGGTAACACTCAGTGTTCCAAAGTCTTTCGTGTGCTGCACAGTTCTCAGGTGTACATATTCAGGCAGCGTTTATAGTAGTAGGTTTCTGTACTGTCAGTTTTCCCTCTCATCTCTACAAGGCCATCTGACCATCCCACCATTTAATCCTCTTATTCTAACTTCTGCTTCATCCCTTTACAACACTGTAATCTTTTTCTCATTGCAGGGAAGTTTATTTCTTCCCCAGTGCTTCCTTACTAGCTACCAAACCTCCATAGATTTTTATCTACATTTTAAGAGCTAACATCCATCTACAAGAGAAAATGTACCATACTTGTCTCTCTGGGTATGGGTTAACACATTCAGGATAATTTTTTTTCTAGATCTATTCATAAACCTGAAACTTTTACAATTTTATTATTTTGGCATCTAAACGATACATTGTACATCTTGTAATTTGTTTTCCTCCCTCCCCTCCATTCTTTCTTTCTTTAAACATGAATTACAATGTTAAGAGTTTCTTGGATCTTTTTCCATATATACATACATATATATATGTATATATATATATACATATATATATGCTTTTTCCATATATACATACATATATATATACATATATATATGTATATATAACCTTTGAAAGTAGACTTTAAATTATTTCCTTCTCTTTCATCCTCTCTTCTCTTTCAAAGTCATGCATTCACTTTTCATTATCTGTTACTGTATTCATATATCTATAAATATATATTTCTTAATGTAATCTCCTCAGTTTTTATACTGTTACTTACATTTATTTTTTCTGGCTGTCCATTGTGTATGGGTTATCCAATTGTGCTCCTCCCTGGGGAAAACTATTTCCCTCACTCCAGCATTCTTTCGATACCTGTAACTCTTCCTTTAGGATGGAAACTTCCTGGGCTCTCTGCTCTCCACTTAAGCATGTCTATTGTCATCCTTGTTAAGCTCATATTTAAGCTCATGTTGGTGAGACTTTATGGGTGTGGCTTCTGACATTATTAGGAGACACAATCTCACAGCAAACTTCCGGATCCTCTGGCTCTTATAATCTTTCTAACTCATCTTCCACAATGTTCCCTGAGAATTAAATGTAGATTTTGTAGATGTATCCACTAGGAATGGGCCTCACAACTCTTCATTTTAATTGGCTGTGATTTTCTATAATGGTGTCTATGTTTTGCAAAGTGACTTTCCTTTTTAAGAGGTAAGTAAAGACTACATGGTCTGAAGGAGAAATTTCTAAATTCTAGTAGGGGTAAATGCTCATGTTACCTAAATGTTTTGAAAGAAAAATAGAAGAAACAGTTATGAAATCCTTCATTTTTTCCCTCCTTCCTCCTTACTTCTCACCCTCCCTCCTTCCTCATTCTTCCTCCCTTATTCTTTCTTCCTTCCTTCCTCCCTTCCTTCTATCCTGTCCATATATATATACATATATATGGATATATATATATCCATGTAAAAAGCTTGTCACATTCAAAAGGGGAAAAAAGGAAGGTGAAATATTCAAGAATTAGGAAACATTTTCTTGGAAAATGTAAGTTAGCCAATGATGAGGAAACTCCTTTACATATATTTTCCTAAACAAATATACCATTAATTTGAAAGTAGACCTTCCCAGTTCTCTTCTTTATGTGCTAAACATGCCTGTTACTTTTCTTATCAGAGAGAAATTCTATAGAATACACTTTAGGGTCATGATTCTTCTTAAGTTATTGACAACCTTTATTTTTGGACTTAGTAAAAATATCTGGAAATAGACTTTATTTTCAAAAATACATATGGTTTCAATACAGTTTATTGCCTGTAATGTTTGAACAAATATAAATTGCATTTTCTGGCTCTCGCTGAGAGAAGGAAAGACTTTGAAAAGCAGAGAGGTTTTCATATTTCATCATTCATGTATGCATATAATACACTCCGATCAAATTTATCTCCTGTTCCCCACTCTCTGATTTCTCCCAGGCCTCCTGCCCCAGTCACCCTCCCAAATTCATGTACTTATCTATTAAATCCTCCAAGTCCACTTAGTGCTTCTCATATATGCATGAGGGAACCAGTGAATCACATTGAGTTTCTCAGGTACTGCATCAATGGAGAGAACCACTTATCCCTCAATGCTCAAAAATCAATTACCAGCTGTGATTGAACTTTACCACCTCTCCCTCATCCGTGAGCTTTTGACTGGCCTTTCTCACTTATGTATATTGAAAATAATTGGGTTGTTAATCTCATTTTCCTTGTTGCTTAGGACATACTTGCTTTAAAGAATAAATTTGAATCTCACAGAATTTCACCTCCTATGTTTACCAAAAACTAGAGCTTACTATTTCCAAACAAGCGCGATTCAATCTTTCCCAAATGTTTTTTTCTCCATGTTTAAGAAATTAAGTGATGACTCATTTTATTTACTTTGGGTGAGAATGAGTTTACCTCGGTTCTTCTTTTCTCTCATAGAACACATATAATATAGTAACAGGTTCCACGTCCTTACATATATACCATATCTATCCACATTTTGTTTTCCTTGGGGACCATATTTCATCTTACAGCTTACCGTCCATCATGAAGAGAAGTCAGGTCAGGAACTTAAGGTAACAACCTGCAGGTAGGAACTGCAGAGGCCATGCAGGGCTGCTTACTGCTTTGAACTCTGCACATACTCTATCTTCTGATTTTTCTCCCTCCTTCTGACCTCTGCTGCATTGGCTAGCAGTTTGTTTTTTCTCACTGTGGGAAACTCCTGCTCAAGGTCTTTCTATAGCTGCTGACAATGCCCAAGACACTCTTCCTCCAAATATGCAACATGTTGCCACTCTTACAGTCTTATCAGACTTTGCTTTTATAGAATAAAGTAGCACTACTGTTTTCATTTTAGCTCACTTTAGTCTTTGCACAAGACATTCTGCTATGTGACATTTCATTATGCATTTGCTTGGTATGTATGCTGTTTCTTTCAGACTGTAACTTCTACTAAACTGAGAATTTTTTGCTCATTTTTCTGGCCACCATTGAATCCTTTCTGCCTAAATGCTGACACAACGCTGACATTCAGTAAACACTTGTTAGGTAAACATGAACTTTAAGTAGGAATACAGAATAAACAAATTTGCTTTGCAATTATGCTTCTTAACATAATGCAGGTGTGTCTATCAGGATAGGGAAAATTACTTTAATTACCCAACCTGAGGATCTTACAGGTCATACTCTGAAGATATGAATGGGACATTAGAAAGATACAAAGACATCAAAATGTTTTTTAAGGTGCACATTGCAAACAATGGTGGAGAAGAGATATTAGCAGTATTCCTGCATTCCTCAGTATCAGAGCAACACAGATCACAACTCTTTCTGTTATAGGAACAAGTGGAGATTTCTCTCTCTCTCTCTCTCTCTCTCTCTCTCTCTCTCTCTCTCTCTATCTCTATCTCTTTCTCTCTTAAACTTTCTGCCTCTCTCTCCTTTCTCTCTCCATGTTTCTGATTTTATACAAGCAAGAGGGACATCATAGATCATAAGAAACAGACTAAGTTTTGAATTAATGCTGAACAATCAAATGAAAAATGTAAGGTAATATGCAATACACAGTTCAGGGTCTAAAAATGGCATCTGGGATAGAAACAAGCCTGATTAATCAAAATAAAAAGTATAAATTGAGACTGTTAATTCTCATAGAGAGGTATATAAGTAGACATACATAATATATGAACATGCATAAAACTACTGAATACTTAAAGAAAATAATCTTAATTATGAAACAAATATTTATTCATGCATGCTAACTTTTGCATTGCATGGGGTTTATTTAATATAATTGTCATCATTTAAGAAAAGGGCATTTTCCAGTATTCACCTTTGTTTTACCCTGAATGAAATATTTTTTTTTATGAACAAGCCAATGAAAAAAATGGCAAGAAAATAGCATGGAGTATAGCTTAGTGGATGACAGCAGACAAGCTCCCAGGTGTTCAGTGTTTTGTGTCAATCCTTAGGAATCCAGAGACTACTAAGATGTCAACAAAGCTGAAGGTCTTAATGGGTTGCATATTCCGCAGAAACCTACAGACATAACAGTTTCCACTTTCGTGTCTGCCCTCACCACAAAAAGTAGAGCACAGGACAGATCTCAGAAAACTATAAGAACCAACTTAGCACCCTTCACAGAGATGATACCCATGGTCCCTTCCTGCCATTCCCTACATATTAAAATGTACAACAGATACATATTCTTACATCTGCATTATCGTGGCTTCAAATACATTTTATATACAGCAATGATGTATGCCTCAGTGCCTTTTAATATGGGTTGTTTTAAGCAGGCTTATTTTGATTCATAGCAATTTCTACTTGACATCAAAATATTTCAAAGTTAACTTTTGCCACTTTCAAATACTTTAGCTTGGCCTGTAAAGTTAAAGAAAACTAAGGCACATTTTTTTAAAAATTAGAACTAGAAAAATGTCAAATTAAATGTCAATTGAATTATACTAACTATTTTACAATGTGGTAGATGCTATAAATTACTTCTACTGCTAAGAAAGTACATATGGCTCTATTAGTAGTATTAAATATTTTTTTGAATCATGAACTTTAAATAATTTTAGTCCATTCATATTTTCATCCAGGTGTAATTTGTTCTTAATGAAATAGTGCATTATTTAAACATGAAACGGCATATCAAGTTAAAAATACATTTTAATCCTAATATGTTTTGCATGGAAATTCCCTTTGCACCAGCATATACCATTTTAGAGTCTACATCACTTCCCTATATTTACAGTGTAGACAATTTACCATTTATGTTACAAATAAAATGTTGACAAACTTCTGAGAATAAGGCATTCTCTTTAGTATAATTTCTTTCTTATATCAGATTTCACAAAATGAACTTGGCTGTCTTGAGACTGTGATAATATATTTTGATTTAAAATCATATGACATGCTCATCTCAACAGATCTTCCAATGTGTAATTCCAGGTGTCAGACCAGGAAAAGTCATTTTCCTGTATCAAATTAGTCTTCGGAAAGTGACTATAAACTAAACAGCATTCTATTCCTTGAGATAGTTCAGTGTATTCCTCACTCATGTCTATATTATCTATCAAACTCCCCTTCCTCCCCCATCTGGGATCATAAATAAAGACATTCTCCTGGTAACTTGACAACAAAGGAATACGCACACTCTTGTCATCCTCAGACTTTAAATAAAACATGCCAGTGTGTAAAATTCTTCCAAAGGTGAAATTTAAAGTCAATTATAAAGCTCACAAATGCTTCTGCACACTTTCCCTGCAGGGAAGTTTAAGGATCATTACTCTGAAGCAGTCAACAGATATAAATTCACTACATTTTAGAAAATCAACAAGTATCTGAAAAACAAGCAACCCATCTTTTGAAATAATATTCTGATAGGATTTTTGAATGTTTATACTTCTATTGTGACCACATATAGTCAAGGTCATTAAAGTGTTGATGGTGAGGCTGGAAATAAGGCTCAAGGTTAAGGTTACTTAGTGCTGATGTAGGGCACCCAGGTTGAGTTCCCCACTCCCACATGATAGTTCACTACATTTGCTTCTAACTTCAATTCCAAGGGATCCAGTGCCCTTCTCTGACTTCCAATGTTAGTGTGTGAACACACACACACACACATACACACACACACACACACACACACACAATTAACTAATTAAATAAATAAATACTTAAGAATATATCCAGGAAGATTTTTCTTCATATTCATTGACAAGTATTTATGGTTTTACTTTTCAAAGCCCCTTAAGTGTTGCTGGACTGGGTGCTATCTAGAATACTAAGCTAGAAAGCCAGGCTTTCTACAACATGAGAACAATATTTTAAAATAACAACAGTTATTTTGATCAATAAAGGACAAGGACTAAAGCCACAATTATGGAGGAGAGAATTAATTTCAGCCATGTATATTATCTGGCAGAGGTCAAATAGCAACAAACCTTCTAGGCAAATTCCAAATTGATTCCTTGCAAATCCCCTGTGGAAATGTAGTCAGCGGATCTGTCTTCTGTGTCCTGTCCCCATGCAGAATAGCCAAGAGTGAAGTCTGACACCCACATGACCTGAGACCTGATCTTCTAGACAGTAAGTGACAAGAAACAGGAAAAGAAGAAGGACCTGAACATGACATCCAGGAGCCTCTGTCCATTGTTACTCTTTCTTCTACTTTGCTGTCATTCCAGTTCCAAGTTGCTCTTTTTCTCCCTCCCTCTCCATCTCTCTTTATCCCTCTCCCTCTTCCTCTCTCCCTCTCCCTCCTCTTTCCCTCTCTTCCTCTTTCTCCATCCTCCCTCTCTCCCTCTCTCTTCCTCCTCTCCTCCTCTCTCCCTCTCTCCTATGCACCAGTGTGCCATGGACTTCATGCTCAGTGTTAGCTTTGACAGGCAGGGAGTAAGCTCTGCGACTGAACGCTAGAATCTTCGAGTTTATCTCTTAGGTCAATGCTTCCTCTAAATATTTATATTTCATTTCTATGTCTGATGAGAAAGAGGATGAAAGGAATTTAAAGTTCCAAGGAAATGCTGGCAGATATAAAGGAGAACACTCAGAGAAACACACAGGTTAACACTCGTAGATTTAACCCTGCTACCTGTCTTATTGCTTACACGAAAGCTCCCAATCCTAGCTTCCCTGTGTAATAGAGATCGAAGCTCTGGGAATGCGAATTGAATTTACATAAAGTGTAGGCAAGAGGTGAGTCTGATGTTCATTGTTCCCTTCAACTTTTTCCCTGTAAGTACAACGGAGGTCATCGATTATTTCCACTACTAACAGGACAGACACAGTAACGAATTCCCAGGCTAATACCTGCAAATGCTATTATGCCTTTACTTTTTATCCAAGAAAATCTCAGTGTAATTTTCTAGAGCCACGTTTAAACAAATACATGAAAATCCTTCTACTTGATATACTCTTTGCATCACAGATACAGAACCGCAGATTCAGAAATTAGTTAAGTCTCACTGTGTTTCAAAACTGAAATGAGCTTGAAAGTTTTTTTCCTTCTAAATTTTCATATAATGTTCTTCATTTCTTTCATGGAAAATGCATAGCCAGTTTCCAATTTAAACACAACATTCGTTATTGCAAAATACGTGTTACTGGTGTTAGTATTTAGGCATCTGTACTGTCCTGCGTTTGG
This sequence comes from Phodopus roborovskii, assembly GCF_943737965.1. Classification (NCBI taxonomy): domain Eukaryota; kingdom Metazoa; phylum Chordata; class Mammalia; order Rodentia; family Cricetidae; genus Phodopus; species Phodopus roborovskii. The sequence continues at coordinate 11,859,119 of NW_026126461.1, forward strand.
GTTCTGACAGGATACGCCCTCCTGGCACCTCCTCCTGCACACACCAGGATCCTGGAACCAAGTTCACATATGACAGCCTAGTTTCTCTGGAACCCTCGGTCTTTTCATCTAAACGCATTATGGTTGGTGAACCAATCCACCTTCCATACCTTAGGCTATATTCCCACGAGCAAGGACTCATCTTGTCTCTTGAGTCTGCTTTCTCACACTTGGCCTCATTAAGTCCTGGTATTAGGCAACCATAGATCTCTTGGCCTCTGAGCCTTTGGCCACCTCCCTTTTGAGATGACCCACAGGGTGGCCTGTGTCATTCTCAGACTGCCCTTTGGTACCGAACCCTTGACTGACGAATCACCAAGGTGGCTTGTGCCTTTCTTGCTTGATCCTTGTTTGATAAAAGCCACTGGATCTTGTTCTGCTTTACTCGTGGGGAATAAAACTAGCAAAAATCACTTTGTAATCACTTCACGCTGGGACCCTGTGCATCTCTTTCACCTTCAATAGATTTGTTCTCTTCCACCTGCAACAAATCTGCATCTTCGTGTGCCGATAAGGATAAGGAGAGCCTCTTTTGTTAAATATTCATGCATAGATTCTTTTGTTGTTTCCTGTCTACTCATTTTGAAATGTCCCTATTTAGTAGCATACAAATATGTAAGGAGAACAGGAATGTGTACCGTGAACAGTCATATTGGTTCTATGTCTTCAGTGTCCTTTACTTTCTAAACAGTCATTCTCTACCTTATCACTAGAGGATGCCTAACTGTCTCAGACTATCCACTAATATGTTGACATTTTATTCTTTGTTTTGCTTTTCTCTGATTTTCAAGCTCCTCCTTTTTTATTTCTTTCCCAATAACTAACACATTCCCCTTTACTGCTTCCCGTTACAACATTTTCAATTGTCTCCTGATGTCTTTTAAGTATATTCATTTCTCCCACAATATCAACCAGTGGATATAAATTCTAATAAATAAGTCCTTAAGTTGTAAAAAAGGTGTGAATAGTGTTTTAGACTCTATCAGGGAGTATTTTGTTCATATCACACTTTTCAGTTTAACTGGAGGTAATGGAATTGTAGCTTACTTACTTTCGTTTGCTTCCTGTTCAGAATTTACCACGGTCATATTTTAAAGCATACTTTTACCTGTGTGGTTTGCACCTCTTCCTTTTTATGAAATGGGATATTGTATCTTTGGCAAAGTCCTTCACAAAGTACTGAAATGTCACTCAAACAGCAGTGATCCTTCATATGTTACAGTTAGTTCCTTTCAAGATATTGCCAGCTCTCATTCCCAAAGAACATAATTATTTGGAAATAGATTTTTACTTTAATATTAGAGTGTTTTAACCTATTTGAAGCAAGAGTTCAACTGATATTTGAATTACGGTAAGATTGCCTTTCTACTCATACTACTCAAAGTTTTAAATGAATATTTCAATTAAATAAGCATTCCACAACTTTAAAAATACTGGATACATCAGGTGGGTTAATATCTGTTGAACTGTAACATTATCATCCACAGTTTACCAAGGCCCTTTCAGAGCATGTGTACAGAAGCTGGCCAGGCACACCTGACTCTTTTGTCTTTCAGCCTGTGTGTCTAAAGTTTCTTCATATTATAAGCATGTACAGAAAGAAAACCTCATTTTCAAAACATATCAAAATCTTTGTACCCAAAGGAGGAAGAAGACGAAAGTGGAAGGTATGCTTGGTTGGTACTGAATTGCAATTTCAGTTTTTGTCAATATCATTATCTGACACAAAGAACATGTAGGCACTATGCTGCTTTTACTGACAGGGCATCAAAGCACAAGAGATGCCGAAGGTGCCAGTGCCTTTCTGTTTGGATGGAATAAAAAGCCAGTATTCTTAATCTTCTCTGTGTCCTTCCAATTTAGGAAGGACACAGAAAACTCACAGAATCAAATAACCTGGACTCCTAGGGGTTCACAGATACTGAACCAACAATCAGGGAGTCTGCAGGGGAATGATCTAGGTACTCTGTGTATTTATTACAATTGTGATGCTTAGTCCTCTTGTAGGACTCCTAACAGTGGGAGCACGGGCTGTCTCTGATGTTTTTGCTGGCTTTAGAAAGCCTATTCCTCAGTACTGGGTCTCCTTCCCCGGCCTTAATATATGGTGAGGTACTTAGTCTTGCTACAACTTGATAATGCCCTGTTCTGTTGATAATCATGGGAGACCTGCCCTTCCTTAAAAAAAAAAAAAAAAAAAAAAAAGGAGGAGTGGATTGGGGGGGCAGAGGGAGGGATGTGGGGGAAATGGACTGGGAAGAGAGGAAGGAGGGGAAACTATGATGTGTAGAAATGAATAAGTTTATTATAAATGTGTTGGGGGGGAGAATCAAGGATTCAAAGTACTACTATCAGGAAAATGTTGAGATGTGAGCTTCTCCTCAAATATATGGGCTAGTAAACTGCTATAAGTATCCAAGACAACAAAACCTTGTCAAGCATCTCACCCCAGACCCGCCTAGTTTATCATAGAGAATATGCATTGCTAGATGTCTGATCTTCTATTATCCAATACATTATTTATGAGACAAAACATGGTGGCACAGTTTTACAAATATTTAAAACACTCAATCTTGTGAAGTATACACTGTGAAGAAGATGCACAAAAATGAACAGCAAAATAAATCATTTCTGATCTCTATGGAGCGAAGAAATGGAGGCTATTCCCTGGGGACCCTGCCTGGTTTCACACATTTATTAATAGAAAGGTAATTTCATTTTCTAAATGGAATTATTAATTTCATTTTTTGAGTGATAGACAGTTGTTGCCATGTTTCCGTATTTAGTCTGCCTCTTTCTAGTATATTCTTTGCCTTTTCTTTTGTTTCTTCTTTGATACGTTAACCTGAATTTAATCGATTTTTATGATATTAAAATGTTATCTCTTTCACTTTTGACATCTGTGTTATTACCTTATAGAGAACAACAGAAAATAGTTTATTTTGAAACAAAATTTAGGTGATGGTGGCCAGCAAGTGCATATTTTAGGTTATTCCAATTTCTGTGTTCAAGCATAGACTCAATCGGTTTCAAACCTATTATGATTTTGTTTTGTGGTTTTTCTTTTGGATATTTGTTTTTGTTACATTCTGTAGTCAATGTCTGAGGTCTGACACAGAGAGGGGAAAGGAATGGATAGAGAGTGGACTAACAATAGTCCACAAGGAAATTGTGGATTAGCCACTGAAGTTTTAAACAGTAAATTAGCCATTACAGACACAGCCTCTTCTAAGAATTCTCTTTTGCAATTACATTCCATTTATCAATTTAAACCAGACTTTCTACTTTTCACAGGAATTATATTTTACAATTTTACTATTTGTAATTTGAGGCTATGGTTGTCCCTCATTGTGTGAATTGCTTCAAATGATTCAATTTTGTAGATAATATTGCTGATTCAAGAGTATACTTATTTGAAACTTAGTTATCCTGAATTGCCCCACTATGAAAAATAATTATACCAATATCCATACAAATAGTAGTGTGAGAATACCTGCCAAGTTTCAGCCATCCCTTTGATAATTCATCCAAATGTCCATTAATAATACAACCCTGTTAGTTAACAATATAACGACATGGCTGGAAATAATAGAGTTCCAAACATAATGACATAAGGATATCCACTTTTATACAAAAAACTTATTATGTTTTTTTATTCCATTTTGTTATATTTTGCGTTGGTTTCTGTTTTCTTTTGGATCTTTGTTTTTCATTAAATTATATTATTTAAAACAATTTTTAATTTTAAATATATTTTGAACATTTACATCTCCTCTGAATCATTCGAGGTTCTTTCCCCTTACCTACCCACCTAAACTTTAATTTCTTTCTCAAAAATCAAAAAGAAAAATCGATACAACAAACAAAACCTCCACAAATAAGGCAAAATAAAACCACACACACACACATACACAACATACACACCAAAAACAAAATGCATCAAAATGTAACCAAATAAAAGCAAACAAACAAAATATGGAGTTTGTTAATTGTTGGTCAACTGCTATTGACCATGAGGCCTAACCTGGAGTGATTGCCTCATGCAGACTTCCATGAAATGTTACTCTGTTGAAGAAAACTGGAAATCCTCTCCCAGCTGGTTTAAGTGACTGACTTTTACCCTGGTAGGTTTCATTCACTCAATTATTCACTTAAAATCTCGGCAAAACAAAAACCAGTAAAAGTTAAAACAAACAAACAAACAAAACAAAACAAAACTATCACATCAAAGTTGAACAAGGAAAAACAACAGAAGGAAAAGAGCCCCCTAAGAGACGGCACAAGAATCAGAGACCCAGTGGCTCATTTGCACACTTGGAAATCCCTAAAAACACTACTTGGGAGCCATAGCATACATACATTCAGAGGGCCGAAGAAGACCTGCATAGGTCCTGCATGCTGTCTCAATCCCTGTGACTTCATGTAAGCTTTGCCCCTGTTGCCTTAGAGGGCCTTGTTTCCTGAGTGACCTCTATCCCTTCTGGGTCTTACAGTCTTCTAAGCCCTTATGTTTTAAAAACAAAACATTAGTGAATCTTGTGTGACATTACTTGATGTTCTAATAGACCCCAGGCTGAAGGGAAAGAAACAGATTAGAGTTGATAAGAGAAAATATTTCTGAGCCTTTGGAGCTACAAACTAATATTATATCCTTGTACAAATGAAAACGGATGCTTTCAATTATATATCTAATTATGGGAAGTCATTATTTGTATCTTATGTGTCTTAAATCTGTAAAAACTCAAGAGAACAGAAAGTTTCTATCATGTGTGCTTAGGTAGAAATTAATTTAGCATTGTGGCCCACAAAATAAATTTGTGGGCCCCAATGCATTTAAATATACCCTAAACATGATTTCATCTTATCCTCCTTTGTTGTTACTGTTGATGTTGCTGCTGCTGTTGTTTTTTTCCAAGACAGGGTTTCTTTGTGTAGCTCTGACTGTCCCGGAACTCACTCTGTAGACCAGCTTGGCCTTGGACTCAGAGATCCTCCTGCCTCTGTTTGCTGAGTTCTAGGATGTGAGGCATGTGCTGTGCATTCACTGCTCACAATTCATTTTTCACAATTCACATTCCATAAATATATATATATATATATATATATATATATATATATATATATATAAAAGAGTATCCTTTCTTCAGAGCTCATAATTTCTGAAGACTAACATTATATTTGCTTACATACTTCCAAATATATTATAGGTCAATGCCACGGAGATATAATTCAGGCCTGTGAATATACCATATCTTGAACTGAGACAGTGTGGCACAGTACTATCCTCGGGCCAAACCTTCACTGTCTTCAAGTATTCAGCTAAGCCTGCTTGCCAAAGGTCGTCACTGTGATAGAATATTATTTTAAGGTGTGCCACTTTTGTTCGTGCTGCATTTGTTCAACTCTGTGAAGCTGTGTTACTGTTACTATGTTCATCTAAAATGCCCGGTGGTCCCGATGAAGAGTTGATGGCCAGTAGTGGAGGCAGGAGCAAGGAGAGGTGGGGCTGGCAGGCAAAGGTATAAATAGAAAGGGAAACGGAAAGAGAGAACACCAAGGGGACAAGGAAAGGAGGCATCAGGGGCCAGACACCCAGCTACCCATTCGCCATGCAATAAGAAGGAAAGTAAAATAGACAGAAATAAAAAAGATAAAAGCCCAGAGACAAAAGATAGACAGGATAATTTAGGTTAAGAAAAACTGGAAAAAAACAAGCCAAGTTAAAGCCAGGAATTCCTAACTAAGAAAACTGTCATGATTTACTTGGGAGCCAGGTGGTAGGCCCTTCAAAAAAGCCAAAAGAGCAATAAGATCGCACGACACACCACATTTGGGATGGCTGACTGTTGGCCTTCCTTCCTGGGAATAGGGCAGATTTGGCCATGGTTGTGCAGCTGGGTATTCAACCACCATTTCCAACCAGTTGTTTGCAGTTTGGCTGTAACTGCACGTGGCCTCAGCTTCTCTGGTAAGGCCTGGAGAATGTAGACAGTAAAGGATAATGGGAGTGAACACCACCTCCGCACTCAGAAGCAGTCATCCTACATGCTACTGAAGCTTTCCCAGTGTGGCTTCTCTAAGGTCACCCATGCACCTGTCTGTGACCCCTCACCCATTGCTTTGTAATTAAGCTTAATATACCCACTGTAGCAAAAGAGTAAACTTCGGTAGAATTGTGGTTGGCTTGCCATAGTGACGGGGAGGGGTAGATATTGGTCACATCTCCACTAGAGATGGAGTTTTAGCATCAGACAGCTTAAGAGGAAAAGGTATACACATAGCAATTGTCTTGCAGTATCTGCTGGAAACCTGAATTATCAGGAAATTTTGAAATATACAATTATAACTGTCATATATGTTTATATATTTTCCTTCATAATTGTTAATATCAACATTTTCATATGCATAGGCAATTAAGCTTGTATATCAATATACATTTGTGTAAAATATGAATTGAAAATTATTGAATGAAAGGACACCATGCTATCAAATTAAGTGACATCAGTTATAATGCAAAAATCACCATTCTTATTATGTTAATTCTACAATGTTTAACACTTTATCTTTTTAGTTTTAATTTCTCTTCTTAGGCAACTTTACCTTCACTCATTTGAAGTTTTCTATGTAGATTTTTCTATGAATTTTTTACTATCTCTTATTAATATAAAAGAGTTACTATATTATGTATGGCTATGTTTTCCATTCAGAAACATGAACAATATTATTACTATTTCAAATGAGTTCTTGTTTCTACTTAGAACACAGGATAAGATGGAGCAAACTTTCTATTAAAAAAATTCATTTATACAAGGAACCTTATCCCATGATTTTATTCTCTTAATAAATATGATATCACGTAACTGCTGTCACTAAATCCTGTACTCAGCACCAAATTTGAGCCAAGCTAATTAGCAGTAAATCTGCCAGAACCCACTGAAAATATTCTGCTAATTAATCAGAATAGGAATAGATGAATTGAAAAATGTTATTATACCACGAAAGAAATCTTATCATCAATTTCTAGGGTTACTTTACTAATTTGAGAGTCTTTATCCTGGCGGATCCATCACTCTCTGCTTTAAGTCAGGTAAAATTGTTCTGATCACCAAGGATAAAAAGATTATTAAAAGCTTCTAATAATTTTGATTTGGGTTGGCTTCCCTTTATTTGTTAAAGCATGCTTGATTCCAGTACCAAACATTCCTTTCTCTATTCACACATGAATTTAGTTACCCTTGTAGCCCTTTAATCTTCAAACAATTTCTGTTCTTTTACAACTAGTTGCTGTTTTGGTTCTCCTATTTAAGGGTTTGGTTTCTTTTCATCTTTTCCTCAATAATTTTCAGAGAAAGTTTTCAGAATATGCTTGAGTGAGGCGAATGGAGCTTCATTATGGGAAAACATTCTAAATCTTACACTCATAATGAGCAGTTGCTGAGACAATGACAACATGCCTTTTGGAGAATCGTACATTGGTGATATATTTTGAAGCTAAAAATCTCAGAGTTACCTTGGGATTGTAGTTTTCTCATTGTGGTTTTAATTTTAATTTGCATTTCCCTCATGTCTGAAGATGCTGAATATTTTATACATGCTTTTTATTTGATCATTTATAATTCACTTTTTAAATTCTCTCTGCCCCTTCTCTCCTTCCCCTCCCCGTGAGTGTGTGTGTGTGTGTGTGTGTGTGTGTGTGTGTGTGTGTACATGGCACACACAGAGGTAAAATGACTCTTGGGTGTTTGTTCTTGCCTTCCACCTTGACTATAATAGGGAATAATGTGTCTTGTTTTACTGGTGCCTGTAACATGATAACTGACTCCTGAGTTCCCTGAGATTCTCCTGTCTTTTCCCACATCTTTCTACAATGGTGATAAGATTTCAGATACACACTAGCTACTATAGATTCCAAAGATAAGAATTTAGCTCCTCGTTTTTTCATGGCAAGCAACCATGTCATCTCTTCATTTCTGCATTTTATCTTTAGACATTTTTAGAACTCTCAACCCATGACTCAGCCCACTTATTAATTGTATTGTTCAGGTTTTTAATAAGAACTGGAAATTTTTGACTATTAATTTTGACATCAGTTCTTTCACAGATGTATATCTACTAAAGACTGTTTCCCATTCTGTAGGATAGGATGCCCTTAAATTCTATTGTTGCCATTGATGTGCAGAAGTTTTCCAGTTTTGTGCAATCCCATTTATCAATTCTTTAATAAATTCATTAATGGCAATTGTAGTCATTTTAATCATGTTCTTAATATAATTATAACTTGATATGATATCGCTGTTTTCCTTCAGCAATTACAGATTTTCCAATATTCTGTTCCTTTCATCTATTCTGAATTTTGTTCAGGGTAAAAGGTAAGTGTGCAGATTCATTTTTTTATGTCTGGAGATCCAATTTTCAAGCATCATTTATTGAAAAGGCTGTATTTTCTTTAATACATGTTTCTCATACTTTTTCAAAAGTCAGGTGTCCCATTTGTGTGTGTTAGTTCTAAGCCCTTTTTCCATTGATGTATACATGTGCGGATTTGTTTTATTGTTGTTGTTGTGTGTGTGTTTGTGTATATGTGTGTGTGAGTACCATGCTATTTTTATTAGTGTGGCAGTATAGTATAATTTGAAATGGTTGTTATGCTATCTCCTGCATTTCTTTTTTTATGAGAATTTTGTTCACCCCCACCAAGTTATTTTATGCTTACTCATTAGTTTTGTTTCTCTGTGAAGAATGTCACTACAATTTTTATTACAATTGAATTGAACATTTAGTTTGAGTTCTGAAAAGACACACATATAGAGTTTATTAATTTTGTCAACCCATGAAAAAGAAAAGGATTCTAGCATGTCTGCAAGTACTTCAGTGTTTCAAATTTCTCATTATAGAGGTCTTACACTTCCTTTGTTAGGTTTAGTTCTAATTATTACATTTTAAAAACTGTTGGGAACAGAATTGTCAACTTCATTTATTTTCTTACTATGCTTATTTTTGATATATGTTGAAAGGGATCATCAGATCTTGGAGTTTTGCACTGGAGTCTTTAGGATAGGTCATGATAGATTTATGTCATTTGCAAAGAGTATAACTAGAATTTTTCCTTTCCTGTTTATAATACTTTTAATTCTTTCTGTTGCTTGAGTTTTGTCACTTGTATTTCAAACACCATAATGCATAAAAATTAAGGAATACCTTTTCTGAACCTACAGAAATAATATGATGGGCTTATAACTATGATGCAGTAGATTTATTAATATGTAAATGTTAAACATTTCTTGCATTTGTGGAGTGAAACACTCTTGGTCATAATGAAGGTCTCTTGTTTATGTGTAATTATTTCCTGTTTGTAAACATTTTGTATGAATTCCTTCATCATTGTGCATTAAGGAAATTTGTCTTTAATTATATATTGTTCTGTCCTTGTCCACTTTCAGTATCAGTTATAATTTTGACTTCATAAAACTTGTTTCATAGCATTCCTTGCCTTCATATATAAAAGAAGATTTTGAAAAGCATTATGTGAGTTCTGATGTAAAGGTCTGGTACAATTAAGCAGGTAACTCACTTGTGCTTGCTTTTTGTTTGTTTTGTATTATTGCCCCAAATGACCACAAGTTCATTGGGGAGGTATGTGCCACAAGTTCAATGGAATGTTAGTTATGTCTCCTGGTATGAGCCACAAGTTCAATGGAATGTTTGTCATGTCTCCTGGTATGACCATTCTCCCTTCTGGATCCAAATCTTTAAACCAGCAGAACTCTAAGTGGTAGGAATAGAAGCAAGATTTTCCTATCAGGTCTCCGGGGGCGATAATAAGTAGAACTAGTAACATTTGCACCACTTTCTTCCTAGACCCATGAATCTTGACTGTGGGAGAGAATGTAGCATATATTGGACATTGATTCAAAGAAGAAGCAGCCCTATGTGGTCAATATACCCCCAAGACACTGGGTAGAAACCCTGGGAAATGGTACCATGTTGGGAGGCAAGTCAGGTATTGGTCTGTGTTGGTGACACATCTGGTATCAGCAGCGACTGTAACCAGATCAGCCTTGATGACTAGAAGTCCAAGTTTTCAAGCCATTGGATAAACTGTATCTATGCCATCATGGCCACTGCTTTCATAGGTCCATTGGGAAACCACAGGGGTGACTGAGGAACAAACCGATTGTCCATAGAACGAATTATCACATCTACTTGATTACTGAACTTTTCCTTTGTTGAAGTCACCCTTTGGTGAACATATATATCTTCACATCTTTAACACATTTGAAGATATCTATCCATATGAATCTTCCCTAGATAGCTTTTTCATCAATTTCTAATTCTGTTTTTCCCATTTCCCTTACATCCATCCAATCAATAACTACAGCCAATAAATAAGTGAACAACTGCACATATAGCTATTTATTCTGTCATACATATACATATATGAGCATGTGTACTGCTTGAAGTTGTGCCCACTGTGAAGATCTCCTTTTACTGGCATCATTCAGGGTCTTTCCAGAAAGAGATGTAATGTTGCAGTTTTACATTTCCGAGTGGTTTTGGCACAGTATTCAGATATATCTGTAAACATAGACCGGGGCTTCTCTTCCCCAGTAAATCTAGCATATGGAGTACTCCACAACACTTAAGTGCATGCTTGGGAGAAGAAGGAATTATAGTAAGGTTGGAAATCAAGAGTATTTGGGCAACTTATTCATGAAACTTGTTTGTGCCATCAGGACTGGCCCCTATCACATCTACACCTTTACCTTTTCTATTTGAAAATGGATTATTGCTCTCTGTGTCTTGCTTTATGATTTTTTTTTTTGAACAGATAATACCAAGATCATAATGGGCAGCTCAGGTTGGAGGTCAAATGTTCCAATTTCACTAATGCTTGATAGCAGGCAAGAGCTGTCTTTCAGAGAAAGAAGTAACAGAAAAACCCGACAGTTCCTTATTTAGACTTAAGACTCTCTCAATAAGAGGGAAACCATCACTAGTACTGAAAACCTAGCTCAGTATAATCTATAACAACTAATTTACTAAACTAGAATAATTGCTACTAACTACAACATGTATACCCATATACACACACATAAATGAATACACACACACACACACACACACACACACACACACATATATATATATATATATATACATATACATATATAAAATCCCCATAGTTAAGTGTGGTCTTCAACCCTTATCAAGAAACTTCACTTTGTAGCAGACAACAACCACTACACAAAACCACAACCAACCAAAATGCCAAGTTGTGGAGCCAAGTCCCAAAACATCCCTGAACCTGAGGGATCATGGTGGATGAAGAAGAAGAAATATTCCAAGTACCAGGGAACCCTGGAGTATGCTGTAAGAGTGTGCCTAAAGATTATGGGGAATTATCCATGAAGCCTTAGTCATATAGAAACAACTATGAGTGACTGAGAAAAGCTGGGAGCTGGGGCAGTGGTCTTCTCTAGGCAAGAAAGACATCAGTTGGTTGTCTGGTACCAAAGAGTAGGACATAAAAACATTCATGCAAGTAACGTTATGACGGAGCCATTTCAATTTACTATTGTGTATGTATATGAATAATTGCATACAATAACAATTAATGAAAGAAGATGGCATGAATTTGAGAAGAGAAAGAGGGAAAATTGGTAGGGAGTGAAATTACAAAGGAAAAGGGCAAATATAATCTAAAATTTTAAAAGAAGAATAAAGAAAGTCAAGGAGATATAGTCAAGTTGACTATCTAGATTAACCTTCACACAACATAGGTCTTCATGGTCTTCTAAATATCATGCATTTCTGCTCTGGTAGCTTTCTCATGTTTAATTGTTGCTGATAAGACTTATTCAATTTTCCAAATAAACAGTGTCTCATTAGTTTATATTGTTTTTCTCACATCATTAGTTTTTTCATACTTTTGTATGACATTTTCCTTTTTTATCATAATCGCCTCCTTCTGAGTACTACAAGATGAAATGCATGTCCAACACTATCCCAACTATGGGCTCCTCTATTTTTAAAGACTCCTGAATTCCAATCCATGTTGATCATTCCCTTCTGAAACGTGGGCTTTGCAGGGGGATAGACAATCCAACAAGTGGCTGCAGGCTCAAAGAAAGTTGACTCTCCCTCTTCTTCCTGCTGTTGACCCTTTGATTGTTCCTTTTGTTTCCATTTTATTAATTTGTGACCTGATATTTGTTATTTCTTACCACCTAGTCATTTGTGGTCTGACTGCATTTTACCTTATGGTACAACATTAAGTTATTTATTAGAGATACCTCTGACATTTAAGGTGGGTTTTAATAGCCTGAATTTTAGCTCTTAAACCATTTTCTTTACATCCTAAATATTGGTGTATATTCAGTTTTTACTTACATTCAAATTTAGAGATTTTGAAATGTCCTTTCTTGTTGTTTTGATGACACATCAGGTCTTATTTAATTCTGAAAGTTAGATTTTTTTATATAAAATTTTAGCTAAGTGTGAGGTCCTCAGGAACATTCTTTGTGTCATTGCATGTTTTTCAGAAAGCTAAGATTCTTCTAAGATACTCTATATAACATTTTATTATTGAAAAATCATATCATATATTGATGAACTTAAACAAAATCATGGCCTGAAAATTTTAAGTATAAATACAACTTTAATTTATAATTTATGCTGTGAAATAAATTTACATTGTATTCATGCCTCATGGTTCTGTTATACTCAGATGCATAAAAGCATTATATCAAGAATATTCTAGAAGTATATTATATAACTGAAGAAATATGAACCATATTGTCATGTGTATATAAAATAATGAATACTTGTAAATTCTACATAATCAATGTTTGTACATGATCCCTATTCTAATACATTTAATTTTAATTTTATCTTTCTAATTTTCTGAGTATATAAAGGACATTCTCTGTTTTCAATCTCTGTCTCCATATTTGGGAAACCATGGCAGAATTTCTTTTCTCCTTTCAAGTGTGAGCTACTAAGTTTAGACTCTATTTTTTTTAACACATATTCACAATAAGTAAAATACTGAATCATAGCCTCAACTATTTTTCTATAATTCTAGGTTGTACAATGAAAATTTCCCAGGACTATACAGGACTCCCTTATACTTCCACATCTTTAATAATTATTTTTCTAAATGTGGATATTTGACATTGCCATAATTTAAACATTTTGTGGAAATGAGAAAGAGCTAAATGTCATTAAATTTTATTATATTAATGAAATTTGTTTTCATGAATGCTTTATTACTATTATTTGCTTCCAATAGTTTGTGTAAAAGATAATAGTTTTCATAATAATAAAATAGTAACTTATCTCTTATTTTGTACAAAATAGAAATAAAATAAAATAAAAAAATGTAGAGAAAATAACTCATTTTCTTGGGACCTTGGCAAAAGATCTATTAGGTAAATATTCCTTGCCTTAGTTCAAACTTATAAAAGGCTTAACAAATGAGGTTGACTTGTATAATAAAGAGACAAGATACCTGAAAAGCCACAGTGCAGACAGATTAATTAGGTTTCATTAAGATTTTGATGATATTGGCATATACACTTATGCAGTGTGGCATATGATGCTCAGACTATCAGACTAGTAAATGACTTCAGTATTGGCTGTGGCTTTTGGAAATTAGGTGATTAGTGATTTAGCACATAATGGTTAAAATAAAAGAAAATGGAAAAGAATTTAAGAACCACTTGGGGAAATTCTGTGCAGACATTATAAAAGAGCAATCTGTGGTACTGGTTTTCTCTCTCACTTAGGTGATGTTTCTCACTTTCACAATGAATCTAGATATTAAAGACCTATTCAGATGTTCATTCTGGTTTCTATATAAGAGGCTGTAAAAATAATTATTTTTCCTAGACATGAATTTACAGGAAATCTGCTTGTATTGTTTTCATCAGCATTGTTCCAATAAATAACCAGTGCCCAAGTCACAAACTAAAGCATCTTTGGGAATCCACCAAGAGTTCCAATCCTAAAATGATGACAACATTATTACAGAAAGGAATTTAAAGTGAATTTGAAGAGTCATTCAACTTTGGGAGTCATTTGGAGTAGGGACTAGGCCCTCCCTCCTGCATCTAGGCTAAGGGAGTATCCCTCCTTGGGGATGTGCTCCCAAAGTCCTTTTGTGCACCAGGGATACATCCTGGATCCTCTGTCAGATTCGCTTAGACTGCCCAGGCCTTCTAACTGAGACCCATGTTCAGGGGGTCTGAGTCGGCCCTATGCTGGATTCCCAGATATCAGTCTGGGGTCCCTAAGCTTCCCCTTGTTCAGGTCAGCTGTCTCTGTGGGTTTATGTTCAACTTTTTCTCTTCTAATTCACCTCCTTATTAAACATCGAAAATAACAAAGTACTACTTTATGAATAAAGTTTTAAGTTATGTAAGTTATTTTGGAGTAGCATAAACTTTTTATGGAGACACATGAAGAACACAAAGGCTCCTAGAGTAGCACAGGAAGGAAAAGAAAGGAGGGAAGGTATTCCCTGCAGGAGGTGGAACCTGACTGTGCTATTGATTCCCCTACTCTCAAATTATTTATGAAATCAATGTAATTCCAATTATAATAACACATTTGTATCCTCACATAGCTTTGAAAGTCTAGGCTAAAAAGACTGGAAAATTCACTAAAAGATTATATTGAGATAATAGATGTTAAAATCTACTGTAACAAAGGCAGTAATAATGTTTGTACACTATTGGGAATTGTTCTCTGCCAACACTGATTCAGAAATGTTTTATGCTTAAAAATCTCACTCATTATCCACAATATACAAATAAACGATATAATTTCATGGTATGAACTAGCAGGGACTACAGGTTTTGGATGACATGAAGAGTTTCAAACAGTAGACATAGATAGGTCGAGAATATATAGGAAACTGAACCACCTGGATGCATTATCTTCTCATATTTATTACCTTATTGTCAAGACATTATTGAATTCAACGTATTGGAGTGTCTTTTGTATTGCTTTAAAGTGTGCAAAAATACTGATTGGCGACCAGAGACTAGATCTATAATCTGAAATAAAATCTGAAATAAAAAATATGGCAAAGGTTATTTGGATAAGTCAGTTTGAAAACGAGGTTTGAATGGTCTAATAAAGTTTACTTAGTTGCTTTCAGGAGAATAAAACTAATTAGAAGTAAATTCAGAAATGAAATATATCAAGTGGGAGCTAAAGCCCATGTATAATATTTTAAATATGATTTAGATAGTTTTTGCACAATATTCAAAAATAAAAATACTGATGATTATTAATTGTAACCATCCATGTATCTACAATAAATAAAAGGGAACAATAAGCAAATAACCAGAAAAGATATATTCATGTACAAGAATGTTTTGATGTTTATAATATAATCTTCTTTATTAATCCCCAACTAATGACAGAGGAGTCCTAAGGTAATGTACAAGTTACTTTGCTTAGTAAAAGTAACTGTAATATTTTTGAAAAAGGATATTATTTGCCTACCCATTGCCAAACAGAAATATCTACATTTGTGCAAGAAGACATGCATGGCAGGATTACAGGCACCTTGTCTGGAGGTTGATAAAACAAGGAAAAAAAGAAAAGGACCATACTAGAGGAGTTGTCTATGCCACACACGGGTACATTACTGCAATGTAATAGTCGTAGTCAGTGATGACTTTGGCTTAGATTGTGGATACAGGTAAAGTGTTAGCATCATTGTGAAAAGACAGACTGTATACAGTTCTTTATTTTGAGCTTCCTGTTATAGGCCAGTGTATAAAACTGTCACTGTCTACAGGTACACGTGCACTGAAAGTTTAATAATACATTGAAAAATTTTAAATCTAGGATAATAATTTCCTTTGTGAAGCTAAAAGTGAGCAGAAAAAAAATGTGTAGGTTAGGAATGTTAAAGAAATGGGAGAATTTGTGGCACTTAGTATCTTAGTCTGGTTTGTATATTCTGAGTAAATATGTTCTCTATACTTTCATATTTCTCTGAAAATGGTGACAATGTAAGCTAAACAAGGCATGTTTTGTGACAACAAACATTGTTAATGGTTGTGAAGTCAGGAGGAAAGAAATATTTTATTGGAATCAGAAGTGACAGAACTTATTTAGCTTAAATAAAACTAAAGTATAGGTAATAACAGGACTAAAAGCTTTTTATCTGCATCTAAATAGCCTCTTGGCAGTCAAAACCTTGTAGTGATGAGAGCAACTGTATATTGCTCAATATCTGAACTGTAATTAAGATGTTTTTTGAGGAAAAAAGTGGAGTGCCATGCTGTTTTATAGTAATTATTGTTTATATTAAAATTACTCAGAAAATGATGAAAGTCACATTAAGATATTTCTTTAGAAGCAACATATTTCTAACTGGGATTTTTTTTTAAAATCTGAGCTCTTTTAATTCAATGTAATAATGCAATTTCTTTCCCATTCAATACAGTAAGAGATAATCTTTAACCACTGTGTGCCATGTAATACATCCTCATGGTGGGTGTTATCTCCATATAATTCTTTTGATTTATGGTTTAAATAGAATATTACAAACTCTGATCTTTTTGAAGGCTTAATTTGAGACACATCAAATGGTTTAGCAGAAAATTACAACCAGGAGGGAATGCATAAGAAGTATTTGCCTAAAGCACCTAGTATTATGCACCTGAGTTGTCCCATTTAATCTCTTGCATCATGACCAACCACTAGGACCACTGTGGTTCTGCTTCCCAAGGACTAAGATATCCCCTCTTATAAGAAAGAGGCAGATGCAGAGATCCATGGCAAACACTGAGCTGAATTCACTGAGCTGAATTCATGGAGTCCAGTTTTAGAGAGGGAGTAGTGAGGTGCAAATAGGTCAACACTACGTTGAGGAAACCTAGAAAAACAGCTGACCAGAGCAAATGGGAGCTCACTAGCTCTGGACTGACAGATGCAAAACCTGCATAAGACCTAACTAGGTCCCCTGAATGTATGTGGCAGTTAGGGGGCTTGAGCAGTTATTGGGGCCTCTAGTACTAGAACCAGTATTTATCCTTACTGCATGAACTGGCTTTTTGGAACCCATTTCCTGAGAGGGAATACCTTGCTCAGCCTAGACACAGCACAGAGGGCCTTGTTCTTGCCCCAAATGATGTGACAGATTTTGATGATTCCCCACGGGAAGTCTCACCCTCTCTGAGGCATGGATGGAGGGTAGGGTGGGGAGTGGGAGGACAGGAAAAACCTGAAACAGATATGTAAAATAAGATTGATTTAAACATAATAAAAAAGAGGCAATGATATCATGTATTTTGTAGTGATATTGTGTCTTAGTAATGAAATAAGCTAGAACCATAGTCACCAAGATCACTGCTTAGACATGGATTAAACAAGGATGACACCAATAGAAAAGGGAAATGTGATAGTCCATAATGCCTCTCCCCCCCCCAAAAAAAAAGCTACATGTAACCATGGATAGCCAGTGGGGGAAAGTAGCCTTCTATAGAGAACACAAACCATTTGGGTATTCAATACCAAAGGTCTTTTTTGAAAACCTACATAAGAGCGACATTACAGAAACCAAGCTGGTTAAGTTGAAGATACATACATATGTATTCATATATTCATGTAGCAGCAATTAATAGAAAAGTATCTATGATTTTTATAATAAAAGAGCAAGGAAGCATGTTGGGGAAGGTTTGGAGAAGTAAAGGGAAGGGCAAAATGATGCCTTTATATCTCAAAAATTAAAGAAGAAAAAAAAAGAGCTCCTACAAGGCTCATCAAACTCAAAAAGAAATTTGTATGATTCACAGACTCCATTCTGGGTTATATGAGCAGAGAACATTGTCAGGGGTGCAGGATATTCAAATCATTCAGGAAACTTCAGTGGTGCTGCCCCTGTGAGTTGCTCTGTGGGAGCTTCTGATTCTGTAAAGTAACTACAGTTAATCCATTGTTTCACAAAAGACACTTGCATGAAACAGTTTTACCCATCTCTCTTCTGTTGATTAGCTTTTGAAGGGATACACATTTGCTCAAAATACCCTAGGAAAAGAGCAAAAAATGAGGACCAATAACACCGCATCTGTATTACTGTCTCCCTATTCATGCCACCCTTTGGCATATACCTATGGTATATCATAATACTTTCCCCAAAATACTTTAGTGCCAATTCTCAAGCCAATTGACACTTATTTCCAAGCAATGCTTGTTCCACTGGCTCTGACATCTCAGTAATAGTGATCATTACCAATTTACTCAGTTCAGATATTTACATTACAATTCATAGCAATAGCAAAGTTACAGTAATGAAGTAGTAATGAAAATAATTTTATGGTTGGGGATTGCCACAACATGAAGAACTGTATTAAATGGTCACAGAATTAGGGAGGGTGAGAACCACTGTTGTAAGCACTGTTTTGATGGGTCATCATGTAGGATCTTGAGAGACAGTGCTGAGAGAATCGGGGACTATGAGGCCAAACTCAAGTATTTCAAGGGGGACCAATATTATCAACTGTGCTAAAGACCTTCAGTATGAAATTTAGACAAGGAATGTGGCTGCTTTATACTGTTCTCCTAAGAACTTGCCTGGGAGTAATTTCAAAAGTGCCAGACTAATTTCTCCACTGGGAATTTCAAGATAGCCTAATTTTACTCTCTTATGCAGTTCTATAATGAAAATGATCTAACAGCAGAAAAGTAGAAAATGAACAGTGTGATGGAAAAAAAAAAAACACCAGAAAGTTTAATGTTGCAGCCAAGACTTGTGCTAAAAGAACTAAAGAGATTAAGAAAAGGCTAGATATGTATTGGACTTTCTTGAAAAGAACAACACTGCCAGAGAACTCACTGACAGTGAGGTTCAAGAGACTCTGTTTCTCTTCAATGCTGACAACAGAATTTAGCAGTGTCATCCACATATTGCTGTTTTTAGAATAGTGAAGGAAACTAAGTAGATGGCATGGAATCGTATTCCATGATTTCAGAGATCTGCTGATGCCAGGCGATACATGACAGGGAAATACCTGCATGAAGATCCTGAGAGGGAAAGAGGCTATGAGAGACCATCATGTAAAATTGTGGAAATGAAACCTGGGTTGCCTTTGAGACCCCAACATATTAGAAATGTCATACCTATGGGCCATCTTCCAATGAGGATCTCTGTACAGAGAGTGGAACTTTGCAAAAAGAGAGAATCATTTAGGAGACAGAAAAGCAGTGTAGACAGAGCCTTCTAAGCCTTCTGATGAGTGTGCCATAGAGCCACAGGATTTAACATTTGCCCTGTTGATTCAGTTTTCCTTCATCCCCATAGTTCCTCACTTTCTATCCATCCTTCCCCCAGGAGATGAAATATCTTCTTTGTGCTAGGATATGTTGGAAGGTTATGATTTGCATATTTTGATTTCACAGAGTTATACCACTAAAACTCTGCTTTGGGTCTCAGAACAAAGTTACTATAGTTAACGTCACAACTAAACTAACACTCGAATTTACAAAGTTATCAAATTATAAACCTTTGTGAATGATTTTATTATTTAAAGTTTTTCTGGGGTTAAGAGGTAAAGAAAAAAATCCTTTTTCCTTTCCTTTGGAAATTCAATGCCAAAACAGCAGTTTACTTCATCTATACACTAAAGTAGACCCAAATCCATAGTATTTTACTAACAATATAGATTAAACAATTCCTTATCAGTCATAAGGATCCATCATTGTGGGCAACAAATATGAAACTATTTTATTATAAGATTATAGATTAAAATTGAAAAATACAACCTAGTTACATATATGAATCTATAAGTTTAGATTAATTATTGTTTACTTCATGTTACAAAAGAAGGGAGGGAGGAAGGATGGATCAGAGGGAGAGAGGGAAGAACGGAGGGAGGGAGGGACAGAAAGGAAAGAAAAGAAAGAAAAAGGGAGGGAGAAGGGAGGAGGGAAGGAAGCCTATGTAGAATTTTCTAAATAAAAAGTAAACCACCAGTTGAGTGTAACAGCCCATAAAACACATCAGTTTCTTCAGAGATTGAAACATTCCATCTTGAAGGGAAGTTCAATAAGACAGGAAGTAAACAACTCGAAATACCTCAAGGAAGCCTCTGAAATGGACCAGAATCACTAGCCTCCTCCTCCCCCCTAGTAGTAGTAAAGAGAAAATACTGCTGTGAATCACTTCTAGACAAGAAAAGCTGTAATGAGGATCCTCAGACAAGCACAGCTGCCTGGAAGCATCATAAACTAGCTTATGTACAAGGAGGAAACAAAGACAAATAGAGCTGCTTGGGAGAGCCTCAGACCAGGTGAGCCGACTAGAAAGAATGCTCTCCACACTAGTGAGTTGTCTGCAGACTGTAGTTTGCTCCAGGTTTCCAGTTTGAGTGAGCTGTCACCAATGTTCAGGAGACTTTGAAGATGCATCTGTCTTTGAGTCATTTCTTCATCTGTAACCAACCCATATTCCTCAATAGAATGCATAGGTTCACCAAGTTAGACTTTGGTGGTATCTGTCCTTTGTTCTGCCCCCCAGTTCCGTATTCATGTGAATTGATACAGGTTTTGTATCTCCCCAGGAAAAGTTTGTCATACATCAGACCACACCTATATTCTAGTATGCTACAAACTGAAGCAGAAATCTAGCTTACGGTAAAAGTAAGGCCTTACCCCAACAATAAATGAATAATAACAAAAAATCATCCCGAGTGGAACTATTAGCTCTGGTATGGTGATAAAACTTCAAAACTGTTTTCTCATCCTTTTCCTCCATTAGATTTCCTTTCCCATTAAACATAAAATGTACTAATTGAATATCACCTTGAAAATATATTTGAAACCATTCTACTTTCATTAACTGTAGTTACAATTATTAAAAGATAAAACTATATCAGAAGTGTCATTCCAGAGGCTTCTTTTACTAACAGATGACCAAGTTCAGAAAACTAATCAAAATCTATCACCACTAGGTAAGTCACATGTATATCAGCATTCATGTGTTTTGACTTCTGTTGACTTCTTTTGGCTCATGTAAATTACAATGAAGACAAAATATCACTCTTATTTTTTAATAGTTAGTGATAGTAACTTCAAATTTCTGTTAAGTCCTTTTCTTCCCCTCCTCCTATGTACAGAGCATGGCAAGAAATTTTCTTTGATCTTGGGTTTGCCAGCAAAAATCTGCTCTCTATGCTATTCAACAATACATATAAAATATGCAAATATCTAGTGTAGGGACAAATCTAATTCCTAACAGATACTGTTTATGAAAACCATAATTGGAGTATATCGATGCTGATATCATTCTTACTAATTATTTTATGTTGAATGAATTTTTAATGATTTCCGACTTTTCCTCTAAACAGATGCTCCTTGAAGAGTATTCATTTTTCTCTGGTGTTAGACTGCTTAAATAAGTTGGCACCAATTTGTTAGGTTATAAAACTGGGTACTTTGCTTGAACCAATTTTATATTAGCATAAAACTTCTGCACACTCAGCCTTGAGTGTTTCCCCATGGAAAGGAAGTAGCCTTTCTTACCATTTTATTGCCTCATTCATCAGTGTTTTATTTGCAAATTGGTTGCATTCCATGGATGTCATTCCACACTAATAAGCTACAACTTAGTGCTGCCCAAGAATTGGGCAGCCCTTCAGGGTTAATTTCAGAGGCAAAGTAATTCAATAGACCAGCAATTCCCTGGAAGAGACTAGGATGGGACAGGATTAGTGCAGACATAAAAGCAAGCTTTAAATAGTTCTTCTGAGGGAGCTACTCATATATTTATCTGCACCCCTAAGCCTTAATTACAGTGACTGTTAGAAATAATGGCAATATCATTACTTGTACTTGTTGCTTTAGGCACAGTATGCAGGTTGTGAATGTACAGTTGTGGAATAACCCAGGTTGATTCTTCACAATTGGCAAGATAATTGTCTATCTGCTCAAAGTAATTGTTGATCATTATATGCTATCTGCCTTAAAAGACAATGTAGGGTCTCATCAAGTCCACAGTATTGATGAAAGATTCTCCTATCTCGTTACTTCCAACACCATACCAAAGGCCTTATTCTTGCATTTAGAATTACTTTTCTCATTTTTTCTTTTCCTCAATTTAAAGTGAGTAAAATCAAAACTTACTATGAAGTGACTATGCTCAAGGAAAGTGTAAATATGTAAAGAGAAAGACATTTGTCTTTGTGGTATCCTAGAAACTGCTATAACACTGTGAAAGCCCCATCAGTTACAATGGTCACACTTTGAAATAGTGCATTTCTATGGTGTCTCCTGTTATCATTACTTGAAAGAGATGGATGTTGTGCATTCAATAAACTATTTTCCTTATAGCAGGCAATGGCCCTAGGTGTTTGGAGAAAATGCATTTGAAAATCAAATTAACTTTTCTGTATGGCATGAAGAATTTTTGTTTTTTATCTAAGTGATTAAAAAGTCATTCTATCTCCTCTATCTAATTAAAATACTCACAAAATTTTGTCAGTCTGTTCCAGAAAACATTATAATTTTGTTATAGTCTAAGTAAAAATAAATCACTATCTTTTAGTTTTCTGAGGACTTTAAAATTACATAAACATTACCATGTTTTAAAGAGAATATTTTGTCAACTCTGCCTTCCAAATTCCAAAATTAATGTTAAATTCAAACCACAAATTTGGTCTGGAAATATGTACAAATATGTTAAAAAATATGTTCAAAATGCTTTTTCAAAAGAAAGAATGGATAATATTTTCTGAAGTCAAATATGAGTGACCATGTTTAAGCAACAATAATTCATATTGATCCAAATACCATGTCGCAAAGAGATAGCAGTTATTTGAAGTTTTTATAGCCAAAGAACAAAGAAAGTCATAGATCAACACTTTGAAATGCATTGGTCTGTACATCAGATAGGTAGCTTACAGCTTTACTTAGAGCATGAAGCCTATTTTTCCTTTATAGAATGCTTAAAATATCTTGAGATGTTTTATTACATGGCAACTACATCTAAATCACATACTGCAATTATTTAATTAGTTAAGTACCATACATGAAATTTCATAATTAAGAAACATAATTAAGTGAAAGGTAAGATGCATAATTAATTGACACCCAAAATGTCTATGTTTATACTTAATAATTTTAGTAACAATTGTAACTTGATAAATCATTTTTGTACTGAGAATTTTAAGAGTGTGATATGTTGGGTTCTAATTAATCTGGATGTTAATAATCACAGCTATTTTTGTATGAACATACAACAGGAAAACAGGAGTTTTATTTTTTAGGAATATTGAACAATAATTTGTTAGTAAGTACAGTTCAGTCTTCTAACATTTCGTGACTATATTATACAATCTCTTTTGGAGAATTGTTAAATTTTTACTTCTTTATACCTTAATCTTAGCTACAAGTGTTATGATGTAAAACCAGGAATAACATTATTATCAAAAAAAATCAGTGAAATCCACTTACTGTAATCAATTTCTTTTGGAGGATAAAAGCAAAGAGTACTGAGAGAGACAACTGGATTCTGGGATCTCTTGGATGAGCTAGAACTCTAGAACAGTGGAAACACCCAGGAATCTATGAGGGTTCTATAGCTCGGATTCCTAGCAGTAGGGAATATGAAGCCTGAGCTGCCCATCTTCTATAATAGGGCAAGACTTCCAGTAGAGGGACAGGGACAACAACAGCCACAAACCCTTCAACCTACAGTTTTTCCTGTGTACAACATGTGCTGGGAAAATGATAGCACAAAAATCGTGGGAATAACCAACTAATGTCCGGTAAAGCTGGACACCCATAACCTGAGATGGAGCTCACAACTGAGGGCCAGGAACTGGAGGCAGGATAGCCCAGAGACCTAGATAGAACCAAACGTGACTTCAAAAAAGCCAACCAAATGATTTCCTGCTGTACTCATAGATTAGTGACTATCCCAAGTGTCATGAGAGAGACTTCACCCTGCAACTGATAGACACAGATGTACAGACTCTCAGTCAAGCATTAGGCTGAGCTTGGGGAAGATGGGCTGTGGAAGCCAGGGGTTTTAAGGTCAATACAAGAAAATCACAGAACCAACTAACCTGGGCTCATAGAATCTCACAGAATCGGAACTAACAACCAGTTAGCCTGCATGGAAATAATCTAGGCCCTCTGCCTATATGTTATAGTTGTGTAACTTGTTCTTCTTTAGGGCTCTTAACAGTGGGAGCAGGAGCTCTCTCTCTCTCTCTCTCTCTCTCTCTCTCTCTCTCTCTCTCTCTCTCTTTCTGTCTCTCTGTGCCACCTACTTTTGAAATCCTTTCCTCCTATTGGTTTGCTTCATTCAGTCTTAATGAAAGAGATGATGCCTGGTCTCACTGCAACTTGATGTTCCATGGCTAGCTCTTTCTTTTTCTGCTCCTTTCAGCTTTAAAAAGCAAATATAAAGTAGTCTTCCCCAGTGAATCTAGCAATTGATTGAAGATACAGTGGTGGATCATGACTTCCACTCAGAACACCTCTGTTTTGAACCAGGAAGATTTGTTCATTTATTTTTTCATATTTTGAATCTCATCATCAACTTCTCTAATTACCATTTAGTACTATTTTCTAAGCTACTCATGAGATAGGGCATTCAATCTTATGCAGCCCAAGTTTAAGCTTCGTAGAGAATCTCTTAGTGACTTCCTTTCAATTCTTTATAGGTTCAGATCATCATTGCAGCCTATCAAACTTTTGAACTGGTCTTCAGTCATGAAATGAAGTAGCTAATCCTCCTACATCTGTATTGTTCACAAATGTTTCACAGTCTAAGACACTAGTGGAAGTACTACAAATTCCTGGAATTCCTCACTCATTGGTATTGTCTCATGAGCCAAAATTTTAGTGTTATATTTGCCTAGCTAACAAAGACTTGTCTGTTTTATTTGGTGACTCATCTGCAGTTTTGTTTTGTTTTGTTTTGTTTTTTCTATTTTAAAAGATCTTAATGGGATCTTAAAGAAGTTACTGGATGCTTGATTTATATTTCTCTGACATACTAACATGCTCATAAATGCACACTCATGTTTTTGTTTATCCAGACTCTCTCACACTAAAACTAATAATAGACTTTAGTTCATAAGTTCAGCATCAGAGGAAAAGAAGCGGACACGAAGGAATACTGTGAGTCATTCTCAAGCTCGAGGATAGTCTAGAATCAGCTACTTCTGTGATCGATGTTTTGTTTGGTCACCAAGGTCCAAGGTCCTCAGAAGTTCATGGGTACTCCTCTTGAGTTTACCTGTGATGCTGGATTAATTAGGGTCTTTCAATATGGTTGTTTGTGATAGAATCTTGATAAGACTCTTCAATCACTCTGGGTGTGTCCTTGTGTTTCCAGAGTGGGTTCAGTAGTCTTTATTCCACAATAGGTATCAGTATCTAAAGCAACATACTATTGACATTTCTGGTGATGGTGTACTAGAGATAAAAGCCTAGGGAATGTAGATCCCTGGTAAGTACTCTGCTACTGAAATACAATAAAGATTGGCTCAGAATTTGTTTTTGCTTCTGTTCCTCTTCTCACTCCTCTGTGCCAAGACCCACAGTAATTGATATGCAAATATATGTCTAATCTTTGCTGAAAGCACCTAACAGGCTAGAAGCAACAGAGTATAACAAATGTCTACCATAAGTGTTGGAAACAACATGGGGATATTACTTGATAGTACCTGTTTGAAGTACTATTTGCTTTCCTGAGTGCTTTGGGGCAGTGGGGGTGGGGGGCAGTGAAACAACTCTCCTCACATAAAACTCTGCTAAATATTTCTATAAATTGCCTCTCATTCCTTTCCCATGTGATTCTTCTCTGAGCTCTTCACTGCATACAGAACCAAGACCTTAGTCATATAAAGATGCAGAAACACTCACCAGACAACATTCACACAGGCAAAGACACATACAGCAGTCAGGGTACAGATGGGCCAGCAACCACTACAGATAGACAAGACACTGGGAAAATAAAGAATTCATAGCTGGACTCACTTTTGATTAAGTTAATCCAAACAGAATTGTTTTCTAATGGACTCTGGTGTATTGTGCCTCTAAAGTCATTTTTAGTGCATTAACTGACATAGACCTTATGTCTATAAATAAATATTTCTGTTATTCACATGTCATATTTCAATAGCTCTCAAGTACAAGAAGACAAGTATAGAAGTATGCTACTTATATTAAGCATTGTTTAAAAATAATTTCTGTCCTGGTATTTGTAATATTATGAATAGAAAGGAAATGTTATAAGTAGCATCAGAGATTACTCACCCAAGTGAAATTTCAGAAACTCTTATGCCCCTTTTGGACATGTATAGTTTTTCTAGGTGATGACAAAATTCCATTTGGGCAATTTAGACAAGCTGACAATGAAAGAGATAATTTCATAACTGCATCATCATTATTGAGCTAAGATCTATAAAAATAATCTTCACAAATTTATATACTTCAAAATAAATTTGTAATGGGAAGTAGACTTGCGGTCACTCAATCCTACTGTTTTATTTTTACCAATCCACTTACCACCCAGGCCCAGAACCAGGGATATGAGTTGCCCAGGCCCACCCAACATCCTTCTCCTCTATGAACTGCTGAAGCATGTGAAGGGTCTGCACCTATTGATTCAAAGCTGCAGGATCTCTACAACACAGGGCAACATCAGGATATCCAAGAGTAGTTAACATTGAGGGCCCAGGATCAATAGTGTAGCACAAGTCAGAGACCCCGAACCAGACCGATGACTCACTACAAAGAACACTTGTAAGTAAAGATGTATGGACTAAACTGTGTACTGTGAGACTCGCCACATCATATTAACACTCCCACTATGAGGTTTTTCTTTGAAATTTTATTTTATTTTATTTTGGGGGATCGGTTGCAAGGGCAGAAGACAGATATGAAGGGAAAGGGGGTGAGTGGGATCAAGGTGCATGCTGTAAAAATCCCCAAAGAATTCATAAAAAAGATTTTAAAGGATTATGTAATTATTTGAATTTAAATGTTGAATCAAAAATCTAATTCCCATCAAAAAATGCTAATGGGCTAGCATGCATGCCTTATAATCGTGGTGATATATTATTTATGATTTATTAAAGCCTGTCTAAGGGTTGGGAATACAAAGCTAGCCACGAGCCATAGTGGTCAGGAAACAGGAAAACACAACTTTAATCCCAGCAGCCATACAGGCAGGCAGTGGGGTAACACACCTTGCATCCCAGGACTCACGAGATAGCTGGATCTCTCTAGTTCAATGCCACCCTGGCCTACACAGAAGAGTGAAGAGTAACAGAGCTCACGCCTTTAATCCCAGCACTTGGGAGTTGGAAACAGAAGTGATATGGCTGGGCTAAGAAAGAAATATGAGGCAGGAGGAGACAGGGACTCAGCACTTTCTCCTCTAAGGATTTGTGGAGACAGGACTGCCATTTCAGCTTGGTACTGGTTGCTGGCTTTGCTGCTTTGCTTCTCTGGTCTTGAAGCTTGAACCCAAACATCTGTGTGTTTTTCATTAACCATGTTACATTTAACCTTGCTGTGTCATTTGTAAGAATCTTTCAAGAAATATATGGGCAAACCTTTAAAATTAGCTTAAAAAATTGAATATAATGAGACCTATTTAGTTTAAAGCCTATGTACTCAGAAAAGTGAGGCTGCTGAAGAGAGTTGAAGCCCTCATCACATGTGTATGATAGATATATAGTTGGTTCTTTCCATTCCTTACTTCACCTTAAAGCTATATTAACTACAACATAAATCAGAGTTTTATAGATTATCAAAAATACTTCAAATTATACTCTACAGCCAAAGAATAGCTTTAAGTCATTTTTTTTCCTGTTTTACACTAATAGGTTAGCAATTTCTCACTAGTTTTTAGCTAATTGGGGAGAAACATATCATTAGCCTATTTCACTCCAAGATAGAAGTTCAGCACATATTGAGCAGCAATATGCTATTTTTTAAATCCTGTATGGATTTTATAGATAATGATTTTTCCCAAAGTCAGCACACTGCAGGCTCAAGCATGATGGATGGTATTAAGCAGTATCATATTAATTGTTATGAGTAGATTCCCTTCCCTTTGAGTTCTTATGCATATAGACATAACAAATGGCAAGCAAACATTTACACTCATTGATTTACAGTTCAAATTTAAATTTATCAATTACGGTTTTAGTTATTTTGACTTATTGATAAAAACAAGCTTATTTCCGTGATTTACATGAGAAATAAATAAGCTTCACATGCACAAAGTGACAGGTCTTGCAGGAGAAGGTGATCATTTCTGATTGGCAGGGTGATGGAAACTATGTGGCCCAGCAAGAAGATTAAGATAAACAAAACAAAAACATCTTTTCAGTTTTTAAACAAGATGGCAGACTTCCAAGAATGAGTAAGTAACTAAGAAAAATCTTCAGTCCAGCAATCTCTTTCTAGTTTAAAATCTACTCCTGCTTCCAGTAATGAAAGCAATAAGAAATAATTTCTACAGGAAAAAAAAATGCAAGCACAAAAATCAGTATTGCAAATTAAAAGATGGTATGAATTCACCAGGAGGATTTCCTGTTAGGTAAAAATTAGAGTGAGTTATAAAGATAAAATGTAAAATGGATCAGCCAACTTTTACTGTGTTATGTTGGACTTCATGAAGTAAGTTAAACCAGATAAATTTTCAAGGAACAAAAAATAACAACAATAATAATAATAAAAAAAAAAGCTGGGTTTTGACGACCCAAGCCTTTAATCTCAGAACTTGGCAGAGGCAGGCCAATCTCTGTGAGTTTGAGGCCAGCCTGGTCTATATGCACCACCAATTCTGTGCATGAATAAGTGACCTGCAGTAATGTTAGCTGTTAGAGAGATTGCTAGGGTTATTGGTTGAATAAATAGACTAAAGTTTCGATAATAATTGTATAGGAATTAGTGAGATTGTGGTTTCTTGGGGTAGGAAATGGGCTAAAGTGTGTTTTATTTTGTGTTGGAAGCCTAAGTTAACAGCCCCTGCTCATAGTGGAATTGCCATGCCTAGGTTTATTGATAGTTGGGTTTTTGGAGAGAATGTGTGGGGTAATAGACCTAGTAGGTTTGTCGACCTAATAAATATAATGAGGGAAACTAGTATAAGTGCTCATGTTCGTCCTTTAGGTGAGTGAATTATTATCATTTGTTTAGTGATTAGTTTAATTAGTCATTGTTGAAAGGTGTGGACACAATTGTTAATAAGGTGTTTTGAGGAAGTACTGATGGAAATATAATAATAGCAATTACAATAGGGGAGACCTATTATTGTTGGGGTAATGAAAGAGGTGAATAGATTTTTGTTCATTTTAGTTCTCAAGGGTTATTTGGTTTTGAATAAGTTAGATGTTTGCTGGATAGGTCTGTGGGAAATTTTTGTGAAGAAATTTTTAGTTGAATTAAAATAAAAGGTGTGATTAAGTAGGCTGACTGTAATGAATCATGTTGACATGTCTAGTTGTGGCATATCATTATGGGGTGAAGTATTCCCCAATTTTAGCTTAAAAGGCTAATGCTCTAAGCTTTATAGTGGTATTAAATTATTGATTCTGATCAACTTTCTAGTACAATACAATACAAAACAATGCAGAGAAACCCTGTCTCAACAACAACAACATATACAGCTAGTAAAAGTACACAAATCAAAGCAGAAAACCAGATGTCTTCATTAGGCTTTCTATTGCTGTGAGGAAACACCATGACTGAAGACCAAGTTGGAGAGAAAATGATTCATTTGGCTTTTACTTCCACATTGCTGTTCACCACCAAAGGAAGTCCAGAACCAGAACTAAAGCTGAGCAGGAACCTAGAGGTAGTAGTTCAGGCAGAGACCACAGGAGGCTGGGTGGGTAGGGGTCGGGGGGGGGGGGAGTGTGCTGCTTAATGGCTTGTTACCACTGGCTTGTTCAGCCTGCTTTCTTATAGAATCTAGGACTACCAGCCCAGGGATAGTACCAGTCACAATGAGCTGGGCGGTTTCACATTGGTCACTAATTAAGAAAATGCCTTACAGCTGTCCTTGTAGTTTGAGTGCAATTGGTCCTTTAATCCCAAAGTGATTGGCACTATTCGTAGATGTGGCTTTATTGGAGGACCTGTGCCACTGTGGGGTCAGGCTTTGAGTTTACATATGTTCATGATTCTGCTCAGTCTGTGAATATTTCCTGTTGCCTGTTGATCGATGTGTAACCAACACTGTGTCTGCCTGTGTGCTGCCATGGTCCATGTCACTTGAAACTGTAATAGAGCCACCCCAATTACTTGTTTTCTTTATAAGGTTTGCTATGGTCATGGTGTCTCTTCACAACAATAGAAACCCTAACTAAGCCAAGCTGGATCTCATGGAAGCATTTCCTCAACTGAGGCTCTTTGCTCTCTGATGCTCTTGGGTCAAGATGACACATAAAACCAGCCAGTGCACCAGACATCCACAAGTAATATAAATATATAAAAAGTTCTTTTAATCATATATAACAATTTGAATATACATAAAATATAAAAAAACAGTACATGGAGGAAGATGATTTCTATAATAAAAATCATTGTGAAAAATGAAATCAAGGCACAGATATGATAATGAACGTTAAGGCCTCAGAGAGATTTGCTTGTGACTCATGCCATCTCATCTGCAAACACAGTCCCTGCTCATTCCAAAGCCACCGTTCTGACCACTCAGCTTCATGCATACCCTACCCCTCCTTCCTCTTACATATCTACCCTCCTCATTATTAGAAAAAGTTACAACATAAGGCTCAGATCTCCTGTGTACAAGGAGACCTCTTAATAATGGATATCATCATAATAACCATCTATTCCTCCTCCACCAATCAGAAAATAAGCATAAATGTGTCCAGAGGGGGCATTTGGCATGTCTTAATGTAAAGAGATTATTGCAGGACTGATGGGAAATGTCATTCTGTAAATATGTTCCTTGTATTGGTTAATGAATAAAGCACTGTTGGCCAATAGGAAAGCAAGATAGGTGGGACTAGGAGATTAGGAGGAGAGAAGAAATAGTAAGGGGGGTCAGCATGTCGAGACTGGAGAGAGGAGAACGAACGCCGGCCCCTCTCTCTGGTAAGATGGAGACCACATGGAAACACTTAGATTAATAGAAATGGGTTAATATTTAAGACAGAGCTAGCCGATAAGAAACTAGTACCTGGCCAACAACATTATATCTAATACAGAGTCTCAGTGTATTATTTGAGGCTGGTGTGGTGGTGGGACCAGGAGGTGGGGAAAAACCACTCATAACACAGTTCCTCTTGCACAAAAGCAGGGCTTCCTCACTTCCTAATTCTGTGCTTTGGGGAAAAGAGTACAATGCTTCCTAGCTGTTAAAGATCAAAGTCTACCCTCTGATCACCTTACTTATGCTTCATAACTATTGAATAAATAATATCCTATGCTTGTGAGATTTATAGAAATGTTAAACAGATCCACATAGAGCCAAATTAAAAAACACACATACACACACATTACTGGTTATGCTAATTTTTACTGTTTTTTATATTCTTATTAAGTATAGTTTTCTATATACTTTTTGATAGATTAATGGAAATAGTTCTTTCAAAAAGACAAAATTAAATACAGCATGAATTCCAAGAAACTACAGTGTCTCAGAAGGGAATACTTGTTAGAAAATTCACTATTTTCAAGATAAGCACAATTCCTCAGTACAAGCATCAAGAAATATAAGCATTTACTTCTAGGGCCAAGGTCATCTGATAGAGCCAAGAAGGAGGGCATCAGATTGATTGGAGCAGCCTGAGCACCACTGAAGGTGTGAGAATTTTAATAAAATATTTTATGTCTTTATCAGAAATAGAATATAATAGTAATTATAAGGATCATAAAGTTGTAGTTGCCACAAAATACTGGTGTTTGCAAGCTATGCAGGGTTCACAAGATAAATGTGTAAGACCAATTGTCCTATCAGGTTTCCATGTTTCCTGGACTCCTAAGGGAACACACACAGAACAACAAAGTGGCCTGGGGTAACTAGAAGGGACATTGAGCCATAGACTCAAACCTGAAAAACCTATGACACATGCCTCTTGAGGCAGCTAGTCCAAACCAACTTCATGGTTCCTGCATAGACATTTCAGTTCAAATTGTTTAACCAAGAGTTCTTCTAAACATTTGTTCATTTGTTTAGTGTGTTTGCGTGTGTGTGTGTGTGTGTGTGTGTGTGTGTGTGTGTGTGTGCTTGTGTGTGTGTACATGATGGCGTGTGCATGTATATGTGTGTGTGCATGATAGGGAGGAAATCCAAGATGGAGGATAGAGAGAAGTATGTCAGCCCCTCTCTCTGTTGAGGTAAAACTACGTGGAAGTACTTAGATTAATAAAAACTGGGTTAATAATTAAGACAGAGCTAGCCAATAAGAAACATTAGAAACAGGCCACCAGCTTTATGTCTAGTACAGTGTCTGTGTATGTGTTATTTGGTGCAGCAGTGGGACCAGGCCGGCTGGTGGAAAAATCTACTCATAACAGAAATCTGTTTACATTTGGGCATCAGACACTGAGGACTGCTTTAGAAATAAACACCAAGACGATAATGTATGATATAATTTAACATTTATTCTAATAGTGAATAAACAAATAGTCTTTTCTGGTGCTCTGATTTTTGAAATGTTGGTTAAAATTAGTAGCTTTGCCATGTACCTCAAAATCCTTAATAAAGTCGAACCATCCCAGATCAAACACATAGTGTCAACCAATACAGGAGTCATCTGTCATCTTCCTAGCTCACTGTAAACATAATAATGTACTTTAATTTTATGTTTCTGTCAAGCACTAGGCATTGAAGCCCTCCCCAGTCAAATGCTAATACAATGAGGGAACTTCCTTTTAGAGAGAATCACTCAGCCCTTCCACTCACTCCCCAGCTAATGCTACTTTTATCAAGTTAGTTTTTAAATGCTGCTTTAAAAGAAAAGGGGATTCATTCACATGGGTATCATCTCTGAGAATTCCTGTGTATTTCCATCCAGGAGCAGGATGGAGGTCTAATAATCCTAACTCCTGGGCATCCGGAGAAAGCTGCTTGTTCCAAATCCGTACAGATGCTGAATCCCAACATCTAAGGAGGGTGATGGTGATTTTGCTATGGAGATTCAGTGAGCAGTAATCTTAGCATTGACTGAGGATTAAGTAAGTGGTGAGAAAATGGAGATCCCCTCGTACCCAGCAGTCCTTATAACTGCTAATTTACTGCATGATTCTAATTAAATGGAGCTGGCTTCATAATGGCAAAGTATGGTGCCTGTGTAGGAAAGCTGTTAACGTAATTATATCTCTAGCACAGGGAGCAAAGCAGATTACAATTACTGGAGAGCCATGGGATACAGCTACCATGAGTGTTACAACATTAGCAAGAAGATTTACAGGCTAAATACCCATACTACAATGGGCTTTTTGTATTTAAGTTTCTATTCATTAGGTGGCATCGAATAGAGATATTTAAATATTAAGTATCCTTCTCTAGGTAATCAGTTTTCATATACAGAGGAGAGCCAGGAAGGAAGAGTGTGTATGTGTGGACTGTCTATGTTGGGCTAAGTACATTTCTATATTTTGTTGAGCAATTTCCTGCCTTGTCAAAATAATTTCAAAAGGGTCTGTAAGAACAAAATAAACTAATGTATAATATTGCATCCTGCTTCTTACATATTCTGGTTGTTTATATTCCACCATGTTAACAAACTATTAAATATCACTCAAGAAAGAAGTTAGGTTGTCTGACTTGCTTAGATGGGCTCAAACTGCTACCCTTATCTGAAGTATTATTTGCATAGGTGCTAAGAGGTGGAGAGCCTTTTTTTTTTTTTTTTTTTTTTTTGATAGTTGCAACTCAATTGACCATACTATAGAATATACAGCAGCATAAGCGGACTTGATGGGTTTAATAGAAAGCAAAGAGGACACTAAGTTTGGTGTGTAGAGAAGGATGTGGTAAGTGTGGGAAGAATTGTGTGAGAGGATTCTAAAAGATCCAATAAAAAATAGCCCTTAAATAACTGCCAAAGAACAGTGATAGACTTTAGAGATATTTAAGTTAACCAGATGTTTGCTTTACTTTACTTACTTAAATTAATATGTAGAATTAATTGTTGAAAACATAGTTCTTATTTGCTTCAAAGTATTTATTGCAACTGTGCCTTATTTCCAGTGCTAAATTAGTAGAACACATACATTATCCAAATTAGAGTTCAAATGAGAAATTGACATGACAGATTGGGATATACTCAAAAGGTGAGCCATGTTTTCTTGATGCATGAGGTTCCTCAATGTTACATATGTGGCAGCAGGTAAAGTGGTTAATTACCATGTGTATATTATAAATCTGTATGGACAAAAGGCATGTATGTGCTTGGGAGTATAAATGCCCAATTGGTAAGTATCATTTCCATAAACATTCTGAAGTACTTTAGAAATAGCATAATTGTTGCCCTGGTATTTTATTCTATCAGTTAACCTAAATGTGTATATGTATGATGATGACCTTAACATTTAGAAAGCATTTAAAAAACTGCAGAGTTCCCAGGTAAACAAATCCATGACTCTTAATTTCTAAGATCTGTAGAATTTAGATTTCCCAGCATTGGTTTCATAGTCTTTATGCATTCCATTTACTAAATACTGAAATGGCCATTTTCATGAGGTTGTCTAGAATTTGGTTTGCTTTTCAGAGTGTATAAGAATCACTGCTGAGTCAGATGCAAATTTGTGTTAACAAAGTGATGTCTGTGGAAATCTACCTGCCACCCCCAGAATTACTAGTTTGGAAATTATTGGGAAAATATTTAACTCATCTGAGCAGGACAAAGACTGATTATTTCAACATGATTGAATGAAATGAAATGAAATGAAATAGCTGTGAGTTTGAGGCCAGCCTGGTCTACCAAGCTAGTTCCAGGACAACCTCCAGAGCCACATAGAATCCCTGTCTCAAAAAAAAAAAAAAAAAAAAAAAAAAAAAAAAAAAAAAAAAAGAAAGAAAGAAAGAAAGAAAGGAAGAAAGTATTTTCTTATCAGCATTCTGTAAATGTAAAATTGTTTGTAGTGTCCAGGCATGTGCAAAATACCTTAAATGAATTTTTATCTGAATATATTCAACTGTCTCTTTTAATGTTTAAAACAAAAGTTCATAGTATAAGAAATAGTATGTTCAAAGCCTCATAGTAAAGAGACAGGTGTATATATTAATACTAAATAGGATCCATATTCTTAATGGATTTGATTATCAACTGGGAAATTGAGACGTAGAAAAACTCAATGAGTCTGACAAGTTCCAGATTTTTCTTTTAAGTAAAAACAATATCAGGATGCTGGAAGTGATTACTAGACTTTAGATATAGTCAGGGATTTCTGGAAGACCAACCTAAAAGGTAGGTGATGGGGGATGTCATTCTGTGTATATATCTTATTGGTTAATGAATGAAGCCATGATGACCAATAGGAAATCAAAGTAGGTGAGACTAGGATACAAGGAGGATTATGGGAGATGTAGTAGAGAGGAGTCAAGAAGTACGACATGACTGAAGAAAGAGGTTGAGAGGCTTACTCTGGTAAGACAAGACCAAATAGAAACACTTATATTGATAGAAAAGAGTTGCTATTTAAAACAGTGCTAGCCAATAAGAAATAGTAACTGGCCAACAGTTTCATAATTAATACAACATCTCTGTATGTTATTTGGGAACTGGCATGGCTCTGGGACAAGGCTGGCTGGAAACTGCTAGTAACAGGTAGGCTTGAACTCATTGTAGAAAATGCATGATTCAGATAAAAACTTGTACATTCCATAGCCTACCACACTTAGGGACTACAATAGAAGCAATGCCTTGAGTTAGTAAAATCTTTCCACAATTCCTGAGATCAACAGCTGCTCAGCTTGAGTTCATGTGGAAGAAAGGTAACACCAGGCTGAGTGGAGAGTGTAAGCTCATGATTAGAAAATTTGCAATCTGTGTTAGGCCTTTTAATATTCAAGCTGTTAAATAAGAAAAAATCATCATCATGTTAAAAGACACACTGGAGTATTGGGAGGGAAAGAGAATGGAGGGAAGATATAATTATATTATAATCTCAAGTAATTAAAATAACAGAAAACACTGCCTAGTAAAAAGCTGTAGCTCACCAGGTGAGATCTTCATTGTCACTGGTATAAAATGTCCCATTAGAATGGATAATTACTTAGAGGAGTTCCAAGAACACTACTGAGACTAAAGACATCAATAGCCCTTTAACCATAATAGGGGCACCAGGAAAAAACATTGAGGACTCACACTGGATGTCTGAGGACTCACACTGCTCTGATGAGAATAAGAAACCATTTCCCAATAAATTATAAGAATGATGATTAAAATATAGTTTTTTTTTTTCTTGGTGATTTCTGCAGTAAACAAAACTAATGAAAAGAGACACAAGGAGTTTGAACAGTCAACTTACAGAGAACAAACTAGCAGAAACAATTTACATATAAACTTCTAGAACAGTTTTGTAGAAAAATATTTATATAAATTCATGTAAATGTGTTTGTGACTTCCACAAAATTCCTGGTATTATGTGTCTTTCATTCATTGTATTTTTATTTTCCCTTTTTATTCTACCTGAAGCCTGTTGTTCAATGCTTAGTTGAAAAGAGAACTTTATACAGCACCATTTGTTGAAGATGTTTCTTTTTTTTCCCATTGTATAATTTTAGCTTCTTTGTCAAAAATCAGGTGTTTGTAGGTATGTGGGTTAATATCAAGGTTTTCAATTCTATTCCATTGGTCTTCTGTCTATTTTTGCACCAGTACCAACCTGTTTTCTATAATAGAGCTTGAAGTCAGGGATGGTAATGCCTCCAGAACTTCCTTTATTGTACAGGGTTGTTTTGGTTATCTTGGGTCATTTATTTTTAATATAAAGTTCAATATTGTTCTTTCAAGGTCTGTAAAGAATTGTGTTGGAATTTTGAGGGGGATTTCATTGAATCTGTAGATTGCCTTTGGCAAGATTTCCATTTTTACTATGTTTATCCTACCTATCCAAGAGTATGGGAGATCTTTCCATTTTCTGGTATTTTCTTCAATTTTTTTCTTTAAAGACTCAAAGTGTTTGCTATACAAGTCTTTCACTTGTTTGATTAGTGTTACCCCAAGATATTTTGTGTTGTTTGTGGCTATAGTAGAGGGTGATGTTTTTCTAATTTCTTTCTCAGCCCCTTTATCATCTGAATATACTAGGGCTAATGATTATGTTGAGAACTTGGGGGACAACTATTGAATCCTTCTATTGAAAATGACTTTTATCAAACTTATTTAAATGTCAACTTCATTTTATTATGGCATTTTCTTTTGCTATTTGCCAAATTTCCCTTATGTATCAAATATTGTCACAGTCTTATTAAGAGTTTAGCTGTTAAACATGTTTAGGACAAAACCAAATTTCTTGTCTTCAAGGTAAAAGAAAATGGCTGGTTCTTAAACAAACTTGAGTGACTATAGACCAAGAGCACAGATTCAAGTTGTCTCCCAAACCTAAAACAAATCAAAACAACAACAACAAAAAAAAACCTCCCAATAAAATAACAATTTTACAAGATGTTTTTAATAACATACATTTAAAAATACTTAAGAATAAACACAATTTCTGATTACACTAGTGGATGAACCAGGGAGGCAGATGGTTCCATTGAAGCAAAGAAAGCTCTGTTGTTGGCTTTTTTTTTTTTTTTTTTTTTTCCTGACAGTAGTTTTAGTTTTGAAGGTGGTGGGAGTTAAGGATCTCTTGATACATTCAAAATGATTTATATAGTAATCATAAGGGTGTTGTTAGGAGCATAAGGTGGTTGGTCAGCAGTAAATGACAGGTGGACAGGATGTGAACTCACTCTTTTGTTTCTGGACCAGTCACATTTTGGTCTCTACATTACTAGCTTTCTTATCTGTCATTAACCTTTGTAGTCATAGGTTTCTGGTGTTATTAGTTCACAGTATCCTTTTCCTCCCTTTCTTCTGCCCCTTTCTTCCTTTTTCCCTTAATCCTTCCTTCCCTCAATCCCTTCCTCCCTCTCTCTCTCCTTTCATCCCTCCCTTCCTACCATCCTCACTTCCTTCTGTCCTTCCTTCTTCCTTTAATCTTTCCAGTTTGCTTCCTCCATCCTTCCTTCAGTTTCTTCATTCTATTATCTCCATTTCTTTCCTTGTTCTTGGTGCTGAGAATGTGGAAGACTGAACTCCCTGTACTTTTTCTTGAGTTACACATCCCACTATCATTAACTCAAGCATTGTGCCTAATGATTAGTTGTATAGAATTATTGTAATTGTGCTTCATGGAAAATTAGAGACAAAACTGATTAATCAGAATAAACCAATTAGAAGATTAATTGAAAACCCTTTGCCAATGATTATTTAGAGGATATACAGAAACATGTAGACTATTAATAGTGTACTGTCATACAATTCTCATGATTAAATGTGTACGTCAACAAACATATATACTACGTTTTGAATAATAGTGAAAAACATAAGTGAATTCACTGAAAACCTATGCATATCATTTGAGAGGTGAGACCAACAAAAAAACCTCAATGGAACATCAGAATTGAAAATGGAACTTGAAAATTTTAATCAAGGATTGTATTTACATCAGTGGCATTTGCTAATGGTTCTATAAATGTAATGGCTGATGTATTAAATTAAAACACAAAATTGTTGAAGAAGGAACAGACCTAATGAAATTAGAAAAATATAAGAGCAAAAGATTTTCAATGAATTTCAAGGATGAATAAATGTTTTTGGACTTTGAAGAATTTCGCAATAGCTCTTAAATGAATGGAAGAATATGAGGGAATTAACCAGCTCCAATGAAAATATTTTCATTCCATGAGTGTAATCCAAGATGTGGTCCTGTATGTGTTTATGAGGTGTAACCAAGTGTTCAAGGTTTCAGCCTAGAAAGAGATTAGACCTTCCTCCCATTGTGACTTACACATGATCGAAACTGGATAATGTGCATTAATATAAAGTTGATTTAGGTAGCTCAATTTCACTATATTTTATAAGCTTGTCCGACAGTAAAATAGTTTTGCAATCAAGTTGGAAAGCATGAATTTTTTCCCCCAGCATCATGCTCTTTGGGAAAAGAATTTTTCTTTTGGCATACTAAATATTTATATGTCCCAAAAGGTGAGCAGATTGATTGGAAAGAAAGACGGCCAGGTGCAGTAATGGAATGACATCATCCAGCTTCACTGCCTTATGTGCTATCTAATACTGAAGAAACTATTTCTAAAAGAGAGTACCCAAACATGAGTAAGAAATATGTACTGAAATTCAGAAAAAATATTTTTTACTTGATTGGTACTCTTTATATTGACATCAATGAACTAGTATCAATATTTACAGACTCATATATACATATACATACACACACATATATACATATAGATATATACATATACTTATACATGTACACATACAAATACACACACACAAACACACACATAAGCACAGATAAGGCTGAAAAGTATGCAAGAGGCCAGTAGACATTCAGTCATTGTGTAGACATGAAATAATGATTAGCAATAATGACAACTCCAAGAAGCATATAGAATCATACTAAAGTTTCACTATGGACCTAAAAGTAGCTATTGGTACTTCACTTTCTATGTGCCGTGATGTGAGAGGTGATGACATTTGGAGGTATTTGAGTCATGGAACCAGAAGCCTCATGAACTACTGGTTTTTGTTGTTGTTGTTTTGTTTTGGGTTTTTTTGTTTTTTGTTTGTTTTTTTTTTTTTTTGGACTAGTGGAGGACTAGCTACCATGTGAGCTTGGTGCATTTTTCTCTCTCCACTGTGACAACTTGTTCTTAATTACATGGGGATTTGACTCTCCCAAGTACCACAATGAAAGCCAGTATATTTGTATGAGCTATAAATCACTAAGCTAACATGGAATGAGACCTATGATCCTTGTCATAGGTTTAGTTCTGGTTAACACCGAATTACTCTAAAGGAAATGAAGATAAGAGTTTTAAGTTGTGTAGTGGGCACAAGGTACCTGTGCTCACAGATAAACATTGGGAAAACCAAAATGTAAAACACACAGTGTTCTCTCTTCAACAAAGGGGATGCATACTTGATCTCCACGTAGAAGGTTGGTAGATGTTGTAGTTTATAGCCTGGAGACATGAACTACCTGTAGAGCTAGGCCACACTGACTCTCCCAAACTATTATCTTTATCCTATAGTTTCCCTTCAGAGACCTTTACCTTGAGCATTGTTTCTTACTCCATCCAAACCTATCTAGATGGGAGAAGTCACATGTGCATTTTAGCTTGGTGACTCTATGCTATCCGTCTGACGGAGACTGCACCAGATAACCAACTAGGCCCTTATGCTATAAAACCCATGTTTTTGAAAAAAGATCACTTGTGTAATCATGCCTTGAGCTTTATTGTGTACATGGGATTGAAAAATTTCTACCAGGAAACTTTCATTTTCAAATTTGCACTGTCCTTAAAGATGCCTATAATAAACTGCCTGTAGTTAGAGTCTAGATGCTGAACCAGCATTGGTTACTGAGTCATGTTGAGCTGGAGTTCTTTCTTGTCTCACAGAAAGTCCTGTGTTTGTGGAGACTCCCCCAAAATTGTTATTATATCACTATATTTAACAGATTACTATAAATTAGTGGTTTTGGAGCACTCATTTTAAAACCATAACATAGTTATTGGTTTTATAAATAGTATTTTAAAAAGTTTTCAAAGCTATATTTTTATATATAATGGTCATAAGCTTTAGGCACAGTGTTTACTTTGCGTAAAATTCTCATTAAAGATAAGCAGTTATATATTAATGACACTTGGACAGAGTTATGAGAATGTAAGACACAGAAGAAAGACTAGGATGAAGGAAGGAGTCAACAAATATTTTAGAACAGGAGGAAACTGTGAAAATGGTTGTTAAATATGAGACATATGCGTGAACTGATATAGTTGATTGCCTGTTGCTGTGATAAAATATTGACTAAATCAAACTTGTAGAGGAAAGAATTTATTACATATTACTTGTTAGAGTCTATCTTTGAGGGAAGTCAGGACAGGAGGCAGATACCAAAGCAGAGATCATGATGGGAAGGTGTTTGCTGGCTTCTTTTACATGGTTAGATCATTTTGCTGTCTTATAAAACTTAGGACTATCAACCACAGTGTTACAGACCCCTCCCATGCCTGCCCACTTCAGTCACTAATCAAGATAATGCTCCCTCTCACATGTCTACATGCCTCTCTTATGGGTACAGTTTCTCTGCTGAGGTTCTTGCTCTGTGGTGGCTCAAGTTTGTGTAAAATTAAAAAAAGCTAACCAGCACAGCTGACTTCTTGCCACCTTGATACATAAATACATTATTAATAACCACAACTTTATCTCTTGTTTGTTCCCAAGATCTCACATTAATATGAATATCAATAAAGACATGGTCCAACTATTGAAAACCCCATAGTCCTCAAAATTTGTTTTTAATATTTAAAAGTACAATGTCTCTTTATAATTTCCAGTTTCTCTCAAATATGGCCCTCTGTAAACAAAAATTAAATTATACTT
Source organism: Phodopus roborovskii (assembly GCF_943737965.1). Lineage (NCBI taxonomy): Eukaryota > Metazoa > Chordata > Mammalia > Rodentia > Cricetidae > Phodopus > Phodopus roborovskii. The sequence continues at coordinate 11,900,797 of NW_026126461.1, forward strand.
TCTTATAATTATACCAGGGGACAAATATAATCACATCAAAAAAAACCTACAAAATGTAAACAGTTCACTATATGAGATTAGAGACTCATTAATAATCTTCTGGGCTTCACAACATTGCTGAAACTCAACCATCCATAACACCTACTTCTTTTGTTTAAGGCTTAGTACTGTAGACAGAGGTTCTGTCTGGCCAGGTCCTGAAGCAATTTAGTCCCAAATACACACAGAAGTTTATGTTAATTATAAACTTTTGGGCCCATGGCTCAGGCTTCTTATTGTCTAGCTCTCTCATAATTATTAACCCATTTCTTTTATTCTAAGTATTTCCACGTGGTCTTGGTTTACCAGAGAAATGCCTGGTGTCCTATCTTCCTGGTAGCTACATGGCACCTTCTGGCAGTTTCTCTCTACTCTCCTCTTCCTTGAATTGTCCTAGTCTGGTAGCTCTGTCTATACTTCCTGCCTAAGTACTGACCAATCAGTGTTTTATTCATGGACAAATAAAAGAAACATATATTCACAGCATACAGGACATCACCCATCACAATACAAGTCCTAATCGTATGTGCTCTATTCTTGATGGTTCTCCCACAATCCTGGTGTCACCAATAGGTTGGACTCAGCTGCAACTCAGGCTTCACCTTCACAAATGGCCCTTGGGACTCTCAAAATGCAAGCTTCAGCTTCTCTTCAGGAATCTTTCAATCCTAGATTCTTCATAGCATGCAGATTCTGTATCTTCACCAACAAATTATCATGCATTCTCGTTAGGAAACCTGACTTTGGCTCTCACTGCCAAGTCTCAACCTCTCTCCATAGCCACTTCAAACTTGAGCTTTCCTTTTGCCAAATCAAGTACTACATGGGAGACTATTAAGCAACACCACATTTGACTCTCAGATTAAAATACAGCTATGTCCAACAGCTTCCATGATTCTAAGGAAATACTTCTCAGATAATTGCACTTCAACAATTCAACAATGCTTGTTTTGTTTTGTTTTCCTTTGAGCTTATTATTTTTTAAATTTAATTTAGAACAATCTTATTTTAGATATCAATCCCAGTTCCTTCTCCCTACAATCCTTCCATGCCCCCACCAACACCCCATCCCACCCCCAATCCACTCCTCGGGGAGAATGAGGCCTTCTTTAGGGGATCATCAAAGTCTGTCACACCATTTGTTGCAGGACCTAGGCCCTCCTCCAAGTATCTGGGATGAGAGAGTATCCCTCCATGGGGAATGGGCTCCCAAAGTCCATTTGTGCACTAGGAATAATATTGGTTCCACTGGTAATGGTCCCATATACTTCCCAGGCCTCCTAACTGGCACCCACATTCAAAGGGCTTGGTTTGGTCCACTGCTGATTGATTCGACTGGGTTCCGTGTGCTCTTACTTGGTCAGGTCAGCTATTTCAGTGTTTCTTTTTTTTTTCCAGCCTTGTCTTGACCCTTTTGCTCATCCCTCCTCTCTCTCTACAAGTGGATTTCAGGAGTATGACTCAGCGCTGTGGGTGTCTGCTCCTACTTCCATCAGCTACTCAATGAAGCATTTAAGGTAGTCATCAATATCATTGTAGGGGAAGGGCACTAAGGTAGTCTCTCCACTAATACTTAGATTCTTAGTTGGGATCATTTAATCATAGCTGATTTTCAACACCAGTTTGCTAGCATCAATTGTCCCAATAATGTAAAGGTTTCACTTTTCTGTTGCTGATCTCATTTAGATTCTCCTTCATCCCATGCTAAGGGAAAACCACAAATGGTTAATTTAAATGTTGCACAATAACATCCCTGGTGGGGTCTTTCATTTCATCTGAAACTTCACATGCCAAGGTATGTTGTCTGCATTTTTATCAATGCTCTTATATTCCAAGCTCCCACAGAGTAGGCTATAATTGAGCACTCAACAATTTTCCCCAATCAAAATTTGAAACTTCCACTGTCTTTTCAAAAACATTATGATCATATCTGTCCCAGCAATAGCAAATTCTGTGCTATCTACTCATACTTTAGTTATGTTTACTTTTCTGTTTCTGTGAGAAAGCAACAAACAAAATCCTCAATGTACCCCTCCAAAAAATATACAGAAGAAAGGATTTGTTTGACTTGTACATCCCAACTACTGAGGAAAGTTAAAACAAGGGCTCAATTGTGAATCTAGATACAGGGACTTGAAAAGAGAATATAGAGGCATGATCGTTACTGGTATACAAAGTATACCAGTACTACAAAGTATACATAACTTTTAATTACATACAACCAGGACCAACTGGCCAGAGCACCTGTGGTGGTCAGGGTGTGCCCACATACTTTTTAATCAAGAAAATGCCATAGAGACACCCTCAAGCTAGTCTCTAGATCCAATTCCTCAAGTGATGTCCCTTCTCTCCAGGAACTTTAATTTAAAACTGAGAGGCATAATAAGAATATTAGTTTCAAAGAGATCTCTCTCCCTTAACTAAACATGTTTGGAAAAAAATGTTCATGTCACAGAAAAGCTGACATCATATAATATCTCACTGCAGTGAATATTCAAATGTATATGTCTACCAGCTGACAGAACATGGTCATAAGTTCTTCACAAATAAAGCAAGTATGCAAATGTAATGGTATGAATGTTTAATGCTATATCAAAGATGGACAGACGTTTTCACTCATAGAAATGAACAAAACTAACAATATGACAGCAAATAAGAGGAACTATAGTTGAATCTATATAGTTGAAGAAAAATTACTTAACAAAACCCTATACATTCTAATAATTTATTATTTTTAAAAATTATTTTTAAAAGGAACATCCTCAACACAAGAAAATATATCTATCCAAATCTATTACTCACATGATATAGAAAGTTACAAACATACAAAAAGTAAGTCAACACCTGTCCATTCCTCTTAAATATGGCTCACATCATCACCACATAAATGAATCAAAAAGGAAAATATAATCCACATAGTAACAATTCGGAAGTTAAATATATATATATTTTAAAACTGCTGCTAGAACTGACAGCCATACAAGTTATTAGGAACACATACTGCTTCACAGTCAGTTTGGAAGATAGTTTAAAAGTTTCCCTGGAATTAAGCACATATTTGCCAGATAGTCTACAAATTCACCGCACAATTGTTTCCTTAAGTTAAACAAAATAACCACTCCAACACTTGCACACTAATATCCATGATGGATTCATAACTCCAAGCTGGTATTGACTGAAATGCCTGTCACTGGTAAATGGATAAACAAATTGAGATGTACTTGCCCAATTCAACCCCACACAGCACCAGATTAGAATAAATCACTCTAAATGTTGCAACCTGAATAATGATCAAATATGCAAAGTAACATTTGTCAGAAAGTCTGCAGAACACACATATTTTGATGAAAACTGAAAAAAATATTGGATACTGGGAAATGTTCGAGTTACTTTGAAGCAGAATATCAGTCATTGTTTTGAAAGTAAGGATGATTTGTAATTAAAAGTTTCAGATCATAGGAAATGTCCCTGTGATACTAAACATGCAGGGGCAAATAATTTTTTAATGCCTGTAATTATGTTTTCATGAGTTAGATTAAAGCAAAATTATGCTAGAAATCATTGAATGAAAGATTAAATAGGTTTTAAAATTTTTACAAATTTGATAAACTTAGTAGGAAAAATAAGTGTAGAAGAAAAATAAAAAGTGCAGTACCTGAAAGAAAAGTTGATTAATCACAACTGATCATTGTAACTGATAGGGAATTTGTAATTTGATAAATTAAATAGAATAACCTCATTCTTTCAAAGATTCCATTTCCTCAAACATGCAAAGGATGTTAATCCTGATAAACTCATACATAGTGTGGATATTGAATGATAAGTATTAATCCAAGAGTCACTAGATAATTTTACTTCACTCATGAGAATTAATTTAGGGAAAATGAATCCCCAAAGGCACAAGTCCACAAAACTGGAAAGGTTTATTATGTCCATGTCTGTGAACATTGGCAAGACATGGTACTTTATATCATAAAATAGCAAAAATATCTAGAGTTCATGAAATTTATTTCATTCATTTAATTTTGGTAATTATGTTTTATGTAGAATTTCCTTCATGTATGTGTTTATATATGTATTTATGTATGTATGTATCCATATGTTGTGTAATAGTATATGATATTATATGTTAATATACATTTTCATTTATTTCCCTTAAGATTGTTTGATGATTATATCTATATAAATCATTATGTCATTATATATCTCTCATTAACACCTCATATCATATTCATATTTTATTGACTGATATTCTTATTCCAAATGTGTAGCCTCTTACTTTCACATGCACACATGCATTTGTGTGTGTGTGTGTGTGTCTGCCTGCATACACTAAGAACTCACCACTAATTTATTCTCAACAATTTTACTTTTCAATAGTGGGTCTCATATTTTAGAACAGATTCCTGTTAAATTGAGATAATAATAAGTTTACATAGATACTATAGATATTTTCCAAAATATCAAGATTGTATAGTAGTTAACATATAATAAATCAATATAGGATACATTATTATTGAGAAAAATCAGTAAGTTCTATGTATATTGATAGCTATTATCTCAAATAATAGCAATAATATTTGCATCTAACTAACTTCTTTGCAAATGAACTGACATGTAAATACAGACATTGAGTAGATGTGATGCACTCATTCTATGGGATATACACTTTGGAAGATATGTTGGTTTTATAACATAGTTACTTCTCATTATAAGACAGCTTATTATCTATTTTTAAATGTGAATTTCAGTATCTGTGGAGTATTTCTCTCTTTCTCAACCGTAGTACTGTTATGTTTCCTGACACAGTTGCTATAGAAACTAAGTATTCAATAGTGAATTTGAAAATTCATAAAGTCTTTTGGAAATACACAGATTAGAAATTTTGTTTGGTTTGTTTATGTGTTTCAAATACATCATGGAAAGTAACTGAATGACTCTAATCAAGAAAGCAATATTTTTATTGCTACCATTTTTCTCATGCACTTGCTACCACAGAGAAAAATAAAACAGCGATGAGAGGACAATGGGCAAAGAATACTATCACATGGATAAAGTCTGAATTTGCAAACATACACACAAAGTTCTATGCATGTCTATATGTTTGCTTTTAGCTTCAATCACAGTTGAAGATTTGCTTAATATGTTTGTGAAAGTTATATATATATATATATATATAGTATACATATGAAAAATCAAAAACTATAAATCACATAATCTATTATTAAGCCCTGATATATATATTTCTAATATGCAAATAATTTTTGTTACATTATCTTTTCTATTTTTTCTGTATTTTATGAGACATATATAATGATGTTATATGTGAATTTAATTAATAAGGTAGACACATATGAGATTATAATGGTTGTAGCAGTCTGCTACCCATGAAATTTTCTATTCCTTAGAAGTTAATAGCTCTCTTTTAAATACCTACTTCTAATTCAAAACACACAGAACAAGCATATACTGCCACAGTGAAAGGAAGGTAACATAATTACCTGATGAAATCAAAGTCAGCTTTTGTTCCTTAGTGAGAGAAAAGAGCAATTTAATACCTCTGAGGCAGGTACCACAATAGAGTAGAGGAAAACTAAAATGGATAGAAAATTCAACTGCAACTCAGAAAATACAAAAATGCACTAACTAAATCTGAGATATCTCATTCTCTTTAAAAAAAGAAAAATAAGTCTTGCCAGGCAATGGTGGTTCACACCTTAAACCCAGCACACTTGGGAGTTAGAAGCAAGCAGACAGATCTCTGTAAGTTCATGGCCATTCTGGTCAACAAAGTGAGTTCTAGGACAGGCTCCAAAGCAATACAAAGAAAAACCTTCATTAATATGTTTTTGAGAGTTCAAGCCTAAAGTGACTTGAAACGTTATGAAAACACACAACACATACACAAATATAGCTTCACTAGTGAAGTGTGTCTTGTTCAGGGCAGCGGCCATTAGCCACTGTGTTACCTGGATGCTCTCATCTTAAAGTAATATAGTTTGGAGGAAGACCTCAAGATTTATGTGAACTACATTATTGCTAAAACGTAGAGCTGTCCCATTTGCATCTTTGTATTCCAGAACAGAAAACAATAGCTGATGTCAATTATTTGTAATAAATGGGAATTGATACTCATTAATGAATACAATTAGATGTACCAGAGCTTTACTAATTTTTAGTCAGATTACACTTCTTGTCTGTTCTTTAATGTAAAAACACTTTCATAAGATTAATTTTCACTATGTTTCTCCTCCCTCAAATCGTCCCAGATCCTCCCCACCTCCCTACATACTCAACTTTATGTTATTTATTTCCTCTCCCTCTTTAAAACAAACAATTAAAAACAAAAGCAAAAAGACATGCTTACACTGCACACACACAAACCCTACAAAAACACAAAAAAATGGAAATCATAATAAGGTTAGTGTTAGAGTTATATCAATAAGACAAAAACTGCAGAAACATGTAACGAGTACGGTTTTTCCGCCCGCCACTGCTGGTCTTGTCCTGCTGCCACTCCACGAGCCCCAAATAATACACAGAGACTCTGTATTTGGTACAATACTGTTGGCCCTGTTACTTGTTTCTTATCGGCTAGCTCTGCCTTAATTATTAACCCATTTCTGCTGATCTATGTATTTCTCTTACCGGGGAGCCGGCGGCATACTGCTTTCTTCTGACTCTCCATCTTGACCCCTTCTTCCTACTTACTATTTCCTCCTTGTCTCCTAGTCCCTCCTATCTTCCTTTCCTATTGGCCAACAGTGCTTTATTATTAACCAGTATGAGAAACATACACAGAATGACATCTCCCATCAGAAACAAAACAGAATGAGAGAGTTTACAGAAATAACAGTATGTAGTCTGTGTCGGCCAGCTACTCCTCAGGATCGAGGCTGTCCTGGGGAGTCCATTGGAGAAAACTGAGTTTTCTTTTGCCCACAGGTACCAATGGGAATGGCTTCTTAAGTAGGGCTTGTCACATGTCCACTTCCCCATCAGTGCTAGGATGACATCGTAGCCTGCACAAGTCTGGAGCCTGCAATAAGTTCATATGTGCATCATATTTTATTTCTGAAGATACTGTTACATATCAACCACTTCAAGATTTCATACTATTTCTGCCTCGTGTTTAATACAGATGCCTGAATCTTGACAGAAGGAGTTTGATGAATGATTGCTCCAAAATCTCTCACTCTCTGCACATTGTCCAGTTGTGGGTCTCCGTGTTAATTCACATTGATTTCAATGGCTTCTGGTGTTTGAAAGATTCACTGGAATGCCTTTGGCCAACAACTCAACAATACATTCAAGACAATGGAGGTTTTACTTGGTAGTAGAAGATGATCAGTTGGGGTATTGTCTCCCCAATTATTTGGTGATTTCATTTTCATTGCTTTCATATATGGTATATTTTAAGAAGCTTCTAGATAGATGGTTTCTCTATGGATTTCCACATGGTCTATAATGTTAGCTGTCACTCTTCCTATTCTCTCCTTTAACTTTCTCTCCAACCTCCCACCCTTATATAACACTGTTACTCAAATTTCTCCCCTGTCTCTCTATAATTTCGCAATCTCTTCTCTCTTTCTTCAGAGATCCTTTCTTTTCCCTAGTCCCTTTCCAGTTTCCTAACTCCTGTGTTTATTGAGATTGTAGCACAAATGGTACCATCCACACATAAGAGAATCCATACAATATTTGTCCAGTTTTAGGTCTAAGTTAGTTCTCTCAGGTTGATTGCCTTAAACTTATTCACTTAACTGAGTCTTACATAATTTCATTATTCCTATAGCATATGATTACTATTCCATTTCTGTTAAATGCACTGTAGTACAACTTGAAATATGGTCATACCCTAAATCAGTTTTTTTATTATTCAGGATTGCCTTTGGTTTCTGGATATTTGATTTTCCATATGAAGTTGAAATGCTTTTCAATTTATGTGAATTGCAAGTATTTTATTGAGACTATTAGTATCTATATTCATAAGGATATAATTTTTGTCTATATTTATACTGGACTATAATTTTATCTTTCTTGTTTCTTTTGCAATTTTTGATATCAGCATACTACTGGTTTTATAGAGTTGGGAAATATCCCTTAAACTTTTGTATAATAATTTGAGAAGGACCATTGTTACCTCACTTTGTAAAGACTGGTAGAATCCTGAACCATGGGCTTTCCTCGGTTAAGAGACTTACATACTTCTTCAGTGCCTTAGGAATTTGGGGTCTTTTTAAGTTTCTCACCTGATCTTCATTCAATATTGATACAGGTGTTTTTGAGGGACTCTTGACAGTGGAAGTTGGTCTCTTTCTGGCTTTTGTGAGCTGTTAGACTGTCTTCCTCCTATTGGGTTGCTTTGTCCAGCCTTGCTATGAGGGAATTCCACTTTGTCATCTTGTATTTTGTTGTCTCCTGTTTAGATGTCATTTCTTGGAGTTCTGTTCTTTTCTGTAGAGGAGATGGAGCAGTGTGGATCTGGGGAAGAGGAAAGTTAGAGAGAACCTGGGAGGATTTGGACAGGGTAAACTGGAGTCAGGATGTATTCCATGAGATAAAATACCTACTTTCAACAACCATAACAGTAATAATAATGATGATGAGATGTACTTGTTTTCCAGTGTGGTGAAGTTTTTAAAAGCATGTCTTTAAGGTTCTCTGATTTTCTTCACTGTCTATAGCAATGTCCCTGTTTCCTCTCGATTTCTTATTAATACAGATCTTTGCTATCCATCTGCTGTTTAATTGACTAAATATTTCTTAATCTTGTTGATATAACTGAAAACATCAATTCTTTATTTCACTGATCTTCTTGTATGCGTGTGTGCTCATGTGTTTAGCTCCAAGTTTATTTCTTGTCATCTAGTTCTTTAGGTTTTACCTCCCCTCATTACTCTAGAGCTTCCTAGTGTGTTTCTAAGTTTCTGTTGTGAAATTTGTCCATGATATCAATCATGTCATGTCATTCATTGATGTGGTTCATAGACTTCATAGCAATAGGACTGGTGGCTGCCTCCCTCCTTTGGAAGCTTACAAAATGGGTCCTTTTGGCACCATAACACCCAGTCCTCAGGAATGGGACATTTAAGTCAGTTCCACATCAGGTGTTTCTGGGTTCTATTTCTGAAGTGCATAGTTTCTTTATCAATAGAGTTGCTGCTACACCCGGAGTGGCAAAGGGCAACAGCAATAGGCTATGTCTTTGGGGAATCTCTTGGAAAGCCCTGGCCACAATTCAAAGTAGGGGCTGATTTTATCTTTTATTAGGGCTTTTGTTGCATAATGAGAAAACATATACCCTGCTGTTCTTTATTTTTCTCCCACCTTCTTCTGTATCTACCTCCTTTTTCCTCTCAACAGACAACCTCAACTCCACTTTCTGTTTCCATAATGAGATCACTTGTATCCTGTTATTCCATTCTCCATTGTTCTCCAATACTCCTGTTGCAACCAAGATCATTTTTATTTCTCTGGTGTCTATAGTTAGCACAGGCTATGTACTCACAATACGTGGATTTGGGGCTAGGATCTTCTAATGAGTTAGATGATGTGACATTCATCATTATGGACTAGGTTATCTCTCTCATCGTGACCTTTTCTGTTCTTCGTGCATTTACATGAAAAAGTTATACTTTCCCTTCTCTTTATATCTTAATAGTTCCTTAGTGTAAATGTACCACATTCATAATTCATTCATCAATTGTAGGGCATACATGTTGCTTCCATTTCCTAACTATTGTGACTAGAGGTGCAATAAACATAGCTGAGCAAATGTCTCTTAAGCCGTTTGCCCATTCTTTTTGGCATAGGCCACAGAGATCTATAGCAAAGTCATATAGTAGAGTTATTGAGATTTTTGAAAATTCTCAACACTGAGTTCCATAATAGTTGTTCCAGCTTGTAAACCCACCAAAAGTGAATGAGGCTTCCCTTTCCCAATATCTCTCCATCATTTCTTATTGGTTGTTCCATTAATCTTTGCCATTATAACTGGAGTAACTCAAGCTACTTTGCTTTTAATTTCCTTAGTTACTAGCGATTGTGTACGTTTATGAGATATTTCTTAAGCACCCCTTGAGAACTCTATGTTCCATCTCCTGAACCATTTTTTTTTTTTTTTTTGAATAGGACATTTGTTCTACTTTTGTCTCTTTGGTTAATTTTTTAGCACTTTTACTTTCTTGATATTAAAACTGTCAAATATATAAATTGCAAATATTCTCTCCCATTCTCTGATATTGCTCTATACTCGGTTGTTTCTTCAGATGTGCAGCAGCTGTTTAGTTTTATGTAGTTCACTTGTCAATTTTTGACATTAATTCTTGTGCAAATGGAGTCCTATAGAGACATCCCTTTGTACAATTATTTCATATAATGATTTTATATAAGGTACTACCTATTTTTTTCTTCTAGAGGCTTCAGTATCTCCAGTTAAGAACTTTTGTCCATTTGGAGTTGGTTTTGGGAAAGGTGATAGGTACAAGCCTAATTTGTTTCTTCTATATCTGAATACATGGTTAACTAGCACAAAATTTGTTGAAGATGCCTTTCCCCCCCCCAATTTTTAAGATGCTGACTGGGGGGGGATACTTAGCATCCATATATTGTTCATATGGCCTTAAGATGCTGACTGGGGGGGGATACTTAGCATCCATATATTGTTCATATGGCCTGAATGTTGATGGGTGTGAAAAACACAACTTCATTATATGAATTGTTTTCATAATGAGTATTTTACATAGAAGGAATTGAAAAAATAATGTAAGCAAGATATTTTTCTATTTGTTTCAATTTTATTTCTCCTTAAGTAAGTTGTAGCAATAACAATACCTTTCTAAGGTGATTATAAAGTGTACATCACTAATTTGGAAATCACAAAGAATTAAACCACCTTTTGCTGAGTGAAGATGAGTAACAGCGTTGTCTTCCAGGAAAAGGATGCTATGTGGGTGGATGTTTGTGACTCATGCTAGATTCAGTTTTACCCTGTGATGGAAAGATGTTATATTTGCTTTTTTAGTATTTAGATTCTATAAAAATAATTTTTCTGTTAAAACTAAATGCCTTGAAATTTGCCATGTAACAAATATCTAAGTGTGTTAGTTTGAATGTAATTGGCTCCCCTTCATCCCACAGGAAGTGACACTATTAGGAGTTGTGGCTTTATTAAAGTGGGTATGACCTTGTTGAAAGAATTGTGTCACTGAAGCGGTGTATGTCAGTCAACTTCCTGTTGCCTGCAAGATGTAGCACTCTTAGCTCCAGCAACTCTGCCTGCATGTCACTATGCTCCCCATCATTATGATAACGGACTGAACCTCTGAATCCATAAGCCATCACCCCAAATTAAATGTTCTCTTTATAAGATATGCTTTATAAGATATGGTCATGATGTCTCTTCACAACAATAAAATCCCTAACTAAGACACTAAGAAATCTGTGATTACCTTGAAGAGAAAATTGTTTCTTGAAAACGGAGTAAGAAAATGTTTTAGTTAAAAAGTAAATAAGATATAATCTAACTGGTTGCTATTTCAGTGCACTTGAACTAATTTCACTTGATTCCCAGTCATCTATAGAGCAGGCATTTCTTTAAAGCATCATCTCCTGTGTTGTTCCCTGATGAGGTATAGTCTCCAATCTTCTATGGGCTCTGCTAGTCTCCATGCTGTATTCTCAGCTCTGTGAATATATCCTGTCCTCGTATGTGGAAAGAAGGATCTAATGTTTGGATCACAGTCCAAACTGTGTGGCGGATAGAGATGTTTATGGGAATTAGAGAACTTGGAAGACATGCTGCAACACTTAAGGAGTATCTTCTTTAGCATTTTCTGTCTTTCCCACTATACCCAAAAAAGCAAAATGTCAGTCTTTATCAGGATCAGTACAACATGTGTCATAGGAAGTGGTAATTAAAAAATTTGAGATCTTTATATTTTAAATGATTAATCAATTCATGATAACTATATAACAATTTCAAATTTTCAAGCACGGGAAAGTATACAAGCTTCTCTATAAAATGAGATGGTAAAAGTTAATCAAATTAGATAATTTACAATTGAAGAAATATATGAAGAAAAAGAATAGAGGTATGGATCCTGACTAAAAGGTAAGCAGAAGAGCAATACAATTGATCTTTAGCTAACATCCAAAGAAAAACTAACATGAGTGCTATATTAAATCATATTCATCTAATCTAGTTTTTTCTATTTCTGGATGCCACTTTCTACTAAAGTTATTAAGCCCAGTGAAAACACAATGGTAAATAATAAATGTCTTTTCTTCTAGACAGAACTTTCTCAGCAAATAAATAAGTAAAATACATTTTCTCACAAAGGAAACGTTATCTGATCAGAGTTCCTCCCAAAGTCATTGTTATTTGTTTTTATTTCTTCTTTCTTATACCCTGCTCCCCTTTCCTTCTCTTGTGGAGTAAAAGTGAATCTACAGTGCTTGGAGGTGAGCGAGAAAGAGCAGCCACAGTTCCTCTGATCCAAATATATATATAATGTGTTCTTATTTCTGTCAGTCTCGGATCTAAAAGAGAAACGTACTTCCTGAATATTTAATATTATATTTGTTTATTTCTCACTCAGGCCCTTTCTTCACATGTTGCTAAATGTTGCTATGACTCACAGAAGCAACTTTCCATAATTCTCATCAAAGGAGAAAAATACAGAATAAACTTTTCAATATTATTTATTTCTTGCCATTTACCTTTGGGAAATTATAGGAATCATTTTCAACAAATGAAAAATGGTGAGAACTCATTTTAAAAGCAAAATTAAATATTGCCATTCTAGAATTCTGTCAAACTCCTTTATTTGTGATTCATGTTTAAACACATTCACACTCAAAGGGGCACTACATCTAAAAATAAATAAGCTTAAAGGTATGCAAGTAAACACAAGCACTGAAAGATGCATGCATGTACACATGGCATGAACTCAAGAATTATGGCTTAGTTCCTATGAGGAACAGGAAATGCAAATATACTATTGAGGCTAGATTTTGTTATTTGTTTAGTAAAGTAACGATTCCTGTCTATACCACTGAGGTATCAGTCCTGAGTGAGACTCACTTCTTTGTCCTATTCTCCATCTATTTCTGTTGAACATCAAAATACTGCAAACATATTCTCTTGGGTATTTCTTTTTTCAAATACCATTGAATACAATGAATAGTGCTGTTGGTGGGTCCCAGTGTAAATATCTTTTATATGATAACCATATCACACAGAATAATCAAGGAACAGATACAACTATTACACCTTGAGATCTTTTCATGTAGTAAATTTGATGTTTCTGGCACATTAAATAATGATGAAGCAGTTAACAGGTTATGAATGGCCAGCAAGGAACAAATATAACAGGACTCCTTATGGGAGAACACACCAAACGGTTACCCAGTATCAAATGGCCAGCTCTGAAAACAAACATGCAAATAATATTATGTACACTGAGCAAGTTATATTTAGCAATAGACAGCTTAGCTCACCCCATGTATATTATAACTTATAACTATATATGTTATAAATATATAATAGTGTGGAAAAAATCTGTCACTGAGTAAGAAAATGTTATTTTATCTTCATATGTGTTTTTTATAGTAATAAATTTGGCATTTATTTATATCATGTATCTACTATATAATTTAAAATAGGATGTAATAAATAAAAAAGAAATGTAAGTACACTGCAAATCACTTTTACTAGGTAAACACAACATAGAGTAACTTAGAAGATATTGCTTTCAGTTATCACACTGGCAACGAGTAAAACTGAATGGCATTTGACAAAATTATGGAAAGTAATTAATCACACCTTTAGGATGTCTATGTACGAACAGACTATCTTGAATCAGAAATGTTATTTCTACTAACTTATCCTAAAGATAGTCTACTAGCATGAGCCTCTACCTACATATATATACATATATAGCTTTTTTTGTGAAAATCATTACTATCATGCATGATTTTCACTGTGATAATGGCTTAATCACTGTAACATATTACAGTCTTGATAGAGTCAAACTTAGCACTATGCAAACATTCAAACAAGTTAGGGAAAAAAAAAACCTGTCTACTTCCTACAGAAAGAAGGATGAACCATGGAGCTCAAAGAGTGGGGGACTTAAATATGGCCGGGATAATATTTTGTTAAGAATGTGACTCATCTGTACTGATTGGTCCCCTTATATATTAGAATAGAAACAGTAATTGCAAGACCCCAGCGTGGATTTTGTAAAATTATTTATGAATGAACACAGGGAGCACTTACTCCAGTACCCAGATTTACTCAGTGAAGACTTGAGTGGTATTATCCTCACAATTATTATGTCTCTACACTTGAAGCATACAAACATGTAAGAATAGTGGTTAACTACAGGAAATTAATGAAGAAAGAACAGATAATCTTAGTTTACCAACTTTTATACTCACTGAAATATTAATGGTAAGTATAAATCATAAATATAAATTATAAATCGTTGTATCTCAATATATTTATCCAGAGTCTAAGCTGAACAGGAAGAGTTCAGAGCACTAAATGGTGTAAATAATACAAAATCCTCTGACATAATTTGCTGTTCTTTTTCAATTTAATTATAGCATCTCATTTAAGGTTTTAAGAATGCAAAGCTGAAGTCTTGTGTTTATTTGTGTTGAAAAATATCTATGAGTATCTGGATAATGTGTGAGAAACCGTAGAGGCTGAAATTAACAGCTGTGGCCTCCCACATTCTCTGGTCCTAAATCTCTGCCCACATTATAATATGATTTTATATTCTCATTTCCTGAATAGGAAAAGTCTAGACATCAGACTCTAAACTACGGGATAATTTCTCTTTCTTTAAAAATAACTATTAAACCTAAATCATTTCCCACAAATACATCTTTCTGCCTTTGAAAACATTATATAAACATCTCTTCTTTCTAAAGATAGAGCATTGTTTACCAAGCTGGCATTATGTGGCACTTCTGGGCAGAAGGCGTCCCTTTAAATGTTCTCACTGGGGTATTCTTTGCAGTTTCTAGTGCTGTGTCTCAGCTCCCAGCCAGCTCATGCTGTACCTGGTGTACTGTTCGCATTTGTGTATGTGTTTCTCAGTAAGTCAATGAACATCCTCTCTGTTGGCCAGCTTCTTACAGGCCTGTAAGAAGATATGCTGTGATTGTATTTATATACAATTATATACCCGAATGCTGTCGGGCTTTCCAAAAGGAAATTAGGGAGAATTTTAAAGAGACCAGTACCATTCAGCTGACAGTGTTCTTTAGAGTTGTTTCTATTAAAAGTAATACTAAAAATATATAGTGACATTGATATAATTCTCAAATCACTGCTCCATGAAAAAATTGGTTCCAGGATGGGGCCAGAATATTATATATCTCATAACTCTTGAACAGCTGGCGTTGGAGCAGATGAGATGGTCATATTATAATAATTCAGCTACATATCACATGGTATCTCCACGTGTTCATTCACAGAGAGAGACAGAGACAGGGATGGGGAGATAATACTATACAGATAGTATTGTATTCAATGATGCTGGTGGTGATGATGGTTGTGGTGATAACTAGGGAAATAAAGAACTTTACAGGGTTGTCTTGCCTGTTAGGCAGCTCAGTATAGAAACAGTCTACTTTAGAAGCACGAGAACCTGTTTGACCTCTGGAAAACATGGAAATCAGCTGAGTAATAGGGCAGACTTATAATTCCAGGGCTAAGCAGGTAAAGAAAATCAGATCCCTGGTCAGATAGACTAGACTACTTGGAGACCCTCATGCCATGAGGAACCTGTGTCAAAGGAGAAAGCTGGCATGTGAGGATGACACCTAAGTTTTCTTCTAGGCTTCACACACATGTAAACAATGCCCCCCATGAAGAACACATTTATACAAATATATACACAGGCATAAAATGTCTTCATAGCCATTGTATGAATTATTCAATTATGAAAGAAGGTAATATTGTATTATAATGCAAAATACAATAGAGTACCCATGGGTCTTCCTAGATTGTATAAAAGGAGATGAAATAAATAAATCTCAGAGAAGAGAAAAATCTTCATAAGCTTTGCAAGTAATTTATTTAAAATTTTTTAGAGCTAGTGAATGGATCCTCAGATTAAATAATATAAAACCTAAAAAAAAAAAAACACAGATATAGCTCTTCTTGTCATAAGAAATGCCAGTCAATATTTTAAGTAGAAGCAAAACCACAGGAAAAATATTTCCTATTTAGGATAAAGGGTTTCCCAAAGAAAATCTACCAAATTAGATATAAGAGGAATGATGTTGTTTTGTCATATTTTTCTTAATAGAAGAAAGAGAGAGAGAGAGAGAGAGAGAGAGAGAGAGAGAGAGAGAGAGAGAGAACATGGAATTGATTCTCATTATCAGCCACGGGAGTTTAGGGAAGGAAAGCCTAAGACACTGTTCATAGTCTCAAATCACTTGACTGTGTTTGTTTCAACCACATGTTTTCTCAGAGGCCCCCACTAGGGCTCTGTCCACAGAACTGCCCTGGTTATTGATCTCACCAAACCCTACCTCATGAGCATCTGCTGGGATCAAAACTGTTGAAAAACATTTGCCACTATGAAATGTAGGCTAGGCCCTTTCTTCCTGGAGCTCACAGATGAAAAAAAAATATCTATTTTGTAGCTTAACCATTGGACAAGTTTACAACCACGTTGACTCCTATGATTTATTAGACATTGAACATTTCCCGAGTTGAAGATAATTCAAATGTAGAAGTCATATAAAGGAATACCATCTTAAAGACCTCATTCGATACAGCTTTGTCTCTCAAAAAACTAGAATAATGACAAATAGAAAAGATGGTATCAAAAAGATTTTTGTTAATCATACCTACATATCTGTGGTAAGAATGTTGTGTGTTGAGTGAGATAAATTTGATCCACCGCTTACTTTTGCAAAGGCAGTTATTATTGAAATCTAGCTGTGACCAATCCTTGTCTGTTTTCTATGTGTTATTTTGTTTTGTTGTAAGTTTGCAAAAATCAAGCAACTGACAGAAATCATGTGACTGACAGAACAATACATATTAATGGGCAAGGTTAAAATTTTAATTGCATTTGAAATATTTAAAATTGTTTACAGAAAATTTGTTAATCCTTGGTTTATGTTGTGATGTCACAAAACAAAAAGTGCCATGAGCTTTTGAAGGATTGGTCTAATTATGATTCTTATATTTTACTTTAATGATGCCTCATTAAACTGAAAATGTGAAATGTTTGATGCCTAGCTTTTCTACATTGGGTCAACTTACACAGTCTCACAAAAACTGGTGCTTCTGAAAATGTCCACAAAACTGTAGAGTCAATCTTCCTACAGAGGAAGTAGTAAAGTTTCCATCCTTGACCTCAGTATTTGCTTCAAATTTGTGTTTCTACTTGGAGATAAATACCTTGACATGCTCTACACACACAACTCAGCAACTCAACATTCAAGTGATATGGTCAATACACATTGCAACTGATGAAGGATATTCAGCTTCAGATGCCACATACATTTTACCACATCTTCAGATAAATTCAAACTACAATTATCAACCCTACATTTGAAAAAGATGCAGAAATGTAAGACAGAGAACTCCAACAGGGAATGAAGAAGTTGGTGCTTGTGGATAGTTCTGTTTTATAAGCAAGAAGAAATATTTAAAATTCTTATTAATAATTGACATCAATTAACAAAAAAGTAAAGTATACCAACTTTAATGATAATAGGTACTACTAAACAATTCATAAATTTTCAAAGAAAGGTAAATAAAATTTAAAACCTCTAACTTCATTGAAATAAGTCACATGGAATAATTTGGATACAAAGGAAAAAAGTCAAAACCAGTTATTTGCATTTTAGAAGAGATATATAAAGCCTATATTATAAATTATTGGAAAAGACATAAGAAGAAATACACAGAGGAACATAATAAAAATAGAAGAAAAATGGACCAGGTAAGACAAGAAATACCACAAAAATTAACACTCTATTTTAGTAATTTTCCAACAGTTGATAGAATTCGTAAAAAAAAAAAAAAAAAAAAAAAAAAAAAAAAAAACCTGAAAGCTAGCAAAGAGAAGATATATAAATAACCAAATACAGAGCAATATTTTAATTAGTGTGGAGTTTTAAATATAAACACTAGGGATATTTTATGTATTTACACATATGTTGTCCAAGAAAAAAATATAGATGAATCAGGCATCAGATATTTGGAAGAGAATGTAAAAGACTACTTTAAGATGAAGAACTAATGAAACAGGTAGGAAATACAGCAATGAGGCAAACACAGACTAATGTGAACACTAGTTAAATCAATATGCCTCTGGCAAGGCTGATAGGTTTAAGAGAAAATTAAGTCAGGGCTCTCTGGTTTAGAAGTGAAGAAGGTATTACAGACATTTGGAAACCTAAGACGTATACACCACTTTGCACCATAAAATTTCAACTTGGTAAAATGCAGATACACCCACAATCATATTGCTCCCCATAATAGCACTTTTTTTTCAATAATCTTTGCACACCTATGAAATTCAGCCACACAAATGCGCTGAACAGGACTTAGAGCAGACAGATTGAGAAATTAACACTCCAGTCAAAAAAAAATTCTCAAGCATGAGTTGATGTAGTCTTTTACTAATATAAGAATCGGACAATTTGGGATAAAAATCACTTACATTTGGTTGAATTAGAATTGACATAAACTAGAAAATGTCATGTATTTTAATCAGCCCAAAATTATAACTAACTTCTGATAGGCATAGAAGTAAAAATTATAAGCAGACAGTGATGAGATCATGAAAATCTGCTTACACCAAGAGCACAGATTATAGCAGAGACTCTCCACAAATCAGGGGAAAATGTGGAGAGAAAAACTAGGTTCTCTTGTTGGGCTGTCATGGATGACAAGAATTGAAATCCTTTCCCAGGATAAGCATTTTAGACAGTTTGAAAGTTTTATTAATTTTATTATATAAAAGTATCAGTGTATGTGAGTTTAGTGTTCATAAATTTTATTTTTTTGTGAGTTTTATTTGGAAAAAAAACTTATTTCAAACTGGCTAATAGTATATATTCTAAAGTTTTTGGTAGATGCTGTTTGAATGTAGGCAAATTACTAAGGTATGTATCAAAATTATTTAATAGAGGCTCACAAGGGGAGACTGAGTGTATAAGAGCAAGATATCGACAGGGATACCCACAAAAACAGTTGAGTCCAGCTAGTGGGACTTTGGAATGACAGCTGGACAATTTGCATAGGACCGAACTACACTCTGTGAACGTGAGCGACAGTTGTGTGACTTGGGGAGTTTATGTGGCCGCTGATAGTTGGACAAGTTTTTACCCCTAGTGCATGGACTGGCTTTTGGAGCCCATTCCCTATGGAGGGATACCTTTCTCAACCTAGATACATACTTTGTTGATTCTCCATGGGAGGCATCACCATGGGGATAGGGAGTTTGGGTGGGGGGAACGAAAAGTGAGGAAGCAGGAAAATGAGAGGAAGAGAGAACTAGGATTGATGTGTAAAACAATAAAGATTGTTTTTAAAAAATGTAAAAAAGAGAACTTACTGGTCTTGCAGAAGACCTGGGCTCAGTCTGCAACATCATTATAGAAACTAAATTTTAATCAAAACTCCAGTTCCAGATTCAATGCCTCTTTTGACAACTCTGGGTTCCTGACATGCAGTGCACTTAAATACATGCAGGCAACACACTTGTATACATCAAATAAGTGAACCTAAAAGTTATACTTATAAAAGAAGGCAACCAGAAAAATCACCAAATGTTGAGAATTTATACTTGTGTATCAAGAAAGTCGTGTGTTAGGAAATTTTAATATTCTAAAACCAAAACTTATAAAATGTTATTTTTTGGAATACAATATACTGAAATGTTCCTTTTATGACAAACAAAACAAAACAAACAAGCAAACAAAAGGAATGTATTATTATTCTTGTTTCACAGAATCACAGTCATAGGGTCAAATTGCTTCACAGGATAAATTTAGAGTCAGGATTAGGACAGGAATCTATATGACATCACTTTATAAACTGCACATATTATAAATAAAACTGGCACGAATTAAAGATTTTTAATGACTGAAGCAAACATAGAAATAAACCATGTTTCTCAATAAACATTGGAAGACCAAAACAAACAAGAAATAAGGAAATTCTCAGATCAAAGCCTCTACATGCAAAACCTTGAAGATGAAGACAACACAATAACACAGTCACAAACACAGTAATAATAACAACAGCAGAAATTAACAAACTTGAAAACAGAAGCTGACAAGTAAGTAGAAAATAACTGTATTTACTAATATCAGTAAGAAGTCAGAAATTATTATAGATATTGTAAACCTCTACAGAATGAAGAAGGGAAGTAAAGAACTCTATAGATATGGATGGTATAGCAGAGACAGAGAAGTTTCTTAGTTAAGTACCAATAATGACACTTTTCAATAAGATATTTTTCAGTTATCACTACTCCTATTGAGAGAACTGCGATCACAATGTTCAAACACTTTAAAAATCTACAGTATTAAAGAGGTTCGTTGGACTATTCTCTCAAGTATTTAAAAATAATTTATATAGTTATGCACAATCTTTCATTGGCTATCTGGCTCCCCCTCTGATCTTAGAAGCATGAATTTATGTGTCGCTGGACTAATTCAGCATAGTGCTGAAAATGCTAGCAGGCAATTACAAAGCCACAGACGACAAGGAAAACAAAACAGAACAAAAGGTGTGCAAGAAAGGAGTGAAGAAATGCAATCATCTGCAACAGAAGACCTGACTTTCTAAGCAATAAAACCCTCAGAGATTTTATTGAGAGCACGTGACTTCTAACCATGTAACTGAACTCAGTATGACAGTCTATAAGGCACATGCTCAAAGTTAATTGTAGTTCTGAGTATTAGAAGTGTTTATACAGATACCACTACAGAAAATATATCATACTATTTACAATTACTCAGATTACAAGATGGACAAAAGATAAGGACAGTTACTTCTACGAACAAGTTATATCAATCACACACATATGGAAAGGAATTTAATTTAACATTCCCATAGTTTTGTTAAAAGATTACCATTGTGAAAGTGCCAGTTCAAACCATGCATTGATCATACTCAATGCTATTTTAAATCAGAGACATCAAACGCCAGCAAGAATGTGAGGGACAGCTAATTAGGCAACCTTCACAGATAGAAACTCAGAGTGAGTGGTGCAGTTGCAAGGAAAACAATGTCACATCCTTTACCAAACTGAACATATAACTAATGCACTTCACAGCAATGAAGACCTGACCTTTATCCAAGAGAAATGGGAAATCAGTTTATCATCATCATTATCATCATCGTTATTAAAAACTCATGATTGATTTTGGACTGTCACTTCCTTTGTTACAGTGAAGGTGAGAAACAATTCCAACATATTTAACCTGTGCATTTCTAAGCAACCTACAGAGTATCTACATAAGCACCTACATAAGAGAATACTGTTCATGTTGCAGGAAAATAGAGACATGCACTGGTTATCAGTAACCAAGCTGAAATGGCAAGATTTTATTACTGAGAAAGTCAATTGGAAATATCACACAAAACAAATCCATTCATATAAATTTTTGATTTGACAACTTTATAGATAATGGAAAATTGATTGGGAATTTCTAGGGGGAGGCAGCTTTAGCTATGAAGAAGCAATATGAAGAGATTTTATGATGATCAAAATGTTTTCAGTGTAGACTGTATCAATATCAGCATCTTGGCTGTGATACAATATTACATTTTTTCAGCGCATTATCATCAGACAAAATGATGTAAAGGTTACACGATATCTTCTGTGATATTTTTGTATTAATTTTTCAATGTATTGTCTGAAAGTGGGGTGGATTTTGCATGGAGCTCATAGGACAGCTCTCCAGTGTGATTTTTTTCTCACTGTGTGTGTCCCAGGAAGTGAGTGAGTTCAGATCATCAGTTCGGTGGCAAATGCTGTCTTCACTCAGTATTCAGTGAGCCACTCCCTGACTGACTCTGCTTTATAATTGTATGTGAATAAATAATCCTCTCCAAATAAAAGTTTTTATATAGCACACAGAATAATGTCATAGCTGAGATTATGTAATTGGCTTCCATGGGTTATTTTACTAAAAAATTTTATATCAGTATATTGCAATGGTTTAGATTCTCCCTGCCCCGACCCAGCATATTGTACCCTGAAAATGCCATAGTAGTTATTGCACATTGTAACAGTTTCTATTGATGATAATAAATAAGATTCAATGCTTTATACTATAGCACTCTCTCTGAAATTTACATATCCTTTGTAACTTTTAAAATTACATTATCTAGTACATAATAGAATGCCAATTTAATGTTACCCGGAATTCACATATAGAGATAATTCATTACATTTTAAGCAAATCACACCTAAATACAGAGACACATCTTAAAAGTGGATATGTATGTGCACATTAGTGTGTGTGTGTGTGTGTGTGTGTGTGCGCACTTGTGTGAGGTAATTTCTTAGAACAAGTACTCCTGGTGTTATTCTTCAAGTGTAAATTTCTGTTTTTGTTTGTTTGTTTGTTTGTTTGTTTTTAGACAGAATCTGTCACCTGTAATTTGCTGAGGTTAGGCTGAATGGCCAGCGAGCCCCAGGGTGTTGACTATCTACACCTTAGTAGCAAGGGCATCATCATGACAGGCTTTTCAATATGGACCCGGGAACTCCTGGGTCATCATGCCTGCAAGGCAAGAGTTTTCCCAACTGCGAAAGTCCTGATAGTTAAAAATATGACTAAGGAGTACATTCAAAATGGTATCATAGGCTATAGGGATTTTTTCATTCTGTCTCTGAAACAAGTACAGAATACTTAGACGTTATGCCAATGGTACCAACTGGTTAAATGGAAAGGTATTGTGTAATAATAACTGGAGAACTATGGACCAATAGACCAAGGACCTATGCCCTAAGGATGGATCCTGTCCAGACAAAGAAATTGTTAAGCTTTTTCAAAGTACTGTGCGGACACAGAAGAACACTAATTAACAAGAAGCAGGATGCCGATGAAGAACAATGCTAACATTTGGATGCTCTCTACCGGTAACCCAAACCCAAGTATCATGAGGTCATTTGTTATATTAAGCAGTTTTTTTTTAATTTCAATTATGAAAATTTGCCTAAATATTCTGCTGAAAACTTTCTCATACATGACAAAAAAATGCAGTGTGGTTAGCTTTATTACAGTGTGTTGACTTATGTAGTCCAAACTTTGAACAATACTTTCTCAGGCACCCACTTTTCTAAGGGTTTTGTGATTGCTCTTACATGATGTAGAAATGACTATTGCTGTGTATTTTTGCATAGAATCTACATCACCTCATCATCACAGTTTATGCTGCTTTATTTTTTCTCTTAATAGGCTAGCAGCAGAGTTCTTTCACAAGAACACAATTCCATTTTTAAAATAATCTGTTCCTATTATGTACGTGTAAATTCGAGTAAACAGTTACAGACTTTATATTAAAAACACCAAGGCACAAAAAAAGTAACATGAATAGTAGCCTGCTTGGAAGGTTAGGATATATTTCTTGAGATTATTCCAGATTTTTATCAAGACAATATACTTGGAAGAAATATAACTAGGTTATTATTTTTTTCCTTTCTAAGGGCAAAGCACAAATAAAACATCTTCTGAAAGAGGGATAGTCACAAATTCATTTCTCCACTAAGGCAAAAGCCAAGGTGCTAAGATTAAAGATATGCCCTTACCTCAAGCAGTTGCAGGCAGGGGTGATTCCAAAACTGCAAGCCTGGATTTCGCTCAACAAGAGGATGTGGATTCTGGGCAGCCAGGAGTCAGAAACCTTTATTGCAGTTCGTTTAGTTGGTTCTGTGATTTGAGAAAATAATGGGACATCAAGTAAGGAATGCTTAAAGCTGGAGAAATATTCTTCCCCATTGAAGAAACCCACTAACTGGCTATCAAATCAAATGGTCCTCTCTGAACACATACATACTAGTGGAATTACACAGACCTGAGCAAATGATATTTAGGAATATATCTGCATATCTACATGTATCCATGTAAAGAAAATTAATGGAAAAAGCTGTCATGAATTGAATTTGGAAAAAAAATAGAAAGGAGGGGAGGCCTGTATGGAATAAAATGAAGCAAGAAATGTAACTATATAATAATCTTAAATATTAAAAAGGAACTTCCTCTATCATTTGTTTTTCAGGAATCACTGATATAGACAAAAAAAATCTGATAAAAGCAAAGAGGGTCCATAGAATCACTATTTTTTATTAAAATGTTCCTTTTCTGACAAAAGAGCAGTGATAATTCTCTAAATACATTCTGAGGCTAAATGGAAATACGATCTTTTCCTTTTTTCTCTAGAATCCCTGCCATGTGTGGCAGTGAAATGCTCTGCTAACACAACAGCTGAAATGATTCTGTATGTGCCATAGTAAAGGACCCCAGCAGCAATGTAAACATGGCATTTTTGTTATCCATTTCATAATCTGCAACTCAAAAACACCCCTTAAAGAGCAAGCTTAGGGCAACAGGTACACATACTTTGGATTTAACCATTTTGTTTCATCTTTTTATTATATAGGTAATCATGAATGAGCCCTTTGGAGCAGAGTCTAGATGCATGGATGTATATGCATATGACTTCTTCATATATTCAATACCACCCTCTGTATATAATTTCTAACTTGAAATTGCTGCTTGATATTTGTACTTGGATCCTTAATATCTAACATTAATATACATATCACAATCAATGACTTCAACACTGAAACTCAGTTCCTTGCCCTAAACTAGTCCCATTTCTATTCTTCACTCTTGCATGAGGAAAGATTGTTTTAGGACAAACTGCAAAGAGTCATACTTCACTCTGTATTGTATATCTTATACCTCAAGTCATTTTAATTTTTTGACAATGGTCATTATTAATGGATAATATATTTTATATATTGTCCTCTATTGGAACAAAAGTTCCAAAGGCAAGAAGTTGATCCATTCCATAAATGATATATTTCATTACTCAAGACAGATGCAATTCTTAAATATTCAGGCAACATTTTCTGCCAATAAATTTGAATGACAATACAAATGAGCCCTTTGAAGATACAGAAAAAAATAGGTATATAGAGAAAATCTTTTTAAGAATTATATTTAAGAAAAAAACCAGACATTCAAATCACTAGAAACTGGCATTTATCTAAGAAATGATACACTTATACTCTCAAGTTCATGGCTCCACTATTTACAAAGACCAAGATCAAACTGAGTGTGTATTAACTGATAAATGATTAAACATTATGTGTGTATTATATATATATATATATATTACAATATGTGTAATATATACAATTCAAATGGAATAGGGATCATTGTGTTAGACTAAGGTCTAAAAAAAGAATAAATCATTTTATCATTCATAAGTGGCCAATAACAGTTTAATTTTCAGAAGACAAAAATAATTGAATTGTTACCAGATACTGGGAGAAAGGTTGGTCACTGTATCAAAATCAAAATAAGATTGCTCCTTAATAAAAATTTATAAAACATTTTTTAAAATTTGCAATTACGTAGAAGCAAGAAGCTACTGTACTGTTGGGTGACAATATGCTTCAAAGAGCTCAAAGAATTGAATTTAATTTTTTTTGTGTAAAGAAATGATAAGTATTGAAGATAGAGATGCATTTTTGTCTGTTTTAGAATATATTAACAATTCATGCCTCAAATTGCTACATGGTACCATAGTTTTTATGTTTTTATGCTTCACATTAAAATTAATTCATTTCATTTTCAAAACTTTGCCTTTGTAGAAAACAAAATCAAACACAACTGAGAGCATCCATTATTATTAGTGCATGATATTTGATACATTTCATCGATTGGTTATGTAATTGTCTCTTCAACACGATGTCTGCTACCTGGTGAGATTCAAAACCGGGCAATTGAAGAGAAAAGCAGGAAAGCACAAAAAAATAGAACAGACTACATTTTGATATCACACTTAACATTACTCCCCCAAAGTCACATTGTCAATGTTTGTGCTTTTGTGTTTGTTTGTTGTTTGCACCTTATAGGATATGAATAAGAATACTCTGTTTTCTTTGAAACCACTAGATAAGTAACCATACTTATGTATCATTTACTCGGTGGCCTTCAATTCCAAGATGCATGAAGATGAATGAATGTTTTCCCCAGGATAATTTTGGGCTCTGTCTTGCTGTGGATGTCCCCTTTGGGCATACAGTTAGTTAAGCATGCTCTCCTCTGTGCTTAAAGGATTGGTTTGTATAGACTGCAGTCTTGGTGAAATTTTCCACAAGTGTACAAATGAACACATGAAGCTTTCCATCCTTAGAAATAAAAAAGGTTAATAAATACCTAGGAGAGGTTTTTTTTTGTTATTGTTGTTTTTTACATAAATGTCCTGTGGATATTTTGTACCAAAATAACTTCAACAGCTAGCTCCCTAGAGGCAACAAGGCAATTCCAGCGATGATTGTGTTTCCTCAGCTTCACTATCCAGTTGAACAGCCTGCTTAGCTCAGTACCGTCCAAACCTGCCAAGCTAAGTTAGGTTTGTACATTCTTTGGAATGGTTTCCACACATCCATTAAGGTTGCTTATCCTCACTGCAAAAACTGCTACACAAGTTTCTCTACTCCTATTATTTCAGATATGCTTAAGTTGTACAATAAAACAAAATAACCTAATGGATAAATAACAAACTAGACTCATCTCCAGTAACGCAAGTGCAGGAAAAGTGCTTTTATTTTTTTGTCACTAGTCAAACTAGAAACATTGCATAGACAACCAATGCTTTTGATGTGAAATTTTGCTTTCTGGGAAACACTGTTGCAATCATTCAGAAACAAGTTTTCATTGAAGGGGTTTACTTCCAAGGCATTGGGAAGTAATTATCTGATTTATCCCTGTCTTACTATTACATTTGCGTTCTATGTCTCATCTTTTACACAACCCAAACTAAAATAAAAAAACTTCAAGAACACTGACAAGAAAAAAAAAAGTTTGTAAGAATACACATACTGTCTATCATGCATGAGCTAGTTGTTTCTGTATTATCTTCTCTATTTTTTTATATTTATGAATGGAGTCCATTTCCCCAGGAGGGATACTCTCTCAGCCTAGATACACAGGGGAGGGCCTAGGCCCTGCCCAAAATGACTTGACAGACTTTGATGATCCCTCATGGAGGGCCACACCCTCCTTGGGGAGCAGATGGAAGAGGAAGGAACTAGGATTGACATGTAAAATAAGATTGTTACTAATTTAAATAAAAAAGAAAAGAAAAGAAAGTCCAACACATATCTATTAAAAATAGTTTCTTATAAAAATTATGGTTACATACAGGCTTCTAAAACAAGTCAAGCTCCATCTTTGACTATCATTTCAAGGTTAATAAGTATTAAAATAATTCAGCCATCTTCCTCACCAAATAATAAAAATAACTGAAGCTAAATTTTGACTATTGGAATTTTCCTGTTACTTTTGTATTTTCTACTATTGGAAAACTAAGGGCACTTCCCTTGAATAGAGTAAATTTATTACAATCCATCAAATGTTCCTATAATTATTCCTATTTGAAACCAAAATTTATTTTTTTTTATTGATTTAGGATTCTGAAATTATTTAAAAAACTTAAATACAATACTCCTATTTGGGAATGTGTGATGTATCTAGGATTTATATATGGTATGCATATCCATATACAAACATATTAAGTAATGCTAAAAAGAAATTATTTGCGTACTTATAAAAAGGAAAAATTTTCTCTATGTTTTAAAGAAAACATCAAGGACACATGGATTATTCTTAAAGTTCACTTGGCAAAGAGGAAGAAACTATGAAATACTTTCTGACAACTAAGAAAGAATGCTAATTATGTCATTTTAGAAATGCAACATATACATAGACTGACATCCAACTTTCAACCTGATAAGAAAAGTGATCGGAATAATTCGTGGCTCATGTTCTTATATATTTAGGGAAATTTATCCTTCAGGTTACAACACATTTCCTTATTAAATATTTATGTAGAATGTCTGAATGTTAATCATTTATTACATTCACAATAGTTTATCTATTTCTTCATCTTAAATTATTTAAAGCAAAATCCTTCTTCACAGATTTTCCTTTGAAGGACTTTTAGCCTAAAAACATTTCAGGTGGTCAGTATTTGAAAGAATACACACTGCTTCTTAATGGAGAACAGAGCAGTGCTCACATAGGCATTCAGAGATGGGTAGCCTTGCATACAAGCAAGGCTATCTGCCGCCCTTCCAGGATTGTCAGGAATAAACGGAGAAGTGAATGTTAAATTCCTTATCTCTCTTAACAAAAATTAAGTCACAAAATTTTGACAATTGTAATAGTTGGAATGTGTGTTATTATTTTATATTTATCTCTCTGTGTCATTTTGCAAATAAAGGAACCATTCAGTTGATATTGATGTTAATGCAGTTGGCAACACAATGGTTTATAGTACAAATATCGGTTTAGCTTAAGTCTGTCTCTGTCCACAAACAAAGGAACTGTGTGTGAACAGAAGCTGAAAAAATTTAAAGCACATAGAAGCATCTTTGCTTCAACAAAGGTATAGCTGTAAAAGTACCTAAAGTTACTTTACCAGGAAGATCATGAGTTTTGCTTATCAAGAAGAAACAGAAGAAATACAGAGACAGATTGTAGGGAATAATACACAGGAAAGAAAACAATAATAATTGTTTTATTTGAAAATGCAACAGTATAACACCTGCCTTGCTCACAAGACCCATCATTCAGCAGAGATAAACAGTGAGAGATGTGGATTCATTATGGGGGGAAAACAATAAACAGCAAGCAACTGAGGAACTATACATCTCTAGAAGAATCCATGGCCCTGTCTCCCCTTTCCTCCTTAAATGTACATCTGGACCTTGCAGTAAGCCAAAGCAACCATGGCTCTTATTACCTAGGCTTTATCATAGTCCCATCAATTTCCAATGGTAGCACCTAGGAATACCTTTAGAATGTAGCTGATTTATCTGAAAATTTAACCTTTCATTTACTTAATTAGGAAAGCTACATTAGCACTTGCAAGCACATGCTCCTTTTTTTCTATATATTTTCTTTCCTGTCAAGTTTTCTGCAGGAGGAATGAGTAACACTGATGTAATTAGCACTTAATTTGTCATAAGTGAAATATATCATTATTTATTTTGTATGTAGCATGTGAACATATAATTCTGGGATCTGAGGACATCATTGCATTTATTCTGGTAAATTGTAGAGAGCCACCAGTGCAATTCCCGAAGATGGTGCCGGTTTCCTGTCCATAAGCCAGCAAGGCGTGGATGCCCGATCCACGTCATGGGGTGACCATTATGAGCGTTGCGGGCTGCTCCTGTCAGTAACAGACACAACTCCTCTGAGCATATATAAGCAGAGCCCTTTTTCCTCCTCGGGGTCTTCCCTCAACTTGCTATAATGAGCCGCGCAATAAACATAGCTGCAGAAGAATCCTTTGTTAAGCGTTGTTCTTGCAGGCAAGGCGATAGCACTTGACAGTAAATGAAACTATACAATCTGTAATAGGTAAAATGACATAATGGCATGTGTCAATTCTGTGTTCTATGGACAAGATACATTAAAAGAGATCAATCAGATTACAGGTGTTTTAGGCAATAAAAAAAACATGTTTTTGATATTAATAGACAATGTGTGTTCTGCAGCAGACTTTGGATACGTGACCAAGCAATATCATAATCAGATGGAGAAGGAATATTATGGTTTTACTCTGAGGCCTTGGATAATAGGAACATTGTTACTATGTATTAGCTTGTGATAACTATAATTGAGAATAATCATATTAGTATAAAAATTAGTACTTTGTCATTGCTGTTGTATTCTTACTTAGGAAGATATCTCAATTTTTCTCTTAGAAATGTTTAGAGATCCAGTAATGAATATAATTTGTTACATGAACCCTATAACTGTTTTTTGCTTGGAAGCCATTGAGCATCACAGGATAAATTAACAATGAATGAATGAGCAAACGATGAAACGTTTCAGATATGAGTTATTTTTCTTCTTTAGATTACCAATTCTATCAGTTAGGTTTTCTAGCCCAGTTATATGACTATTGTTGCTAGCTGGAACCTCAAATTTGTCAGTAGATAAATAAGTGTAGAATAGTCAAGGAACCAGTATCAAGCAATCTACAGATTCAATGCAATCCCCATTAAAATCCCACCACAATTCTTCACCGACCTTGAAAGGATAATAATCAACTTTATATGGAAAAACAAAAGACCCAGGATAGCCAAAACAACCCTATACAATAAAAGGACTTCAGGAGGCATCACCATTCCTGACTTTACGCTCTACTACAGAGCTATAGTTCTGAAAACAGCCTGGTATTGGCATAAAAATAGACAGGTAGACCAATGGAATCGAATTGAAAATCCTGATATTAATCCACGCACCTATGAACACCTGATTTTCGACAAAACAGCTAAAATTATACAATGGGGCGAGGACAGCATCTTCAACAAATGGTGCTGCCACAATTGGATGAGGGTGTGTAGAAGGCTGCAGATAGACCTATGTCTGTCACCATGCACAAAACTCAAGTCCAAATGGATCAAAGACCTCAACATCAATCCAGCCACATTGAACCTCTTAGAAGAGAAAGTAGGAGGTACCCTTGAACAAATTGGTATAGGAGACCGCTTCTTGAACATAACTCCAGGGGCACAGACACAGAAAGAAACAATTAATAAATGGGACCTCTTCAAACTTAGAAGCTTCTGTATGGCAAAGGACACAGTCGACAAGACCAAACGGCAGCCCACAGACTGGGAAAAGATTTTCACCAATCCTATATCCGACAAAGGGCTGATCTCCAAAATATACAAAGAACTCAAGAAACTAGTCAACAAAACACCAAATAACCCTATTAAAAAATGGGGTACAGAACTGAAGAAAGAATTCTCAATGGAGGAAATCAAAAAGGCTGAAAGATACTTGAGAAAATGCTCCACATCCTTAGCTATCAGGGAAACGCAAATAAAAACAACTTTGAGATACCATCTTACCCCTGCCAGAATGGCTAAAATTAGAAACACCAGTGATGACTTATTTGGAGAGGATGTGGAGAAAGTGGAACATTCCTCCACTGCTGGGGGAGTGCAAACTCATACAGCCATTTTGGAGATCAGTATGGCGGTTCCTCAGGAAAATGGGAATTAGTTTACCATAGGACCTGGCAATCCCCCTCTTAGGCATATACCCAAATGATCCACATCCATGCAACAAAGACATCTGTTCAACTATGTTCATAGCAGCACTATTTGTAATAGCAAGAACCTGGAAGCAACCTAGATGCCCCTCAATTGAAGAATGGTTAATGAAGATGTGGCACATCTACACAATGGAATACTACTCTGCAGAAAAAAATAATGGTATCTTGAAATTCGCAGGCAAGTGGATGGCACTTGAAGAAACCATCCTGAATGAGGTAACACAGTCACAAAAAGAGGAACACAGTATGTACTCACTCATATATGGATTTTAGACCTAGATCAAATGATCACCAGCCTATAATTCACATCACCAGACGAACTAGGACACAAGGTGTATTCTAAGAGATTCATATAAAGTCCCTCACAGAACTGGGAAGGGACAAGTCCCCCAGACCTCAGGTGAAGTCGGGGGGGTTGCAGCGTATGGAGAGAGAAGTAGGAGAAAATGAGGGGGAGGAAAGGAAAACATGTGTGACCAGGAAGATTGAGCCTGGTTAGGAATAGAAGATAGGAAAGAGAGAGACAGAGACAGAGAGAGAGAACATAAAAGAGGATGCCAATATTGGTTTGAAGATAAAATTGAACATAAAGAAAGGTCTAGAGAACTACAAGACTGCTCCCAACTAACAATCTCAGCTTCCGTGAAAAGGCTATCATAAATGCCCTTCCCGGAGAGTGAGATCAACAACTAACTTCTCCATGGAGCCCTCAACTAATGCCTGTTGAAAACAGGATCAAACACCCATACATAAACACTGAGTCAAACTAGAACCTAGATGCAGATGGAGAGGACAAGACCATGTGGCAGAAACACATAGAGACAGCTTACCTGAACAAGGAGGAGCTAATGGCCACTAGACTGATAGCTGGGAAGCCAACATGATACTGACTCAGGCCCCCCTGAATATGGGTCTCAGCCAGAAGGACTGAGCAGTCTAAGGGACCTCAGACAGTGGAGCCAGGATGTATCCCTGGTGCACAAAAGGACTTTGCGAACATATCCCCCATGGAGGGATAACTGCCTTAATCTAGAGACAGGAGAGAAGCCCTAGTCCCTACTTCACATGACTTGTCAGATCTACATGACCCCAACTGGATGGCATTCCCATACATATGGAATTGGGGTGGGGGTTTGGGAGGGTAGGGTGTTTAGAGTGCATGTGAGAGGGCAGAGAGGGTAAAAGGGAGGGAAGGAGGGAGGAAGGGCTGGGGGGAGGGAGGGAGGGAGAGGGAACTGGGATCGACATGTAAAATAATAAATTAAATTAAAAAAAAATGCTTTGACTCCAAAATTTAAGTTGAAGGACAAGTTACTGTGGAAAAGGATTTCTATTTTTGTTTCCACAGAAAATGAAAAGATGTGGATTCCTTCCAGACTAATGTGGTTTGATCACGCCAGACCGCCTGAAACAGAGTACAAGCTGATCCTACATTCAAAACAGCTGGACAAAACAGCCCTACAGACTACAGCCAGGATATCTGAATCTTCTTCGAATCCCCCATGACAGTGCCCCTTACCAGCAGGAAGTAGTTTGGAAAGAACAACGCCCAAATTCCCAAATATTGTGTATAAATGTTTGTTTTCATTTAATTGGACTTTGTTATATAATATTAAATAAAAAAAATAAAATGAAATAAAAAAAGACTAAATGAAACAAAGGAATAGGTTTGCTAGACATCAGGATCCCAACATACATCCCATTGGACATCACATACAGCACATAAACACTCATCTATGTATAAAGTCTTTACTCTACACATGTCTTCAGAACTAGGAGTTTATTGAATTTCATTACTACTCAATTTTTGTTTTCAAAATTGTTTCTATATGTAAACAGTAAAATTATTGTGTTTCACACATGTAGGTTAACAATAACCAGGATTCTGAACAAGAATATACATGCTCCTTCTCTCCAAATATTTGGAGTCATTTTAATTTTTAACAATTTATTTTATTACAGGGGTGAAATCTCATCTAAAATTGGACAATCTGTATCATTTATTAAGTGGTGCTTCAATGACAATCTTTGCCCTTTTTTCCCCTTTCAAACTCCTGCACTGCCAGTATTGCTTTCGAAACTGCATAATTTGTTATTTAGACTACATGACACATGATGGCTAATCTGGGTGTAACAGTCTATATCAGAATAGCACATGGTTATTTAATAATATTTGATGTTGGCTGCAGGAATTTTCAACTTATAATACCAAAAACAAATGATAAGTTTTATTCATCATATTGGCTCAAACAATTTTGATCTAAAATTTTCAAGATGCCTCCAGAGCCAACATTAAAGCTTCTGATTTCAGGTTTATGCAGAATAAAAGAGATTATAATACCTTATGCATGACTATCTTGGAGAGAGCTTAGGTAGGAACTATACTTATCCAAACAAGTGTCAAGAATTTCTCTAAAAAGAAAACACTTATGAAATATCGAATTTCTGTCTGCTCTCTTGGGTTCTAGCTATGGGCAACAGGTTGAATATGGCATATAATACATTATTTTTAGGCAACACACACACATACACACAAATGGGGAAAGTAAGACAGATCACTGTTAAGTGCAGAGTATCAGAATACATTCTAATGTATGTTAAAAGCTATCTCTTATTCTTTTGACAAGAATCTAAAGTAAAGGGAAAATTCTCTTTAATGGTTATAACTACACTGATTATTTTAACACTGTCACAAAGAATATATTATTTTTCCTCATAGTTTTTCATTATGAGATGATAATATTTATAGTGACTAGACTTCTGGAAAGAAAAAAAACATTAGCAGAGTGCAGGATTACGTTTCTCATTGTGTAAAAACAATAGCGTTCTTGTATCATGAAATGGAAAACAAATGGACACAGTCTCACCATAACATATTATGAGTCATTAAGAAAAAGTGGGAAGCTAGTGTGCTTTGCTTTCTTGTCCAAAGATCTTTTGAAACAGCTGTATAGGTATTTGATGTCTCAATCACAAAGGAATTTTAACCGGGAAAAATTTTAAGAAACAATTTTTTTTGTGTGTGTGACTCTATTTTAAATTGTAAGGAAAGCAAACACAAAATAAGTGAAGAATGTAAAGAATGAAGATATCATTATTTACCTCAGTTTCTCTATCAGTAGATAGCAAGACAGATGAACAAAGCCCTTCCTGTGTGGCATTACATTCAAATTCCACATTGGAGAGCACATGTGTTTGTCTTCTGATACTACTATTTATTTATACATCATTTTAGTGCAATAAATAATTGAGGGTTTCTAATCTGAGTTGTATTTTTCATCACACTAATATTGACTTAATTGTAGACGGATAAAACTAAGACATAGCAGGGTTTCAATTAGATTATTTTATGCTAAAGCTGTGAGTGTTTTATAACCGCACACTTGTTTTATTGAATAGTTAATGACAATTCCCTGGGCGTTCATCTAAGCAACCTTAGAAGAAAATACTGTATTGTGAAGAATCAGGAAAATGTGGGCAAGCAAACCAGTCCCACTGTTTTCTGGGGGGTCAGGAATGATACAGAATACAACATGTGTGTGTCATGATAATTGTGACTTCATCTGAGGATCTAAGGTTCACAATAAATAATAATTTTCACTAAAATTTATTATGAAGAAATTTTTCATAGTGAGGTTAAGAGAAAAAACTGTATAGACACCTAAGATTGTATATATCAACAAGATCTTTTATATACTTCCAATTTTCACATTTTGTTAGATTGACTATAAACCCAAATCAATACAAACTTCATAAAAATTAA
Source organism: Phodopus roborovskii (assembly GCF_943737965.1). NCBI lineage: Eukaryota > Metazoa > Chordata > Mammalia > Rodentia > Cricetidae > Phodopus > Phodopus roborovskii. The sequence goes on from NW_026126461.1 coordinate 11,935,977, forward strand.
AAATACTTTAATAAAAATGTTCTGTTTGCATGTCTCCTTATGTGTTATGATGACTGAATTAACACTAGATTCAGCTGATTTACTTTAATATGTAAGATGTAGTAACACTTATTAAAGAAGTCCTTTAAATGACTTGCTTTAAACCAACTGTTGTTATCTTGTGGGTTGAGAACCTTTGGAGGTTGCATATCAGATATTCTGAGTGCCAAATATTTATGTTATGGTTCCTAACAGTAGCAAGATTATAGCTATGAAGAAATAATAAAATAACTTCATGATTGGGGATACCAAAGCATGAGGAACTTTAGGTCACAGCATTCAGAAGGTTGAGAACAAATGCTTTAAACAAATACAATGTTATCTTATATTAAAAGTCAAGCAAATATGTGTGTTGTGGTATCTTGTTTGTACTCTAACAAAATAAAGCTTGTCTCATGATCAGAGGGCAGAGCTAGCCACTAGTCAACTATTGAAGTCTGGAGGTCTATAAAAACAGGAAGGGATATGGCTAGATATTGAGAGGAATATAAGGCCGTAGGAGATAGGAGCTTGGTCTCTTTTCAGTCTGAGGATTTAATAGAGGTAAGAGAGAGCTCTAGTGGCTGACTGCTCTGCTTCTTTGATCTTTCAGCTTTCACCCCCTAATATCTGTCTTGGGGCATTTATTATTATAAGACCTATTAGAAGTCCTGCTATACACATGAATGAATTTCTTATGGATTTCTTCTGAATTGCTGAAATAGTCTATTGTACAACCCAAACATTTTGTTGTATTTTCTTCTCCTTTGACTTAAGTTTCAAAGGTTTTTGTAAGATATTATTTTAATTGAAAATTAGAGAGAATTTGTATGAATGCAGAGTTTGAACTGTAGATTTATGTGGTATATTGAGTAGGTTTTCTAAGTTTCAGTTTCAATGGACATGAATTAAAATCCTTGGTTCAACCTGGTGGTTAGGGCTCAGTGGGAAACTGTAATTCATTTCAATACCTTTGTTTGTGTTCCTATGAAGTTGAGATGGGGAAGCCAGCTGTTTCTCAGAGCAACTGATACTTAGAAACTGATGACCAAAGTACTAAATCTAGTTAAAACAGCCACTTATAAACAACACATGCTCAAAAAAAAAGTAACTTTCAAATTATCTACTTCTCATAAAAGTTCAAGATTTTTCTACTAATCAGTGACCCAAGAGTGAAAAACCCTTTGTAATTGGCAGTTAGCTCCTTGTTTTTTGAGCTCCATAGTCAAATGTCAGTCTTGCAAGCATAAAGATAAGAAAGGTGGTCTCATTTGATCGGCACACATGTAATACTAGTGTTCAAATTATAGTAACACTTCAACATAGAAAACAAAGACATATTAATTATCTCAACAAATTATTCATGAGTGTGGATGGTAACTAGAATTTCACATTCCAAAGGGAGTTCAGAGCTGAGACAGAGAAAGAGAAAAAAGACGTTGAAAGGATTCTGTCTCTTCCTGATAAGCAGACTGCCAGAGAATGAATCCCAGATTTGAAACTCTCATGACAAAAGGAAGGAATAAAATCCAGATTATGGATAACTGAAGGTCAGGGGAAGGCACAGCATGTGAATTTTCTTTTCTCTTCTGTCTTTTCCTTCTTTTGTTTCCTCCCCCACCCTCTTTCTCTCTCTCTCTCTCTGTCTGTCTCTCACTCTCTCTATTCCCCTCTTTTTCTTTTTTTTTCCCTGTGATATATTTATAGCTTTCATTCAAACTACTTCTTACAGATTGATATATAAGTAATCTATGCCTTAAGACACAGTTTTCAGATTTCATTTAAGATACAGTTTTATGGCTAATGTTATGGCATGTCATTTTACCATTGCCTTCAAGTAGAGGATAACATTCTTCAAGATTATGTAACTGAAATGTCTCCATGAAGAAAGGAATTAGGATATCTTTAGGGTGGATTTTGGTTTTTAATGGCTTCTTGGGAAACACTCAGATCTGAAATTCTGTAAATATTTCTATTATATCTTAAAGGTAAAATTAATCACCATTCACATTTTGATTATTCTTTTATAACATATAATGCATATTATACTTTATGATGGACATATAACATTAGTTTCACATGTAAAAATACTTACTGTATATCATATGGAACATGTGTAGCAATCTTGCCTGTAAGGGAAGCCTCACCCCTTTGAGCATGGCTTCAGGCCCATGGGAGCTGAAAGAGGGAAGCATAAGGCGTGGTCTTGCTTATGCGGGTCTTTTTTCTTGGGTCAGCTTGGGTCAGTGGGAAAGGCAGAGAAGCATTCTCATGGTACTTAGTAATTTTGTCTGTAAATCTTCCCCAATAAACATCCATGTCTCATTTATCTTGGGTCTAGTGAACTCATTACACCCTTGCCTTGAACCATATGTAAAAAAATAAAAAATAAAAAATACTATACTTTGTACTTGAAGGCATGGGACAGGGCACTGGGATCCACATCACATTTGAAAGAGGGTGCTACAGTGGGGAAATTAGTATTTAGTGTAGCAGACACAAAAGCAGTGAGCATTATGAGTTCACCAGACTGTTTGTCATGGAGCACAATCTAAAGAATGTTAATATAAACAGAAGGCACAGAAATATCATCATTAAAAAAGCATGATCAGAAAGATATGAAAATGTGGGAATCAGCTCATTTGCAAAACTAACATATTTGGGGAGACAAAATATACAAATGAAACCATGCCTAGACTATTTAACAAATTAAGAACTTTTATGACTTTGTCTCAGCACAGAAACTCAATCTTCTAGACAGAACCTATAGCTTGTTATGGATATAAAAGTAAAGAATAAAAAATAACATTTCCAATTATTCACCAAGTTTCATAATGTTTTGTGTTTCCAGGGTACTTTCTACTATGTAGACCATAATTACATCTATGTCACAGTCCTTTAAGTTTATCCTTGATATGACTCAAATAAAATGTGTAAATTTAAGATTTATTGATCCATTTACAGGAGCGATTCCTGCAACTGTTGTATATCTAATCATGTAATAATAGCATATGCATGCATCTATTGTTTATGTTCGGAGAGAATTGTTTGTCCTGGAGTTCATCATATTGTTCTTGTGGACATAGGTTACACTTCCGATTCATTTCTTAGCCTTGCGGCTGACTTTTCATTAGACCCAGTGAGCTACTTAATGTTTTTATATTTTCACACAGTGCTTCCTACATAAGAGAGAAAATCAAGACTTACAACAAAGTCTTAGAAATTCAGGGAAGAAGATTTTTTTCAGAAACACTCCCATTTTTAATGAAATATAAAAGGTCCCTCGAATAGAAAATTATTGTAGAATTATGTGACAGATATTTCCCTGGGGCTCTGGAGAAGTGAAGATGGACGGAGGAGGTTGAGATGCACCCGAAAGCATCTCACATGTGACTCCCTCACCGCGGTCTTTTACAGATTTGTTCAACAAACATTTATTGAGCACCAGTGCCACACTGGGGACACAGTGATAGATAAATAAAGTTTTCTCTTCTAGAGGGGCTTACAATTCTATAAAGCCATGAAGGATGTAAGTAAATAGTGGCAAAATTCAGTGAAGCCATAGATCTTTCCACACTGCTCTGGGAACACAGAGAAGAAACAGCAAGTGAAGTCATTCTCTGTTTATCAAAAGTTTGCTGAGAGATGAGTATGCATGATTTACTTGGCACAGGTGATTGAGAATTGATCATGAATACACAAACACACAGAGATTCTACTTATTTGAAAGGTAATAATAGTAAAATGATGGATATGACAGAAGTACTGTTAGAAGGATTTTATAGTAACAACAACAAAGTACGTCTTCCTTTACCCCACTCACTACCTACCCTCTTTTACCATGTTCTTTTATTTCTCCCTAAATTCTTCAAATGAAAAAAATTAATACTTAAGTATTTAAGTCTGGCATATTTCACTTAACACAATTATTTATAGTAACATCCACTCTCCAGTAAAATACACAACTTTCTTCTTCTTTTTCTTCTTCTTCTTCTTCATTTTCTTCTTCTTCCTCCTCCTCCTTCTCCTCTTCCTCTTCTTTATCTTCTTCCTCCTCCTCTTCTTCCTCTTCCTCCTCCTCTTTTTCTTCCTCCTCCTCCTTCAGGCCATGTGTTTATTTCCTTTACATGTAAAATGGTTCACAAACACAGTACTAGGGCCTCGGCACTGTGGGAGAGGGGAACTTCCATGTCATCTTAGAGCAAGAGGATGTTGGCCTTAGTATACACTGAGAAGGAAAAGGAGGGTGACTTTACTCTCCTGCCCTTGCTGGGTTGGGCCTGAAGGGACAGAGTCTATTCCACTCCTTCACTCCCCCAACCAGGAAGCCGCTTTATTGAAATAGGTGACATTATTTCATGTATTGTAAGTGGTAAAGGGATTGGTCTGGTCCCAACCATTATAAGCAGCTGTAAAAGGAAGGTACAGTGTGGATTAGGACACAAGTTGGGGCAGATGACATCAGAAGCCTGTGAGTGGTGGGAGCAGTTCTAAGCTCCTGGGCCACCTAGTCCTAGCATAAAAGAGGGTAGGGGAGGTGGCTGGTGCTTATTGCTTGGCACTGATGATGTCCACAAACTCAGGCTTGAGGGAAGTACCTCCCTTGAGGAAACTGTCCACATCAGCTGGCTTAGCAGCTCTTTGCAGGTGGCTCCAGTCACAGACCCTCCAAAAATGATTCGGGTGTTTTGAGACACTGAATTGGAGACATTGGATTTCAGCCATCCCGGCAGCTTCTCATGAACTTTATGGGCCTGTTGAGGTGTTGCTGGTACCTATGGCCCATTCATAGGCCAGGACAACTTTGCTCCAGTTCTTCACATTATCTGCGATGATCTTGGTTTTCTCGAAAACAACCTTCTCGGTGATAGCAGCTTGCCTTTCAACTGGCTTCTACCCAATGCAGGAGATCACTCCAAGGCCTATGGCTAGGGCATGGGCCACTTTCTGTCCAATCAACTCATCTGACTTAGGAGCCCATAGGGCTCATCTCCCTAGTGAAGGAAGGCCCCTCTGGTCACTTTGTAGCAGTTCTATGCAGCCACAGAAATCGTGGAATGTAACTTCTGCCTGGCAAAATCGATGCAGGCGATAGGGGGTGCACAAATCACCTCGCTGTCTCCTGGAACCTCGGCAGCACTCAGGGTGCAAATGAGTTCTCCCAGTCACTTCTCCCTCCCATTCATCTTCCAGTTGCTCCAGAGGACTTTCCTGGAAGGCGATACTGCGTTGTGACTGACTCACAGAAGGTCAGTGTGTGAGCGCCCGAGTTCTTCTTTATAGATGAGTAAAATTCCTTTGTGCACACTTGTATGTGCACACGCACATGTGTGTGTCCTGTGTTCTCTGTTCATTCATACATTTGTGAGCACCTAATTCTTATTCTTATATTTGGCTATTATGAAGAGCATATCGGTAACCCCTAAGCACAGGTAGGCGTGTCAGTCCTAAAGAAAATTCACTGATTCATACAAGCATAATTTGTATTTCTATATTAGATATGTACTGTTGAATTTGAGTAACCGCCATATTTAATTCCACAGAGAATAGTCTGAATTGCATTCCCAGCAGTAATTAGTAAAATGCTTTTTCTGCCCACAATACCATGATTATTTGTTCATATTGCTTTCAAAATGAGGGCTGTTTAGCCTAGTATGATTGTGATTGATTCAGTTTTGATTTTTATTTCCCCAATAGGTAAATATATTGAACATTCTATCATAAATTCATAAATTTAATTTCTATGCAGGAAAATTTTAAAGGGTATCTACTAGGGGCTGGAGAGATACTAGACTTGGAGAGAACCCAGGTTCAGTCCTTAACTCCCACCTGTTGACTCAAAACCATCTGTAACTCTAGTTCAATAAATTTGGTGCCCTCATTTGATCATGTGTGCGCTAGACATACACATCAAGCACATACACAACACATACAGGCAAAACAAGTAAAATAAGATGATATAAAAACTAAGCATGAAGATAAATAAATAAATACAAAGGATATCAACTTAATGAGTTGCATGGTTCCTTTATTAATTATACTATCAGATCTTCTGATGCTTTGTGTTTGTTTGTTTACAAATTTAGATATTAATTTCCTTTAGGATGAATAGCTATCCAAAGAGATCTCTCATTCTATAGGCCCTCTCTATACCTCTGTTGACTATTTTGATGTGTAGAAATTTTGAATTTGATATAATCTCATGTCAAGGCTTGCCTTAACTTCCTGAATTACATAGCACTACGGAGAATGTAATTGCCTGTGCATAGATATTACAGGATTGCTATTACACCTATGATTTAACGTCATTTCAAAGTTTAGAGCAATATATTAATGCCTTTGAATCATTTCAAGGTGATTATTGTACATGACATGAAGGCTGTAGGGTATATGGGTAGGTTTGGAAAATGGAAAGAAGAGAATATTATAATCATTATACTCTCAAAAAAAGAACATGATTTTTAAAAAATACTGGTGATATTAGTATGGTGCTAGACTGATATTTCTCAAAGGTCCATTGAGGTGGGTCATTAAAGCAACTTATAAATTGACAACAACCACTCAATATGCACAATTTTTAAGTCCATTCCCAGTGGATACATTTATAAACACTCTTAAACTTAACCCTTATAAAATCTTACAGAAGAGGATTCTAAGTGTGATACCCTAGTTTCATCTCTGCAGCAGACCTTCTGTGGCATGTCCTCACTCTCTGACCTCATTACCAGAGACCTAAGTGAGTAGATATGGGTAGAACACTCTGTTTTCCACCTTCCCTAGACAAACCCTACTTTCTAACTATCAGGTTAGAAAACCCAGATAGACATTTTACCTGAAATACCAAGTGCCCACACCTTCAGAACCCACATTATTTTCCTAATAACACACAGCCACCGCACTTTCCTAAGGAACACAAAGGAAACATAAAGCTATGCATAAAACATCTACTCAACAAGTACAAGATCAGATACCAGCACCTGGAATTACAATCTTTCCAACCACAGTGAAGAGGCCAGTAAATAGGGAAGGCATGGAGAAAATACTGCCAAGAGGAGTGTTGAACAATTAACTTTGAAACCCAGAAAAATACACTTCTAATACTGGTAATTGACTACAAATATAGAAACACATCACTTTCTTTTACAGGCCAAGGAGAAAGCAGAGTTGGGAAGGCTTGATGTCTTTGTCTAGATACTCCTATCTAAATGTTAATACAAAATTGAGAGGTCCAGCTGCTATTGTGCAGCCATGGACAAATCAAGAAAAAAACGTTAAAACTCTTAACCAAAAAAGGTGATGCCTTATTGAGCCAATTGCAGCATGCCCTTCCCCTTCAGTCATAATAATTTAAATTATAAAAGGTTTTCATTTATTGAAGAATATTTCATGTTTTGTATTACCATCAGCCCTATTAATCCTAAATGTTATATATTTAAGATACTGGCATGTAGACAGCAAATTATCAATAAATTATACACTCTTATAAGATTGGATATTTAAAATATTATTTATAGGATCTTTTATGAGTCAGTAAATTGCTTATCTGTAATATCAAGCTATAAAAATAGAATAAATGCAATATATGATATAATCTACAAATGTGGATAAAACAGCTATTAATATGTCAGAATTTTAAGTATTAATATTGGTGGAAGTAAAGTATGGCTTCATTTTTTTCTTTAAGTTTCAAGGGTATACAAATGAATGCTTGATAGATTTAAAAGTAAACAAGGTAATTGTTTAATGATGAAATACCGTCATGAATTAGAAATAATGAGTAGATTGCCCATAGCATTAAATGAATGAGAAAACTGAATGAGAAAAATGAGTTACTTTTCTAGAGGTAGGTGGCTTACTTTTAAGAGTCTTCATGTTGACCAAGGGTAAAATTGAACAGAAATGACCAGTTCTCTAATCTTCAACAACAGTACAAGCTTTCGATCTGTATTCATTGACAGCTAGGCCTGATCACCTACAGCTTGCTAGCTAATTCCACTGAAAAGGAATCTAACAAAACCAGTGGTCATGTGAAGCAAGACACTGCACTGTGTCTACAAAAGTAGTAGCCATATGTGAAGCTGTGTGAAACTATAGCTAACAAACTGTTAAGTTAGACTACATTAAAGTATTTGCCACATAAAGGACTTTCTCATAAAACCCTTATTAATAGAGGACAGGCTTGGCCTCATCTTGAACTAACATCACACCTTCTTTACACTGAGATTTTGATTTATTTCCTTCAATCTTTGTGTAAATCATTTGTGACCTTTCAGTATAGGAAAGTAGTATTTACTCTTGGGGAAAAATACCTTTCAATCAGAAAAAATAAATGTAAGATACTCATATCTTTCCTGGTATTCTAGAAGTAATGCTTCTGTTATTTTAGCCAAATTTCTGCACATTCAAAAGTGATCTTCCCAAGGAAAAAGCAAGCACATTTTCTGAGAACGATGTGGTGACACTTTCTCAGAAACAGTTCATTTGGAGGATTGAAGGACATGGTGTTCTTTAATGTCATTTGCTTAATTACAGGGTATATTTTGGTCTCTCAGTAAAGGTACATTCTTTAATTAGTGATCATTAAACAAAGGAAACAGTGGTTGTGCAAGCTAATCCAACCTGCTTCATGTCTATGCACACCTCACTAGCTGATGTGTTTTAATGTTAAATTTAAAAGAACAAAAGCATTAGGCTTCATAACATATGAGTTTAAAATTTCTACATGTCCAAAATGTTATTTCATTTAGAAGACGCCCACATTTGTTCATTTAGTCATATTCTGTGAGTTCATGTTGATAAAAAAGAAAAAAAAATCAGTGTGACAGTTAACACAGTGAAAAAACAGCCTATGATACCTACAAAAATTAAATTCTCACTCATGACAGAAAAGTCTCCTGGTTCTGAGCTTGTAGTCACTCTGCTTTTGTTACTTATACCTTTGCCCCATTATTAAACATCTTGAAGCTTCCTTCACAGGTTCCACTGTTGCAAACTAGCTTCAGACTGAAGTGTTCCTCATTAGTTTGGTACAGTAGTAATGGCAAAGGAAACTACTCTAATAGTAAGCCTTCGCACGTGTTTCTAGGCTCCCTATAAGCCTCATACTTAAAGGAAATTGTTAAAATTAGAATGGGTTCAGACTCTGTGAGTATGTGTGTAAATGTGTGTGTGTGAGTGTGTGTGTGTGTGTGTGTGTGTGTGTGTGAGAGAGAGAGAGAGAGAGAGAGAGAGAAGTATGTGTACACGTGTATATAAACAAGCTGTTGCTAGTACAGACTTATGTAGATGTTACAGGTAAGTATTGACTGTCTCCCATTTTCTCTACTTTCATTATTGAAGCACAATCTCTCATCAAACCTGGATCTCTCTGGTTTGTCTACATACATTTGTTTAGAGAGACTTGTTGATCTTTGCCTCCCTTGCAGCCCAGTACTGAGGTGACACACATGTGCCTCTGCAGCCGGATGGTTCATTAATATCAAAAATTTAATTCAGGTCTACACTCTTGGGCAAGAAGGCTTTTTCATACTCAGCCATCTCCCCAGAACCAAGGTTTGTGCAGTCAGAGAAATACAGGAAATGGTAGAATTTCAAAAATATTCTGATTGCGAACATTGTGATCTTAGTGCTTCGGACAACGATAAAACCCACTGAGCAGCTGTTAAACAAAAATAAAAACTGGATTTTCCTGACAAGGAAAAGGAGGCAGTATAAGAACATGACAAAGACGATTTAGAGTCTAGTGCTATCATACTAGCTTGGTTATCCTTTCGCAGAAATATGAGCTAGCTATCTACTATGACATTATTAAGGATCTTAGTCATATTTATGTGTATTTGGAACTGTAAACTGTGACCCCTAACAATGACAATCTCTGATTAATATCAGATTAGATGTCAGAGTGCCAATGTGTCATTATTGAAGAATGAGTAAATACTCGTTTATAAATATTTCTATGAAAGATGATCAATGTATAAAATGATTTAAAATAATCTTTGGTGCACAAAGAGTAGAAATTATTATTATTATTATTATTATTATTATTATTATTAGATGAGTTTTAAAGTTTATTCAAGGTTCACATATAGAGGTAGAAGAAGAAGTATTACTTAGATTATTTTCCTGGATGTATCTTTAAAAACATCCACTAATAATGTCTGCCTACTTACTGCCATTTCAAATCTTTTTCAAGAGTCAACATTGTTACCAAACATAAACATTGCTTATCCTCTTCTGTCAATTCTCAGTGTCAAATACAGGGTCAGCATTCAATAATATGACAAAGCCAACAAAGGCTATTGTCCTTTCATTACAGTGTGATTTCTTGATATACCATTTCTTCCCTTTACAAACAGCATAAACTAAAATGTCGTGAAAGAAATAATCTACCATAATGGTCTCTGGGTCATCTTGCCTCTAATTGTCTTTGTCCTGAGAAAAAGAAAAACAAACTAAAACCCAAACCCAATATTTACACAAAGACAAAACTCAAATTATTGCATTTGGAGAAATACTTATGCATATATCTGAGTATATGTATAAGTACTTATTTAATGACATTTAAAGGAAATACATTTCACATTTATTTTAGTTATATAAAGTTACATCATTAAGCAAAAGTATTAAAAACATAAGAATTCTAGTTAAAATGTGTTAAAAGACTCTGTCTGATGCTGTGTTTTAGCAAAATCACGATCTTTCACCAAATTCACCTTCTTAAGGAGTAGTCTTTAATTCCTATTAAAAATAGAGCTTCTTAGCTCAAACATTACACAGATAAGATATTCGGAATTATGTTTTCAGAAGGAACTTTCTGTTTCTATTTGTACTGACATTTAAACGTTCTTGAAAGCATTTGTTCAAAGAATAACAGTTCTATACATCCATGACTACTTCCTTCCAACCCCCCAACCACCATGGGCCCACCACTTCATCATCATCTCAGATTCTTTTTTCACTTAATTATTTCTTCTAACTACAAATCTGAGTTCAACTAGTGCTTTCACATGAACAGGCATGTGTTGCCATGCACTGGGATGTGTGCAACCTGCCAATAGACACGTCTGCTAAATAGAGTGACCCTCCCTCAGTAGCAATTAACTGCCAATGACTCTTTCAGGAACAGTGGACACTGGGGGCTTCTCCCAAACCATGCTGGACTTTGGATTCCCAGTAACCACAGATGCCACAAATGGGTTTGTGGAAGAGCTACATTATGGGCAGAAATCAGCATTTGCCAACATTGTATTATTTCCACCCCTTTTTCCTGGAAGGTTCTTGAGTTTTGCATGGAGGAAGGTAAATATGGATGATCCATTCATACCTGAGCACTCAAAATTATTTATCTGTAGCACTCTCAGAAGTTTTGAGTCTGCATTCAGTGTTGCCCATTGCAAAAGTCACCTGCTCTGATCAAGGCTGAGAGCAAAACAAATCTACAAATACCAATTTTTTTCAGTTAATTTTTAAAATTTATTTTACATACCAACCACAGTTTGTCCTGGCTACTCTCTTCCCTTTCCATTTCCCTTTACCACTTCCTTTCTCCCCTGTCCCATCCACTCCTCAGAAAAGCTAAGGCCTCTCAGGGGAGTAAACAGAGCTTGGCATAGCAAGTTGAGGCAGGACTAAGTTTCTCCCTGTTGTATCAAGGTTGAGTTAGGCAGCCCCCCAATAGGGAATGGGTTCCAAAGAGCCATGTCATGCAATAGGGATATATCCCTGGCTCATTTCTAGGGGCCCCACAAAGAGACCAAGATATACGTCTTGCCCAAATGTAGAGGTTCTAAGTAGGTCCCACGAAGACTCCCTAGATGTTGGTTTAAGTTTGTGAGCCCAAATCAATTTTTAAAAATTATGAAATATGCTTCCACATTAGAAAGTTCCCCATGAACACCGATATGTAGTTTAAAAATGAAATAGATATAATAAAGATCCCTTGCATTACTTAACCCACAGTAGGATGTTATGGAATTTTGACACTTTTGTTTTCTACATGTTGTACGCCAACATATATTCAAATTATACTTGAAGGGACAAAAATGATATGTCCTCATTTTTACCATGAACATGAATGAATCTAAGATTTAATCAGAAATATCTTTTTTTGTAGAAGCTTTGAAAGTAAAATTTTAATGTAGATCTCAATGGTACCCTCACTATCACCTTTACTTGTTATGTATACAAATGTTTTAACAAAGAAGCTGTAAGCATAACACAAACATCATGAGCCTGGAGCTAAAATTAGTTTATTTAGCATTATGACTACTTATACCAGCATTTAAGACCTATTAGAACATAAGATTAGTAAAGTTTTATTGTTATAACTAATTAGTAAATGGAACAAAAGGCCCCATCCACTGTAAAAACATAGTTTTATACAACAATGAAATTAGTATGGAAACAAAGAACTAATATAAAGAAAACATAAACTTTACTGAAAAACTTGAAGAAAACTTGAGTTAATAGTCACAAAATTTGTTTATGAGAGATGACTTGATGGTGAAAAAATGGTAAGGGAAGTCAATGAAAAGAGAAGGAACACTAAAAAATATATTTATCAAAACAAATTCTACATGTAACTCTGGAAGCAGAAATTGTTGTCCTTGTATAATTTTTATCTGCACTATAATGAACATTTAATAAGCTGTGCTTTAAATATTAAAGCACACTTTTAATGTGCCTTTGGGGCATTAATCACACAAGACATGATTAATTAATCAATGATCCAGTTAATCTTTCAATTAATGAATCAGTGACTGATAATTGGGTTTTGGTGACCACCCTTGAGTTTAAAAGTCTTCATAGAATAAATATAATCACATTCCTTTGACAAGGACTTGCTATAAAAGGACTGTTGCCAAAGCTATAATAATTCAAGTAATAAACTAGACAAAAATAAAGTGTGAAATAAATTCTGTGAGTATGTACTTATATAAATAAAGTGTAATATGTAAATGAATGACTGACAAAACTTCCATTTTCCCATGGTTAATGTAGCTGATACACTGTCAAGCAACTAGAAAGTAAGCGACTACCTCCTACCCATCAAGTGTACATTCTTTGTGGTTACAACGCTCTAAAGAGCAGAGAACAGAAAGGGAGGGGATCAGAGCCTCACAGTGGAGAGACTGGTAAACATGCTTTGGCTGGGCAATCAAGCTCAAAGCCAATCATGGTGAATCAGGCTGATAGGACAGACCCTTGACATGATGTGATGAGTGAGACACTCTTCCTCTGTGGTGCTCCCTTGAATTGCCTATAACCCAACTCTAATCACGAGGAAAACATCGGAAAATTTTCAGTGAAGGACCATTCTACAGAATGTCTGGTGTTTATCATTATTAGAGAAGGGATAACACAATCGGATAAGCTGTGTAAGAGCAGCTTATCTCCTGTGAAATGTAAAATGAGGAGAGCTAAAAAAAATTACAGCACGTTTATCTCACAAAATACAAATAAATTCACAGAATGGTCCAAATTTAAATAGAATCGTTTTATATCTGTTTAGGGAATATATCTGACATGCTATAATTCCTTATGCTATTACACAAACACAATGTATTATGAAGGAAATACAAAATTAAAAAATAAAAAAGGCTTAATAGCAAAACCGAGATCCATATATTTAGAAGACACCATTAAATATTAATAAAAACTAAAATTTGGTTTGGGAAAACAAAGTCAGGAGGCACTGTACAATGTTTTAAAACTTTCCAGTTGTCTTCATGCACCTTCATGCCTGCTATTTGTTTCAAACCATTTTTTCACCAAGAACTTTCACCCTAACTAGGTGACTTTCGCTATTTGGCTTATGAAGTAGGGACTACAATTAAGGGTAAGCAGAAGGGGGAGGAGCCAGTTTACATCTATTCTGGAAACAGCTTTGCCACTCTAGCAGCAGAAGTAGAGAGAAACTTGTACGAGGTTCCTAAAACAGCCCCAGACCACACACTGGCAGCTCTGGAGTAGATACTGAGCTCTGGAAACTTGGAGTGCAGGAGCTTGGCAGCAGGTATAGGACCTCACCTCCACAGCAGCATGTGTAGGTCCGCAACGCCATGGTAGCAGGTGCAGGTCCTCAACTCCAGCTGCCGGCAACGTACTGCTTTCTATTCTCTCACCCTATCTACTCTTGCAACATCGCCACCTCCCTTTATTCTAGGCAACGGTTCACACACTTTGGTACCCTTACCAAATGTATGAAACGTTCTACGTTTGATATAGTCAATGTAACTTCTACCATTAAAAAAAAAAAAAAAAAAAAAAAAAAAAAACAAAACTTTTTAAGATTTGTTCTCCTGTAAGTATGAATGTGCACCACGTGTGTGCCTGATGCCCACAGATGACAGAAGAGGGTGTGAGATCCCCCGCAGCAAGGACTCATCTTTGCCTTTGAATGGCTGTTCTTCTCAAGGGCCTAGATTTTCCTGCAAACCAAACCTCTACAGAACCGTCTAGACATTTTTCTTGCAGGCACTAAAGTAGCTCTAGGTTCTCTTTCCTGTGGTCACCACGGGTTCTTATGGCCAAGCTGGGAAGATTTCAGTCATGGATTTTATTCTCTTAGAGTAGTCATGTCCCCTTTCCATTATTTTTCTAGCATATTCTACAAAGCAGCTAAAAATGTTTCCTTACATACATAAGATACCTGTCAATTAACTAGAAGGTACTTTTAAGATCCTATAAGGGTTCTAGGGGTAAAGGTAAGTGGTATGTAGTCACAGAACAGAAATGCAACTATCAAGAAGGGAAATCCAATAAGAATAAGATTGGTTTTACAAATCGTCGTTTATGCTCTGAATCTCTTACTATCACAGTGAGTGGTTACCGCCAAAATAAATAAATAAATAAATAAATAAATAAATAAATAAATAAATAAAATGACTTCTTGTCATAACAATGCTCTAACAGTTGTTTCCCTTTGGGCTATTACCTTACTGTCATACACCCTTTGATGTGTCCCGAAGTTTTGATAATATAATTCTATTGTTTAGTCTCATTTGTAACAATTATGAATATGCATGTTGTACACAGGCATTTGCAACTCCTTGGTTGAATTATAATTTCCCTACAATAATAAATATTGTTTTACTAAAATGTCAGTGTTTATAGGTTATTCTGTGTGTGTGTGTAACAATTCTTATAAAAAATTCTTACTTTGGAAAAAATGTATATGATGATTTTCCCTCAAGTTTGACTACTGTTAAACAATATAATGACAAAACTTTGTAGAATGATGGATGTTTATTATCTTAGGATAAAAGAATTCCTAAGTCAAGTATATTTTCAATTTTAAAAGTTTTATATATGTGTATGTGTGTGAGAGATGTGTTTGTATCAATGAGAATTCATATTTATTATACTTGAAATAAAACATATGCTGTTTAATTATCATATACACCAAAATATAATACATATTTGGTTTAATATACCAGGTATATCTGGGCTTATCACATTTATGCATGGCATATATAAATAGAGCTATGCATTTCTCATATACTGAATATTATCTAAATTAAATATAAAATGGATAAATCTGTGTATTCATGTTGTGATGCTTTTGGCTATATTCAGTACTAAATTTTCTCAATATTGTGCTCATTAAAAGCAGAAATACACTAGCTACTGCTTCACTTAATTCAGTGTAAATGCTGGATACTTTGTTAGCCTTTAGAAAAAAAATGAATTTTTATTGGAGTTTGTTCCTAGAAGATACATTTTTTTTTATCTTCAGTAGAGTTTTCTGAGACTATTTTTTTTTTTTTTTTTTTTTTTCGTGAGAATGAGAAGCACCTAAACTCCATTTAGGGCAAAGTATTTCCAAATATGTTATCTACAGGTATAGAAACGCCTGACATTTAAAACAGACTGGTAGCAAATGTCTAAGCACTGAGCACTTTAGAAAATGAACCATTAAGCCAACTGCCTCTACATGCCATCCTCTAATGTCATAACAGCCTCCAAGAGAGAGTGACAGCTCCAGTCAGCAGTGGCTAACCTATCACTGCTGTGAGGACCGGCCTTCAGCAGCTCAGGGACTGAGGGGTATACAGGAGTCAGTGAACTAATCAGAAAACTTGTTTTTTCTATCTGAGGGGGTAAAACTAAACTCTCTGGTGCAGGCTCTCCCTGTTGTGGACAAAACTTAACTCTCTGGAGCCCGTGAATAGGAAGCAAAACACACACTCATACTCACACACACACACACCTCCAACATACTAGTATCTCAATCTCACCTAGGGTGGTGATGAATGGACTGCTTTCAACAGGTCGGAGTAATGGAAGAGCAGATTCGGAGAAGGGAACTACTGGACAGACAAACAGATACATAAGGACTTTTCTGAGAGCCAGAGCTCAGTTCTTTATTTTAGTATTCATTCTGTTGCTTGTTCTAATCTATTCCTTTTCTGCTCTGTTCTTCTCTGATGTTTTCCTTCTATTCTTAATTTTTTTCCCTCTACTTTCTGATGTCTTCTATTACAAGTAAGGTTTTTCTCCCGGTCTGGGCCCACCGCAGCACCAGCCCCAAATAACACATAGAGACTATGTATTTGATATAAAGCTGTTGGCCAGGTACTTGTTTCTTATCGGCTAGCTCTGTCTTAAATATTAACCCATTTCTATTAATCTAAGTATTTCCATGTGGTCTCATCTTACCAGAGAGGGGCTGGCGTTGTGCTCTCCCCGGTTTCTACATCTTGACTCCTCCTTACTCCTTCCTGTCTCCTCCTGTTCTCCTAGTCCCGCCTATCTTGCTTTCCTATTGGCCAACAGTGCTTTACTCATTAACCAGTATGAGAAGCACATTTACAGAATGGCATCTCCCATCAGTCTTCTTTCTCCGTCTTTCCTGAAGTTCTCCTTCTCATATGTCTTTTCTTTTTCCTTTACAGCTTACATACCCTAGTGAAATTTTCCAAGCATTATAAAAAATACAATGTATTACAGTGTATTGCAGAAATAGAATGCAAGAGAAAAATTACATTCTATTTTAAGTGAATGAATACAATGAGTACAAGTGAAAAACTGCATGTCTTCCATACCCCTTAAACGAGTAAACATTTCAGTATTACAGGTGAAAAATAAGTTTTCCCAAGAATCCACATACACTCATGCCCAAGTAACTTGTTATAGATTAATAGTGTATAAGCAAGTAAATAAAGTATTTTTCTCAGCCAGTTCTTTTGCTGGCAGGATGCATTTTGCCCTTACAAAGAGAGGTTCAATCACTTCATCATTTATCTCAAAAGGTAATCTTATAACATATCTTAAAGGAATCACTAATCTAATCTTTTATATATGAGAAAGCACTCGGTCAGCTCTACTTTAAATCCTCAGATTGCATGCCCACTCATCAACAGTTTATATATCAGGAAGCTGAGGGTAGAAGTGGAAACAAAGAATTAATCATCACCCTTGGTCACCATCCTAGCAAGAAAGGTACATCAGCCAGCAAGAGCCAGTCTACCACTGTTCTTGTTTCTTGGCCTCAACAAATACTTCACTCAACTATGTGCCTTTCTAAACTTTAAATTGTTCCCCAAGATTTTCCACTGAAAATCCATTAACAGAAATATCTTAACCTAACCATACTAACAATTATACAAGTTTAAATTCCTTCTAAGTGTTGTGATTGAATCATTAATTTGCTCCAGCAGCAATGCTTTGAAAACGTCAGTCACTATTATTATCAGTACCAGTGACACTGCCCAGTGAGTGGCTAGAAACCCCCCGAGAGATTTCATACAAACCATAGATTATAAAGAATAGGGTGACCATGAAGGCAACAATCAGCGCTATGCTCACTGACAGCACAGGGTCCTCAGGTCACCAGGATATATAATCCTCAGAGCTTTGCCTCTCCAAGACTCACTCAGGTGTGGCTTTGCCAGCCACCCAGCTGTGTTCCATGAGTACCAGCTGCCTGTTGTTCCTTTAGCATGGCCCCTGACACTAAACATTGGACACAGTTGTTCCTGCCTGTTCTCTATACAGTAATGGCTGGCAGGGTTGATGCTGTCTGCTTGTGATGGACAAAGCCACATTTTGTGTAAATATTGGTTAAGATGACTCATGTGATTGAAAATTTAAGGAGAAACCTAGAAACGGCAGAACACACCTGTTACCTCAACACAGGGGATCCGAGGCAGAATTCATGTGAATTCCAAGCAAGCAAGAAATGCATAGTAAAACCTAAAAACCTCATCTAAAGCAAAAGGTCTGCCTCACAAAACCAAAAACAATGCAAAAAAAGAAAGAAAGCTTAGGGGCATGAATATATTACTAATAACTGCTAACCAAATTATTTTAAAAATATACTATTTTTAAAAGATAATTTATGTCTGTTTGAATAATTGTTTCTTCTTTGTAAACAATTTGCATACATTATTGGAATACAATACAATCTATGTTTTACTCCAATTTTATTAGATGGATGCCAATCTAAACACTTCTTTAGTATAATTATGAAATTATATCTCCAAATCCTGTCATATTTCCAGCATATACTTAGAAGGCCTGAGAAGACATAGCTTGCCAAGAGCAGTCTTTGTTTTGTAATATCTGTTAGACAAGCTTTGTCCTATCCAGTCAATCACAGTTGTTATTTATCCTGCATCATCTCTGCCCTGGTATTCAGCCTTTGTCCCAAGTTTTCTCTTAAATATGACCTATCCATGACAGACATATATAACCTGTCCTTCAGTATTACAGGTTTTACATTGTCATATACCTTCTTAATTACTTCACTCTCTCCAAACACTTTCCTTCACATCCAGTTTACCTTTCTTACAATTAGGAATTTTCTAAATACCTTGTTCAGACATTAACATCTCTAACACAACCACAAGAGAAATAGTCCAGCACAACAGAAACAATAGACTTACACCTTGTCATCATTTCTAGAAGTAGGAAAATCATTTCCCCCTTTTTATCCAGAAAGGGGAAATCATACACATTTTATTTTTTGTTTGTGTCATGCAGCCATCTTTTAAAAAGGCTACTTGGCTACAGCAGCATTGGGTAAGAGGGAAAATGAAACTTTTCTCATTTTTACCTTCCATCCTAATATTTCATTATATGTCTAACATTGACTTTTAATGACCTTTATCAAAGCACCCCCTTTTAGTTATCTTCCCTTGGTTTATGTCTTGACCACTGTTCTTTCTTTCGTATTTTAAAAATTACATTATGTGTATACTCTAGTGTCAAGCTGTGTGTATGGGTGTCCAAGGGCAATTTGCAGGAGTTATTTCTCTCCTTCTGCCATGTGAATCCAAGCGGTCAAGCTTGGGCTATCAGGCCTGTTGGCTTCATTACCACTGAGTCACCCTACGAGTCTGCTGTTATCTCTGTGTCTTATCATGTGCTCCTCCTTTCCTGTATGAGCACTTCTACACATGGCAAGTTTCAGAAACTCTGATTCAATGAAGTCATTCTACTCCCAGTGATTTTACTTTTCCCCTAGTTTAATATTTTAATATGTATGCTTGAACCACTTACCTTTTCAAATAACACTTAGCACTCAGAGTTAGCAAACATCAGAATGAATAATTTTACATATGATCCTAAATGTATTTGATTACAAAATTATAATATGTTGCCATTTTAATGGAAAATTCTGTTTATGTGAACATACTTGATATAATTTCATTTAAATTAAAAATTATTCTGAAATAAAATATCAGTTTACTTTTCTATCTCCACAGGAAATATGCGACACCATTCATCCTTATTTTATCTAAAATTATATTTATCTGACTACATATAATTTTCAGAAAATATTTTTAAGTAACTGCTTTATTGAGTATTGTACTTATTCCCGCTATAGATGCCAAGCAATAAAAGAATTGAACTGTAACTTTGAGAAGGATATTAGTTATTTTTCTGTTGCCATGTTAAACATGTTGTCAAAAGCAACTTGAGGAAAGGCTCGTCTTGGCTAAGAGTTTGAGGTTACAGTACATTATGGTGGGGAACTGAGTGGTGTTAGCTTGACAAAGCTGATCCCATGATGTCCCACTAAACTAGAAGAATGATCTTATCCATACTTCTTCACTTAATACAGCCCAGGATCTCTGCAGTTAAGAGAGGTCTTCTCACAGTTAAGATAGGTGTTCCATAGTTAAAAGGAGTCTTCCACTATTAGGATGGGTCTTCACAGTTAAGATGGTCTCAACACATCAATTAGCCTAATCAAGATAATTCCTTTCAGAAGTTCTCAAATCTACATAATCCCCACAGGTATGCCTTAAGGCCTTCCTACTAAATTCTGAACTAAGTGACAAGAAAAACAAACGTCTTACACAGGAAGAAATTAGCATACAGTAATGGCAATATCTACATCTACCATATGGAAGGTTTTCATAAGATATATCTATATTCAGTACATATTTGGTATATATGTATGTAATTTTGTAATATTGCAAAAAAGTTGAAATACTCACTCACCCATCTTATCCCAAAGTCCTCATATCTTATTGTATTGTCTAATTGGCACCATGCTTTTAGGTACATAAATACATACATTCCTAAACATGTCAATTTCAGAAAACAAAATAAATTTCAAGGAGAAATTTTCAAAATACCGTATTTTGTTATCTTTACAGTTTACAGTTTGAAGTGTCATAATACACATACTTCGATATGATAGCTATTAACTTCTTGTCATAATGATAATTAAATACTGAATAATAGTCTTTGAAACAGTCAACCCATGTATATAGAGAGTGGAGCAATTGATAGTCTGGTGGCAGGAATCCCTTAGCCTAACACAAGTGTGTCATCTAGCAGCAGTAACAACACCTGAAGAAGGCATGACCTGAACATGTCATTTCCCAGAGATACGTAGAATAATTAGAGTTGGTAATCACATCAAATAACAGAAATTTCTAACTAAACAATTCTCAACCTTTCATATTCTGGTTAATTAAAATTTATCCTGGATACCTGTTGTTTTCAGGCTGTTCAATTCTTTTTTATTTACTTTTGTTTTATTTCCTTAACTGAAAATAGATGGTTTTCATGTATAATATATGCTGTTTATAGTTTCCCATTCCTTTACTTTTTCCAATTCTTCCCCACTACACCTTCCCTCCAGACCCACTCTCTTCCTGTGCATTATTATAAAACATAATAAACATAAACATAGAAGACTAAATAAAATTCAGTGAGATAAAAGAGAAGGCCTCACATTGAGGCTGGACTAGAGCACCAGTGACAGTCACAGGAATCAGACTCTCATTCAAACACTCAGGGATCCCTTAAAAACCCATACACACACACACACACACACACACACACACACACACACACACACACACACACACACACAAACACACACACACACACAGAGAGGGGGGGAGGAACCTGGTGCAGACCTATGTAGGCCTTCATATTTGCTGGTTTAGTCTCCGGTGAGTTCATATGAACCTTGCCTAGTTGATTCAGAGAGCTTGTTCTCCTAAGGTCCTCCAACCCCTTTGACTCTTACTTCTGATGCATTCACTGATGTCTAAGGGAGGGATTTGACAGAGATAATCTCACTTAGCCCTATATATTCCAAGGACTCTCTTTTGTATCACGTCTGGCTGTGGGTCTCTGCATCTGCTCCTGTCTGCTGCAGGAAAAGGCTTTTCTGATGAAGACTGGATAAGGCACTGATGTAAGAGTAGAATAGGATACAACTGAGAGCTGTTTTATGCTATTTAAAGAATAGTGTATCTACTATTTTTTTTTTAAAGAATAGTAGTGTTTGCTTATATGCTAGGTCTCTGAGCTATATGGTCTCTCTCTGGTTCTTGGTCATTCAAGGAGTGATAGGTGTGTGTTTTTTCTCATCATGGAATGAGCTTTCATCTGAACGGACATTGGTTAACTATTCCCACAGTTTCGGTGCCACCATTACCCAAGCATCTAGCTTACCTTGTGGGCGGGATAGTTTATAGATCAAAGGTTTTGTGGCTGGGTTGGTGTTTACATTTCTGTTTGGGTAGCTTGCAGTGTACCTTCACACGTGAAAGACACTGAGGACATAGAGGTAAAGGATCGCCTTCAAATATCTTAAGTTTGCCCTTAACATTTCACTTGTTTGCCCAAATTTTTTGTTGAATTTGGAAAAAAATTTATTCAAAAATCAATGGATTACAAACTTTAAAATGATTTCTCTTATATGAGTGGTATACACAATTACTATAAACTTATTTATAGAGAAAATTAATTATAATAATTAGAGCTGCCAAATCAGGAGCTTGCCTTTGCTGCTTATGAAATTTAATAGACCACCAAATTCATTAGCCACTAATTTCTATGCCTTTTGTGATAACCATCAGTTATTCCGAAATAACTAGAGTTACCAAATTTTGATCAGATTACGTTAAATTGGTTTGGCAGAGGAAGTGAACCTGGAGAAACTACACAGGAAAACATTAAAGATAAATGGAAAATTCATTTCCACTTTATGGTTTGACAATAGATAGAAGATTAATTTTTAAATAATATGCAAAGCTAGGATCAAAAGACAACTCTCTAAGTAAATATGGAACAGAAAAGGCAAATAACTGTTCTTCAGTGAGCTGGTTTCTGGGCTTCTTTCTCTTCTTTGTGTGTTACTGAGAGTGAAACTGGACTCCAGACAAATAAATGACTAGCAGTTGTGAAGGCTGAAGATAAAGGAGAACACATCAGTGATAAGCCAGCCTGTGGGAATGAAGAATGGAATCACGGATGTATTAAAGTCGGGTATCTTGAGAAGGAACCAAACCTTCTCAGCCCCCTGCAATAATTGCAGAGAAATCTGTTGCTCACAAAGAGAAATCAGTTCAGATCTATCAAAACAAGAAAACCGCGGTGTGAAAACAGACCCTGGAGCCAAAGTGAACATGGAAACTGAGAACTATCACACCAGGGAGCTTCCTTGACACCCAGCCAGTCTCTACGGCTGGAGGACTGAGAGCCTTTTTGGAAAGCTTTTGAGGTATAATTACTTAAACTTTGCTTATGGTGGCACAATAAAATCTTCTGTGTTCCTTGCATTGCCAAGAAGTTAAGTCCTAATGGAGTGGACCGTCAAGAGCTGAAAGGTTGATGTCTGAAATGTCCCAGGCTGCTCTTTCTCCCTTAGTGACTGGACTCCCATTACTACCAGCTCCTTTCAAAGTCACCCCAATCTACTGCCTCCCAGTTCCTCAATTTTCTAAGTATATGTAATAGTGAACATCTTTTATAACCGACTATATGTACATAAGTTTCCTTGCAAAATTGTTTCACTATGTCTGATGAAACTGAGGGAATAATTCCTCTTGCATTGAACCATTCACTTTATATTACATCTTGATTAGGAAACGCTGTATTTTCTACTTTGCTATATCATCCTTAAAAAGCAACTAGGCTTTTGTTGTTGTTGTTGTTTTTAATTTGTTCAATAACAAAACAAATTGTCTATTCGCCTTAATGTACTATTGTAACTTGAGTATGTGTCTGCTATTAACCAATGATTATTTATGCAGTTCCTTGTCCACAGCTGATGAACACACGGGAACTCTCAAATAATGATCCTGGCTGACTCCAGTCTTAAGCGGCTCGGTTGCTTCAATAACCATGAACACGTTGCCAAATTTGTTCTATTTGTCTCAGAGCCTCTTACACATTTCAGCCTTAGAAATCTCGACAGCTCATTTGATTCCCCCCCCCTGCACCATCCTCACTGCTAGACATAAAATCCTCTTCTACTTAATGTAGACACACAGCACTTACTGGCCTCCTCTTGGCCAAGCTAAGTGCCGGAACCTATATAGATTTATCTCTGACCATCCAACTTTCCACTCCCCTACACTGAATCTCTACTGTGGATACTAACTCACCTTGATTTTACAACTCTGAATATTGTTAAAGAAAGTCCAGGTGTCTCTTTTCTTTCTGAAGATTTATAAATAGATTAAAAATAGAAATATACACATGTATGTACATGCCTATGTATTTTATACTGTTGTAGTGTGACATTCCATAAACATTTATTTTCTAGTAATTAATTTTGTTTATGAACTAGTATTTTACACATGGATGAACAAATAAAGATTGTCAGCATGAGTTGTTACTTCACAAAATCTGTGGGTTCAGAAGCAAAAAGTTACAATTTGACAGAAGAGAGCTAAGCCTACAGAAATGCTTAGTCTTCAAATATTGGCTATGATCAAGCTTTTGTAATAATAATTTGTTTATAGATGCTGCCATTCTTTAAGACAAAGGGGATTTATTATGGTTTGTGTTTCAGTCTAACACAGGAAACGACACAAGAGAAGAGATCAGAATCAGACAGGAATGAGTTTTTACTGTAACCACAATCCTTGCTTTAATTAAAACTACAGTTCATCTCTACAACTTCTGGGGTCAGAAGAAATCACTTTTATACATTCACTCAAAATATTTCAACAACAGTTCTTAGGGTTAAGTAAAATAGCTACTGGCTACTATAGCAAAATGCGAAGTGAAATACCCCACAAATTCCATGTAAATAAATGTGAAAATAACTTTGTCATTCTTCCAGCCATGATATGGAAAGGGCAATTACATACCAAGCAGTGAAACATAGGAAACAACGTATTTTAAATACAGTTAAGTCTATTTAGCAATTTAAAGCTATTCCTGATAATCTCCTATGAAACTAACTGTTCTCTGGACAATGCTATTTATTCACAATGTTCCATGACCTTTACATGCCATCCTTTGCTCTTTCTGAACATGAGCATCTAGTAATAGTATTCAATATCATTACTTTCTATGAGGCTCACTTAATTTTTACCTTACCTGAAGTATTTCTTTACCTGAAATTACTCTTTGTTTCAATGTTCATCACCAATTGTTTCTACTACAGTTTCAATTTACTATTTCAAATTGAATTTATAAGTTACAATTTAAAAATTATTAGGATAATTGTTTTAGTGATTTTTTTACTCCTATTTAGTTAAACATCAATAAATTTCAGAACCTCAATTTTCAGGTTTGACCTTATATTACAGAGGAACTATGGTGTCATTTCTATTATTTTATTTACAGTTATTTTGATTTGTTCTAAAAGTCTTTTCCACCAGGATGGTTCTAATTATTGTCTGTCTCTCTGTATGTCTGTCTCCTTGTCTCTCTATGTCTCTCTCTCTGTTCCTCCCTCTGCCCCACTCTCTCTCTAAATTTATATATATACATATATATATATGTATATATATATATATGTGTGTGTGTGTATACTTCAAAATCTATCATATACATAGAAGTACACAGTAATTAAATTAGACTCTCTGAATTGCTTTCAAGTGTTAAATCTAGGTGTGAATTATTTTACAAAACTTTATGAGTTTTCTGTATTGATAGAACTCCTGTCAACATGAACAGCCCTAAGACCAGCAAGAAATGTGACAGCCCCAGCCACACAAAGTGACACCGTACAGGAAGTATGAAAGTATTTCCTACACCCAGAGAAATCAGTATGATGACAGGAAACAGAGTGACTCTGGTCAAGAGACTAAGCCTACTTTCTGCAAAAAGACCAAAGCTACAAAGAAGTTTGTTCTGAGGCTTCAGTGTGTTGAGATAACACAATAAAGTCTTGAGCATCTACTAAAAAAGCATGTATTATGTTTTGTAATCTTTCACAAAGAGATACATGTATGATGCTGTCATTGATGTTTGTGTGTATGCATGCATGTATGCATATATGTTTGTGTTTTCTGTGTGTGTGTGTGTGCATGCATGTGTGTGTGTGTGTGTGTGTGTGTGTGTGTGTGTGTGTGTGTGTGGTCTTTCTGTGTGGAGGTAGGGAGACCCTTTTCAGGAGGCTTTTCTCTCCTTCCACCATGGGTTCTAAGATTTATAAAACAGGAGCTGTTACCTGCTGAGCCATCCTTCAGGCACTACTTGATCCTTGTAAAAACTAAAAAAATCCTGTAGGAAACCTGTGTCCTCGGCGCAGTTACATACAATGCTGAGAAAGCCAATACACCTGTGGAGATTCCGTTGCCCTGACTACCTAATAATAATAAAATAAGTGTATATGAACAAAATATATTCTGGTTTACACAGATATCATACCTAAAATATACCCCAAATTTGTAATATTATTCCACTTTCTTTCCACCATGTATTATTATTGTTTCTAATGCTGACTCAAATTAGTATGTTCACATTATATCTCATATGTGTGCATGAACCCATAGAATCAGTACCTGCATTTCATACAATTTTTATTGATGGAAATTTATGTCTGTGGTTTGCTCAGTACTTAACAATTTGTTAGTAGAGTCTTGTCTATTTACATATACTGGTGAGAATATATAAAGCACTAATCTGTTCCTTGCATGACAAATACTGCACCACAAATGCTGTGTTCAAAATTAATAAACATTAAAACACAACTTCAATCATGTTTCACTGATTTAAATGCAAAATTTTAAAGGTTTTCATTTTGTGTCTGCTTTATAGAACTTTTTCCTGTCAAAGTCATGAATCATTTGAAGTCTGTAGGTCATTCTTATGAAGTTAGAATTTTGTTTCTAGCGCTAATGAATGGTTCATTGTGTCAAATGTTTTTGTCTGATATACTAGATTACATCAACTTTACAATGTAACTTATTATCTGCCAAGATAAGCATATATTTCTTCAAAATATTCTTGGTTTCTGTTATTCATTGTGTGTTCCAAATAATTGTAAGAATTAACTGCTAAATTACAAAAAAATGATACTTTTCACTGAAATTTTGATAAATATATGCATTAATATGAACATAATTACCATATTAAAAATGATTTTGCCTCTCAGGGATATGCCATGAATTATAATATAGTGGTTGTAATGGCTCTTAATAAAAAATTATTATTCTCTATAAACACTATAGCAGTCACTTTTGAATTATTATTAGACAGTTTATAATTGTTGTAATGGGTGCATTTTACATAAAATTTATGTGTTTAATCCAGAATTTTTGAGAAAATTTTCAGGTTGAATTTGAGGATTTCATTTATACTCACCTGGACTTTCTTTCATCATATCTCCCTAATCCTATTTCTTTTGGTGATGGCAGTTTATTTTTGTGTCATCAACTATTAGCCTGAATTAACTTCATACCACTATCACTTTTTGTGTTACATACATATATTTAATTTTCCAAGTACATGGTAAATCTTTTATGTATATTGGCAACTAACTTTCTGCCATTGATATTTGCTTGCTTATTTGCTAGTTTTACTAGAGACTATGGAAGTGAAGCTGATAAATATTATGGTGACAGAGTGCATGGTTTTTTCTTCCTGACCATGGTGGGATATTTTTATTGTGTTTCCATTGGGAGCATTGATGCATTCATATTAAATTAGGACATGAAGATAGAAGATGTCACTCAGTGGTCCAGCACTTCTGTAACATGCCCAAGGAACTGGTTCAATATTTGGCAATACAAAGAATAGCAAATGCAAAAACAACTAAATAAAATTTTATTCAGTAAATATTTCATGCATTAATTTTGGTGTTAAAGTTTTTTTCATATACTAGGGGATATAATCTTATTAACTGAATTTTCAGCAACTATAGAAATTCTTAAGAGATACTCTTTTATATTTCATATGACATATTACATGAACATATTTTAATATTGAACCAATTCAGTTCTATAATATATCTTACTGGATGCTGTTAAAATATATTATCTTTACATTGATTTTTAAATGTTATATTTAAATTTTATATAAAACATTAATCACTGCATATTGAAAACATAAAAATTTATAAGTACTCTATATTTTATTGTTCAGAATGGCATTTTGTGTTCATTAAATATTAGAGCTATTTTAGGAAAGTATTTCCCCTGTATTCAACGTAAAGTGATCTCTGTCCCTTTCTCTTTTTCTTTCAGCATTTAGTATATTTCCCAAATATTTGGTGTTTTCCTAGTTTTAAATTTATTAGAAATATGCTAACAGTTTCTGTTTACATATATCACATTCCTCAAATAAATTTTTTTGTTTACTATGAAAGAATCTAGTCAAGGGTTTGTGCTATTTGGTTATTCATATAGCTCCTTTTCTGACTACAGTTGCAGAAAGTCAAAGGATGGAGGCCTATGCTATCATCACACAAGAGGAAAAGGACGAGAAAGGAATAGACCTTGCCATTATTGTTATAATGGTTTTCTTGAGCCGCAATAAGAGGGACCCTGGTGCAGTTTGCCTCTAGGACAACTTCCTTTTTCCTGGTGATGTTATCTGCTGTAGCAGGTAAAATACAAAGAGGCCATTCATTTTCTTATGGGAGCATCACAGGCTGAGGTAGCTCATTGACTGGGTGAAAATTTTCAATTTCACCTTATCCAACAATCAGTTTTACGACTTGATCTCAGATTTTTCCAAAGCTGTCTTCTAACAAATTGGAAAACTCTAAAAGAAATAAGCAATTTTCTTGATATGTAACACTTACTAAAGTTAAAACCATAAAAGCAACTAAAACAGATTTAAAACAGGTATTAAAATGTAGTAGATGGCTTTAGCACAGAATTCTACAATATTTTCAAAGTAGAGTTAACGCCAATACTCTTCAAACTACACCACAAAACAGAAACAAGAGGAACATCACCCAATTTGTTTCATGAGGCCACAGTCACCTTGATATCCAAACAATATAAGGACACAACAAATAAAATTACAGGCCAATTTCCCTCATGAATATAGAGAGGTGGTAGAACCTTTACAAGCCTACTATATCTTTGAGGAAATGCCTGTGGATATGTTTATTTCTGATATCATAGGATTGATTTTCAAGGTAATGGATTAATTACAAAGGTTAAGTCTGAGCCCTAAATCTTTCCTCCATGCCTTCAACAATGAGGCACTTCTCATCTCCTAATCTTGGACTTGTTGTCCCCAAAACAAGAAACAAAGAGGACAATTTCTTTATAAATTTTCCAACTATAGGTGCTTTGTTACAGGAATAAATTGTTAGACTGATAGACATATATAAAATTTAGTACTTACAATTCTTTCTTAACAAGACAAATAAATTACAGTTAATTTTTAAAATGAATAAATACTAAAAAAAGAGTTTAATTCTTGAAGATTTCTTTAGATTATTTCTTTTTTTAGTGTATAATGTAATTTAATTATTTAGCCCTTTTCCACCACCACCGCCAAATCCTCCCAAATACTCCTTTTTACATTTCAAATGCACAGCTTCTTTTATGAATAAGTTTAAGATATAATCAAAACATCTCATGCATGAAAGTTACAGAAAGCAGCTTAAGCATAACTAAGATATAATATAAACAGAAATAAACAATGTTTAAAAGGAATATCTAGAAATCTGTGCAGTTAGAATGAAAATAAAATATGTTTTAGATTAATACCTAGTCTTAATGAGAAAGAAAAATAGAAACCCTAAACTCTTTGAATTTTTTTTGAGAATACTAAGTATAAGTTTCTTATATTTATTTAACATGACCTAATTTACTTGATGTCCAGTGTAAAAGAAATGCATATGTCAAATGTTTGAGCCACAGAGAAGCAAAATGAACAAAATGATGCCTTGGGATAATTTCCTTATAACAACTGGGCAGACTTGATAAAAGATAAAAGATAAAAGATAGGTCCATTCCAAGAGAGAGAGAGAGAGAGAGAGAGAGAGAGAGGGAGGGAGGGAGAGAGAGACAGAAAGAAAACCTCAGTTCCCCTGATTTTTATTTTTATTTATTTATTTATTCATTTTGTCAACTGAAAGCTGCATTGATATCAGAGAAGCCACTGGAACCTCAGGAGTGACAAACTCTCGTTAGATTTTGTGAATTTTATAAATTTAAAGCTTTCCCTGAGTGTGTTTTGATTTCCTGTACTGAGTAGGAATCTGTGGAATCAGGTATTGGCATTTTTCATTTACTGTTTAATACAGAAAAGTGGTGTCATATGAGAACAGGAAGGTTTCTTTTATGGTTCTTTTAGATGATTGGATATTGTTGGTAAAACTATGCAAAGAAATGAATCCAGTGAAGAAAACACTTAAAAAGAAATAGTACCCATGTGGAGGAGGAGGAGCTAAGCATTAGGTAACGCTCTGGATAGCTACAGAAGAGAGGGGAAGGACTGTAGGAGCCACAGGGGTCAAGGACATCAGAAGAACAAGACCCACAGAATCAACAAAGGAGGTCTCCTAGAGGCTCCCAGTGAATAAAACAACAGACACGAGCCTGCATGGGTCTGCACCAGGCTCTCTGCATACCTACTGTGGTTCTTTAGCTAGTGGATTTTGTGGACTCCTAACCATAGTGGGACCTAGTGCGTCTTACTGGATTGAATCGTTCATCATTGAAATGAGAGTGTATGCTAGTCTTATTACATCTTGTGATGCCTTTGATATCCTTGGGGAGCCTGCTCTTTTCTCAAGAGAAATGAAGGAGCAGAGGATCTGGGGAGAGGGAGGTGTAGTGGTGGAATTGGCAGGAGGGTGTAGATAGAAGGCTGCAGCTGGGAAGTATTGTATGAGAGAAGAGTAAATAAATAAATGAAAAAATTTAAAAGAAAAAAATATGTCATCCTTTTTTTATTTCGTACACTTATTTGTCCAAGAAAAAAAAAGAGAGAGAGAGAAAACAAAATGTTTTAGGGAACAAAATTTCACATCAGAGTAGAAACTCAAAACAAAGAAAATGATAGTGGCAAACTAGAAAATGTGTAACATTATCCTTTATGTGTCCAGGGGTCCAACCCCATATTCTTCAAGAAAACATAGGGAACTAGATTTTATGAAAGGGATCCTATTGCATAGTAATTTGTGAAAAGGGCTTGAAATAACTTGAGGCAAGCAGATGTGAGAACTCTGAGCAATGGACTTGCTAACATCAGTATTACTGTAGTTTGAATATGGCCTTGACTTTTATTCATTCATATTTGTTTATTTTGTCTGAATGGAGAAGGGCAGAATGTTTCATTCAGACACTTAAGTCTAAAAGTTTCATTGGCACGCATTTGTTTTCGTACTTATTTGATCTCATATTTAATTGCTAGGAAGTTCACCTATACCAGTGTCAGGAAGTCTCCTCAATCATTGCTAATTTACATGCTTGCTTGTTAAATCATGTTTTTCCATGACATGCTTGTGGTTCATTTTAGACCTTTAAGAACTGAACATTTTTGTTTTTCTTCTCCTACATTCTACACCCGATGTTCCTTTGACTATATCAACATAAAGGATAGATTAATGATTTCACTAGGAAGTCATGGATATCCATTTACAGTTTCCTCCTGGGCATCACAGCTGCACCGTTTTCTAAATGATTATAAGAGTCTATGCCCAGAGGACATGTCAGAAAAATGGCAGAGGCAAAAATGGAGTAAAATTAGATTATAGTATTTTAAGCACAGTGTTCTTATAATTCATAAGATAAATGAATATGTGATATTTTAGATTATGAAAACATAAAGAAACTAATAAGATAATTCAAGCTTAAAATTAAAAAATAAATACCTTGAGTGGTCTTACATTTCTTTTTTCCTATATGTTTCCTAAAATTTAGTTCCTACATTGTTGTTTTTTGTGTTCTAATAGGTCTTTTAATATACTATTAGTCTAGAACAAACTTCCAATTTCTTTTCAATTTTAGACTTCTTACTTGGAGACACAGAAAACTTTATAAACAACTTAATAAAATTGCTTAAAGGTTTATTCAACCTTCATCTGCCTGAACATAGTAGGTGTTTAATACTGTGCAACATTGTATACATGTCCATTCATTCATTTATTCTCTGTTCATGCTGTAATAATACTCAGAAGCCTGGTAAATTTGTTGCCCTGTGTTTGTGTGAGAGAAAAAAAATCACCAAATGTATCTCTTTATATATACTTTGAATTATTACTAAATCCTTAAGCTTTCCCATTACACAGGCTGCAGAAGAGATAACCTACTAAAGTGTGGAATATAAAAGACTTGCCAAACAGTAGCATCTGCAGAATATTGAAGCTACCATTTGACCTAGCAATTTACATTCTAGGAATGTAATTCTGTGTCTCTCATTTGGGAAATTACAGCATTCTCATGCATAATAGTAAACTGAAGGCTACATTATTTCCAATGCTAGATAAAGAAATAAATTATGATAATATAGTACAATAGAAAAAATAGCAGCCTAAATTGGGGATAGATGTCCATAAACTCATATTGTATAATTTCAAGAGGGAAGGATTTTAAAATTTATGTATGAAAATCTATATTCTTATATTTTGTATACATTTTCTATGAACTTAGAAAACCACTTGTGGATAATTGCAAAGTACTGGATCATTGGTTTGTGTAAGCATTCTAGTGTTGACACATTGTAAGGAACTATTTTCTCTAATAAATTCAATGGCCATTAGAAAATCATTTGAATATATGTACTTTATCAATCTTTTAAAAATTATAATATTTGCTTGCAAGATATAAATTCCTTTCTTTTTCCTTTTTGAACAGTAGTATCATGAGTACCTGTTAATTTTACACAAAAATGATTTTCCACTGTAATTTTCCTGTGCTCCATGAGCTGCCCATTAATCTTTCCTGCCTACTCTTCCCCCTCTTCCCCAAGCTATGCCTCATAGCATCCATTTTAGTTCATCCAAATTTGTTTCCTGGCTTACTACACTTTCCCCTCCCAGTCTCATGTGGCCACTATTTCATCCCATCCCCTCATAAATTTATTTATTAATTCCCATAGGAGTCTGACAGCATGCCAACTGTGTCACAGTGTTCTCCTGGTTCCACCCAAAATGATTTTTTCCATTTGATACATTTCTTTTGAAACTGACAAGATTTCATTTCTGTTATTGATGACTAGGATTTCATTATATAAATATGATATAAAATGATACATATTTTGGCTGTGGTGAATATCCATATAATATACTCGGAGATTCAAGGAGCTTAGGTATAAAGATTAGACTTTTCTTGAACACAGACACTGGCTGAATTGATGGGTCATATGTTATCTCTACTTTTGGATCATTCCAACTCTCATGTTGTTTCCAGCTAGCAGTGTATGTGTTTCTCTTTTCTCAAGAGTCTTGACATGTCTGGAAATATTGATTTTTTTATTTTGGTAGTAATTGCATGCTTTCAGATTTAAAATTGGAACATTGGACAATTTTAATTATTTTTTATGTGTAAAATTATTGAAGAATTATAGTTTTTTATTTCTGCATATGTCAATGTTTTCAGGATAGTGTTTTGTGGGGTTGATAAGGGTGCCTTGTCTTTCTTCCAAACTATATTCTTGGTTCAAGTTTTATTAAACCCAATGTCAACACAAGCATTGATTAAATACTGTGTTCTCTCATTTTTTTCAACCCCAATGTTGGTTTTTATACCAGTGATAGGCTATTTTGGTAATTTGAACTTTGTGATATGATTTCATTTCAGTTATTCTAAAGAATATAGTTTTTTCTTTTTGCTCGTGGCTCATTCGGTTATTCTAGAACTTTTTGTGATTTATGTACTTTATGATTAGTTTTCCTTTTTTGTGAAAAAAAAGTCTTGGGAAGTTTGATGGAGATATTGTGGAATCTATAGAGCACTTTAATTAGCATGGAAATTTCAATGATATAAATTCTTCAGATTCATAATACAGGATATCTTTATATCTTTACATTTTTTTATATGTGTGTTATATAATTTCTTTGTTGGGAGCCTAATACTTTTCATTGAAGTGTACTTTCACTTTCTTAGTAAAATTTATCCCTTTGTAGTTATTAAAAATTGATTTAGTTCTTTATTTGTTGTCTTAATTAGCAATGGAACTATTTTCATGATGTTATTTTTAACTTGTCATTTTATTAATTTTGTTGATGATCTATAAGTTTTTATGGAGTATTTGGTTTTCCTATTAACATAGAATCATGTCACATTCATCATCTTAATTTTATACTTCTACTTTATATGACTCTGATTTATCTATTTCTTTTGAGGTATTATCACTCTAAGAATTCCAATATTTCATTAAGTATTACTGGAAAGTGGGAATCCTTGTCTTGTTTCTGAGCTTTAAAGAAAAACTTTACCCATTCAGTATATCAGACATGGGTTTCTCATAGGCTCTAATAATAAATTTTAGGTATGTTTCTTTTATACTTAATTTTGAGAATTCCTTTAATGAAAGAAATTTGAACCTTCTTAAATGCAATTTTGCCTTTATTGAAGTGAAGTTATAATTTTTCTTCTTAAATTTTTTTATATATCCTACCAGTGCACTGATTTTCAAATGTTAAGTCATCCATGTTTCTCTCAGACAATCCGTTTAGATGCCCACTAAGCAAAGACATAAGCAAATTGTTTTATCTATTTTTTCCATTTATTGAATTAAAAACATAAATATGTATACATGTATTGAACTAGTTATTTATAATTTTTTTTCTATTTCAGCTACATAAACTAAGATGCCTTCCTGATTTAAGAAATTAAAGTTTATGTTTTTCAATTTTACTGCAGTTGAAGATAGTATGTAGCAATGATTCATCTTGTGAGAAACATTGCTACCATCAGAAATGTTTGTCAAGAATTACTTTAATAACAATTTCAACTAGTGAAAATACAAATATAATCCATTTTTCAGTGGTGCTTCAGTTCCCAAGGAATAAGTCACGACTTCTTAGAAAGTGAAATCAACTTGGTTTTATAAAATGTATATCAACAATGAACTAGATTGCACGGTGGTTGATTTTCTTCCTTTCTTCCCTGGTCTTTCATCCAGTGTTAATGAATGTATTTCGATAAGATCTATGAGACATCAGCGGTACAATGCATCTGAGACTCAGCAGGATTGTCTCTTGAGTCCAAGACTTTGGGGCAGCCCACGCTGAAAATAGACAGCCCACCTAAATGGAAATGCTGCATAATTTCTAACTGTAGAAAAGTAAATTATGCATAAAAAATATATTCAGCAACCTTAAGTAACTTGCAAGTTTGCAACATTTTATCTCATTTTGTTATTTCACCTATGATGATACTTACATGATTTTCAAATAAGAAATTTGAATGAAAAGTATGCATATATAGCCAGTAAATGATAAAATTGTAATTGAATATTAAATAAACATATTCAAGATATTCCCTTGTATACAACTACCACATATAGCTTCCTATAAAGTTACAAAGATATAACATGAAACACAGGGCTTAAATAGTTTAGTAGGAGCATAATACTTTTCTTTATGCATACATTCACTAAAACATATATTCATGCATTTGTATGAGAAAATTTATATATGCATGTATGTCTGCAAATGTGGTATGTACACAGAAAATACATTTCTCTCTATTCATGAAGTTCATGGTCTCTGTATGCATAGCTGTTATTACTTTTTAATCATATAATTAGAATAAATGAACAACTATGTATTTGCACATAAAAGGCTTATGTGTGTGTGTGTATATATATATATATATGTATATATAAACATATACCATATATATGTGTGTGTGTGTGTATGTGTGTGTGTGTATATATATATATGTATATATATATATATATAGTTATGTGTGCATGCATGTGTGTGTGTGTTATAGGAAAACATGTTTTGTGAAACATCTCTGTTATGAAAAGTCTATCATATGACACCAGTGTCAAACTAGTTACTAGAAAGGTGCTTTAGGGCTTGTAAATCATCCAAAACTCAGTGCTGTGGACACCATTTTCATTTTATCCCTTTAGAAAATATTAAGAAAAGAGAAAAATAAGGCATCCATACTAATATATGATTGAACTTAAGTCTACTCAAAGCCTTCATTTGAAAATATAGATCAATTTTCATATGCATAAGTAGACTCGTAGTAATCAGAGAACTAAATGCAAACAGTAGTAAAGTATGTAGTTGGCTCTATGATAAATAGGAGAGAAATGGCTTAATAGTAAAAGCCATAATTATCCACAGTGCTCAGTTTACAATTAGTTTTCTTTGACAGTTATAGTCATAAATGCCAGCTTTAATCATGTGTTCAGGTTGAATTAGGTCTTGCCAATGCTGGAAAAGATCTAATCCGCTTTCTTTCCTACTCATAATGAAATAATAATGCAAATTCACTACAGTGATGGGGCAACCCATGTGAATTTATTATAGGCTTGGGGAAGTCTCTTGAAAGGGATAAATTCTTTCTCGGTACAGACTTGAGGTAATTCAAACCAGACAAGGAAAAAAAAATGCAGCTGTCATCGGAGGCCAGGATATGGAATGGGTTTAATTTGTATGAATAGGTTTTTTTTAATAAGTATAACTGGCCAAAGTGCTCACTGTTGTTGGGGTATATTACTGCTGTCAATTTCTAGGTCTGGATGCACTAACTTTATTTGGGAAGATCAGGCTATTTCCAAAACCCATCACTTGCAAGCACTCTAATCATTGTATTAGCACATTCTACTGAAGCCACAATGAATAGATCTAACTGAGGAGTGAAGACAACAATTCCAACGGACCAGCACTGTATGTCACTCACTTGTGAGCTGAGAACTCTGCATTGTACAAAACAGTAGCAGAGAAGATAGATGACTCCCCCTTTTTGAAGATGAATGCCAATATAATAATGTCTAAAGGGCTAACATTCTTTTTAAACCAACAGAAGAAATCATAAGAAAAGTTTCAAAAAAACTTTATTAAAATCCAGGCTTCTCTTATATCAACCCACAAGGAGCCTTTGTCTGATGATTTTAAATATTGCAGGCTAATAAAACCACATTGCTTGACTTAAAGATGTTTGCTTTCTTCAGAGTCTCCAAGACCATTTCAACCTCAATATCAAATTACTTTAAACTATGCCAATGACAGTAAAATCATAATGTAGAAATATTATATGATTTGGATAATGACATTGATTAGTTTGGCATAAGGTTTAATAAGAAGTTTTGGAGCATTTAGTGTGTGGTATGACACATAAAAGTAAAATTTTAAATATTCCAGGTCATAAGTTTCTATTTTCCCACAATCTATTAATTGGACTCATTGGGGGATATTTAGCTCATATCACTAAGTGTAGAATATGTATTTAATGTTTGCATTATTTTTAGAAAGAAAGATTTCAACTATGTTACTTCTGAAAGTTACAGGACTATTCTGATGTTCTAAATTTTTATTGATATACAACATAACTGGTTGTGTTATAACAGTCTCATCTATGTCTATCATGCCACTTTTAACAGGATGGTCGATGATAACTTGTTTTACAAATGTTATCATTCTATCACGCATTTCGTTCACAATCCAGTTCATTACCCTGTATTCATTTCCCTTTCCCTTCTCATTGTTAATCATCCTCGCATCAAAACTGTACTGCATCATATCTTACCATTCTGTGTTCTAGATTATACATTTGAGAGAAAAATATATAGTGACTTTCTTCCTAAATATGGAGTATTAAGCTTTACATATCATTAATTTTTGTGACAATAGAAAGCCTGATAGTACTTCATGAAACATTTTTTTAAATGAGTAAATACAGACTAACGGAGTACTTTTTAGAAAATACTGAGAGGTTGACGTTGATGAGTAAATCCAAGAAAACATTTCACTGCTCTCTAGTTTGGCTTCATCATAAGAATCCCACTTTTCTAAGAAGTCTTTAAATTTTTTTTCCTATTTCTTCCATGACTCAGGAATGGCACAATTGCACATTTACACAATGGAATAATACTCAGCGGGGGGGGGGGGGTGAGAGACACCAAAAAAGCAATGGAATCTCGATATTCTCAGGTAAATGGATGGAACCTGACGAAATCTTCCTGAGTGTGGTAACCCAGTCACAAAAACACAAACAAGGTATGTGCTCACTCATATATTGATTTTAGACATAGAACAACTGACTACCAGCCTACAATCCACACCGCCAGAAAAGCTAGAAAACAAGGACGGCCCTATGAGAGATATACATGATATTCCAGAGAAAGGGAAAGGGACGAGATCTCCTGAGCAAATTGGGAGCATGGGGGAGGGGGGAGGGAGTTAGGAGAAAGAGAAGGAGAGAAGAGGAGGGGAGAGGAGGGCTTGAGGAAGCAGGAAGATTGAGTAGGGGAAGAATAGAGGAGAGCAAGAAAAAAGATATCATAATAGAGGGAGCTATTATAGGGTTAAAGAGAAATCTGGTTCGAGGGAAATGTTCAGAGATCTACAAGGGTGACCCCAACTAACAATCTAAGCAATAGTGAGAGGCTACCTTAAATGCCCTTCCCTGATAATGAGATTGATGACTAACTCATATGCCATCCTAGAACCTTCATCTAGTAGCTGATAGAAGCAGAAGCAGACACCCACAGCTAAACACTGAGCCAGACTCCTGTAATACAGTTGCAGAAAGGGAGGAGTGAAGATCAGAGGAGTTAAGACTTGCCTGAAGAAACCCACAGAGACAGCTGACCTGAACAAGGGGGGAGCTCGTGAACCCCGGATTGATAGCTGGGATACCAGTGAATGTGGGTGTCAGTTACGAGGCCTGGGAAGTCTATGAGGCCTCTTTTATTGAAATGGTATTTATCCCTAGTATATCAATGGACTTTGGGAGGCCATTCCACATAGAGGGATATGGCTAGACTCATAGGGGAGGGCCTAGGCCCTGCTCCAAATGATATGACAGGTTTTGAAGATCCTCCATGGAAGGCCCCATGGAGTTGCACAAAGGCTATATGATTTTTTCACTGAGAAGATCTGAGTTTGAAAAGGAAAAAGTATGAATAGCATAAGACAAAATTCATAGTGAGTTGCAATTTAATAGATTAAGTGCTTCAAGGTGCAATCAACAGCAGTATAGAAGTTATGTAAAATTTTTCACAGAGTAAATACCTCAAATATTGTTTCACAAGTTACAGAATAACTAGTGTACATATTCTAGCTAGAATGTTCAAAATAAGAATGCTGAATTATGTAGTATGTATTATAAAAAAGAAACAGCTAATGAATTCTAAAGATACATATTTCAGGAGAAATGCAACAAACATCAATTAGGATGCAGATGAACTATCACACAGTTTTTCCGTATTCCACATAGTCAATAGTTGCACTAATGCATTTCAATCATGCATAGCAGGCATGACTAAGTTTCCACAGACAATTTAAAAAAAAAAATCTAAAGCAACTACAGCTTAATGTTCTGCACTAAATGGCATGCATTATAGCTTAATTACTCAGTTTAAATTAGCACTAAAATAATATTAGCAATCATAAATTGTACTGTTTTCATGCCTGTGGGATAGATGGGGTCATTCCTAAAGTGTTCTTACTGTCTGAAGAGTAAAGACTGAAGAAATATTAGTGATGATGCTTACATTTTTAATCAAGTAGTGTTTATATGGCTAATGAAAACAAATCAATTAAAATATGCTCTGAACCAGAGATGTTTTAAGGTAGGCTGTCTCACAAATAATGATGAAAAATGACATGTAATTTGGTTTTGAAGTATGAAATGAAGATTTGTCTTGGCTGCATTGTATTCCATGGTACTTTCCCTCGATTTCCTTTTCTTGACTTTCATTGTATACGGAAGGCACAGAACCTGAGGCAAACAGAGTGAGGTGGTGATCAAGTCTTAAACCAATGCACTACAAGATTGGGATTGTAGAGAAATGCAAAAACAGGGAATAAGTTTGAACTTACCAAATGAGCGTTTTGAAATTTGAATTACTTTCTCAATTACAAACCTATACATTCACATCAGAAACAGAGGTAACTTTTGAAGGCTTCCATTGTTCTTTCCATATTTTATTTGGTTTTAATAAAAATTCAAAAACAAAAACAAAAGCCCCTAAGGAACTTGCTGCTACAGAACCAGCTTGTTGGTTTTGGTGGGGAGATAGCAAGGGGAAAACTTGCTGGCACAGCGTCTATGTCCCCATTGTTTTCTATGATTTGCAAATTCCCCTGTGTCTTAATTTATGCCATAAATAAGATAATCCCTTTCTTTGTCTATGGCTGTATAGATAAACATGGGCTGCAGTACAGTAATTACAAAACTTGGCAGAAATGATTGGATTATCGGCATCCTAGTAATGAATAAAATGGGAAAATGTGTTGGTGATGGTAACACAACCAAGCTTTCCAGTGAGTTCCTTAAAGTAACTCATGGGAAGGGCGTTTTGACAAAACCTAGACCTTAGACAAGAGGCCACTGCAAGTTAAACAAGGTGCATGATGGACAGTAGTTACTAACATCGCCAGAAATGCAGGGTTCATTCATTCCTGATCTACTGCTGCAGAACTCCAGGATGTGACAGAAGTTATCATCCTTTGCATTTGAGCATCTCTGAGTTTTCTTTTGCTTCCCTCAACAACTATCCCGTTAAAACGCTTTCTTAGGGAAGACCAACACATTCCTGTCTTCTTCACTGAAAACTGAGTTTGTGCAACAGGTGAGGCTCTGGACAGTTCCAGGAGGCACAAGAATTCTGAATATAGCTGCACTTCAGTACCCAATCATGAAGAAATAGATAATATCTATTTTATCTTTCTTGTATTTGCATTTGGAATAAAGTGTTACATTTCAAGCAAGTTATCTAAGTCTTTGTCTAAATTGAATTAAGAAAGTTATATTTTAGTTGATGTATCTTTAGACTATTGATATATCTTACTATCCACATTTTGAAACATTTTAGGAATTCTCAGAATATGGTTATTTCCTGAGTATTTACAAGCATACATAGTATTATAATTCTCTATATAAAAGAACACATGATTTAAGTAAGTTTAGGAATAAAGTCGTCATGTCTTTAAAAGTCAGCATGCATTTGCTGAACACCTGCATGTTGAAAGGGAATTCCAGATGATGGGAGAATCATGACATATGAGAATAACTAGCAGAAGCCATGACGCCCCCATCCACCAGGTACACACAGTCATAAGAAATAAGAGGTCAGGAAAATCTCTTCAGAATTCTTCAGATTTATTACATTGGACAAGTGCAACAGCACTTGAATGTTTAAAATACTACAACTCTTCTTCCTGAAGAAATGATGTGTTGAAAGCCGGGCTGTCTATGCTATATGCCAGGGTGAAGCATCTTGGAAATATGTGACCGGGAAGTTAAGAGTTTAATTTAGCTACAGTTTCCTAATTGATGACATCATTTGGAGATGGCAGAACCCAGAAGACAGGGCCTTGTGGGAGGAAGCATGCTATTGAGGAAAGCGTGGGGCCTTATAAAGAGTGGATTGTTACTCCTTCCTCTGTCAGTCTCTGTTCCCGGAAGCTCTGAGGATATCAGCTGCTTCTACCACATCTGAGCTATGGAACCATGAACTGGAACCTCTGATACTTTGAACCTACTTACTGCCTTTTTGGATGTTGTCTCTCAGGCGCTTTTCTCTGTGACAGAAAGCAAACTAGAATTTAATATCAGTGAGTGAGATTGGAAATTCAAGATGAAAATAATTTTATTACAATTGTCCCAGAACCTCCTCACCTCCCTATACTTTCATAATCCCTCTCCTCCTCCCCACATACTTCTAAACAAATCGACAGAAAATCTAAAATAAAAAAAATGAAAAACATTAAGAAAAAGTTTCACACACACACACACACACACTCATACACACACACCAAATAACAATAAAACACAGAATCCAATTTACGTATTATCAACTCCTGGGCATGAGGCAACATACTAGGAAGATTGAGTCAGGGAAGGAATAGAAGACAGGAGAGAGAGAGAGAGAGAAAGAGAGAGAGAGAGAGAGAGAGAGAGAGAGAGAGAGAGAGGACATAAAAGAGGGAGCCATTATAGGATTGAAGACAAAACTGAACCTAAAGAAATGTCCAAATACCTACAAGACTGACTCCAACTAACAATATGAGCAACAGTGGAAAGGCTACCATAAATGTACTTCCCTGATAATGAGATCAACGACTAACAACCATCATGGAAACAGAAGCAAACACCCACAACTAAACACTGGGCTGGGCAAGAATCCACATGCAGAGAGGGAGGACAAGACCAGGTTGCAGAAACACATAGAGACAGCTGACCCGAAGAAGGAGAAGCTAACGGCTCCCAGACTGATAGCTGGGAAGCCAGCATGGGACTGACTCAGACACCCTGAACATGGGTCTCAGCTAGAAGGACTGAGCAGTCTAAGGGACCACTGTCTAAGGGACAGTGGAGCCAGGATGTATCCTTGGTGCACAAAAGGACCTTGCTCACACATCCCCCATGGAGGGATAACTGCCTTAACCTAGAGACAGGAGAGAAGCCCTAGTCCCTACTTCACATGACCTGACAGATTTACATGACCCCACCTGGATGGCATCACCCTACACTGGAGTGGATGGGAGGGAGGGTGGTCGGTGTGCATGTGAGGGGGGGAGAGAGGGAAAGAGGGAGGAAGTGAGGGAGGAGAAACTGGGATTGATATGTAAAATAAAAATTAAAAAAGAAATATAAATGAATGAATAAACAAATCAATAAATAAAAATCTTTAAAAGATTGCATATGCTTCATTTTCATTATAGGTAGTCTTTGTTTCAAGATCTTTAAAGTACTTAGGAACATTAGGAAGAAAGGAATTGGGATAAATTGTGTAAATGTTATTGGAGATGCATTGAACACTTGTGCATAGGAACAGGCACTATTAGTGTAGCAAGGTCAGGTCTCACCAAATTCTCTATGTCCTTTTAGAAGGACATATTTAATTAAATCAAGTTACCCAAGTGAAAGAAAAAGTCACTGTTATTCACAAAACCAGTTCAGTCATGGAATTTGTTTGCCTGATAATTGTTATCAGTTGACATAAAAGGGTCTTGGTAATTAAAAATTCATCTATATGTTTTTATTTCACTTCTTTTTTTACTACAGAAGCACTTTTTTTCTGTGATTATAAATCCTTCGGGGCAAAATAATAATAATATAAACCCTATTTATTTCAAATGTGTTAAATCACAACAATCAATATTTTTGCCCAGTTCTGGTTTGCTCTGATTCAAACTGATAGATGTACAAAGGCAAGATTACAAATGGGCACTTGTCATGCACTCAGGAGGCAGAAACAGGCAGATCTTTGTAAGTTCAAGGCCAGCCTGGTCTACAGAGCAAATTCCAAGTCAACGAGGCCTACACAAGAATCCCTGTCTCAAAAAGAGAAATAAACTAAAACTAATAATAATATTTTAATATAGATATTGGAGAAGACAAGAAAGCAGTACCAATCAAAGCAACCTGAATCCTCTATATCCTGACTTCATTCACATCTGCCTACACTTAGAAACTGGAAACACAAGAGCGGTGGTCTTCAGATCACAGATGCATTTCATCAGGCTTCTAAAAACCATCTGTCTATCATAGTGATGGAGGCTATCAGAGAATGTTGCTGCCTTTGAGAATTATTTTCAAGGAAAGGGCTAATTGAGGAATTAGTTCCCGTAAACCAGAACCATGAAAGCCACAGGCTTCTCTCCTATTCCAGATCCCAGAACAGGATGAATATACTAGAAATATGTTAGAATTCCTATTTACTAACTCATGGATCATCTTCACTCATTGCTATGAATAAAACCTGTGCTATTGTGTTTAGCTATTTAATATGTATAAATATATTATTTATTAATTATTATATTATATATTAATTATTAATGTGTAAAAATATTAAACATTACATAAAGATACAAAAAAGTATATTTATAAGAGATAAAAATACTATTTTTGAATTTAAAAGTATAAAGTTATAAAATCTGTAGATTTATGAATAGTCAAATAAATATGGAATAAGAGAAGGTAACATTTGCAATGGCATTACAGCTTATAATAACTGTTTGTAATTGAATCAGTTGTTTGAAAATTCTGTGAAGAACTTGACCAATAATTTAAGCAACTTAAGGAAGCAGCATTTTTTATGCTTTATTTTATTTAAAATTTTTCATTCATTTTACATACCAGCCACAGTTCCTCATCCCTCTCCTCTTGTTCCCTTCACCTGACTCCTGACCCACTCCTTATCTGCTCCTCAGAAAAGGTGAAGTTTCCTATGGGGAGTCAACAAATAAAGACCCAGTCCCCAGGTTACCCAGGAGATATCATCTATTTCCATTCCCAGGGCAATCCATGTGTCCCTCTTAGAGTCCTCCTTATTACTCAGCTTTATTTTCTGGAGCTGTGTGTGTGTGGCTACCTTCTGAAACAAAGTTCATGTGGTAGCATCTTGCCCTTCCACATATGTTCCATTTTGAATTTACTAATCTAGTTTCATACAAGAATCAATCTGTGTAATCAGTAAGA
Source organism: Phodopus roborovskii (assembly GCF_943737965.1). Taxonomy (NCBI): domain Eukaryota; kingdom Metazoa; phylum Chordata; class Mammalia; order Rodentia; family Cricetidae; genus Phodopus; species Phodopus roborovskii. The sequence continues at coordinate 11,980,229 of NW_026126461.1, forward strand.
ACTATAATGGATGTAATAGTAAGACATTCTCCATTGCTGGTTGTCCATCTTACAAAGACTGTTTATATATGATCTCACATCCACATTGCCCATTTTTTATTGTGTTTGAATTTCTCTAGTATTTAAAAAGGACCAGCTGAGCATGGCATTTCAAAGTATGAAGTGTTAATATGTTTAACTCCAATATGTTTAAAACAACAAATACATTGTCTAAGCATTGTTGAATATTTTTTGAATCTATGAACACATTCATCTCTGGCATTATTTCTGTATTATCTTAGCATGAATCCATATTCTAAACTTATGAATTCCTGTGTTATAAGAAGTTATGTTTCAAAAATCTTTCCTGTGGTTATATGACTTACTTGAAAGATAGCTCTTTTAATGTTAAAGACATTAAAATAATATAACTATAAGCCATCATTCTAGAAATAAATTTGGTGTTGAAATGCATTCAGAAGGGAATAGAGTTATCTGAACATATGAATGTATCTCTCCTGATTGATTTATTATGTGGTCATAACTTTTTTCTGCTGTGGTTTTCTTTCATTTGTTGTAGAAGGCCATCAAAATAATATTGTTTTTAGCAAACTCTGTGGCACAGAGTTTACATTTGGCATTCATAGTCATTTCCTATTATGTTTATCTTCATATTTTTGCTCAGATATTTTTTATATTCTTGCTATGTAACTAATGATGTTTAAACATTTACTAATAAATTGTGTGTGTAAACAAATATAATTTTTGCCATCACTTTTCATAACCCATAGTGGTTTATCCTGCTCAACCCATTCTAATTAGGTTCTTCACCTGCCCTACTCTGGTTACTTCTATCAGCATTGTCTTTACCTTCCTCGTGCCCAAATCCAATGACTTCTCTAATACACTTATAGAATATCTGTATCATTTGACATATCTACTTCTTAAAAGACTCTTTACTTCTTTTCATGTCTACTACCATAAGCCAGTGTTCCTTCTCTGAAGTATTAGAATTAAGGTACCTGTGTTTTCAGAATAATGACAGTTGAAGTAACCATAATTTAACCATTTCTGTGCTCCTTTCATTTTTTTATTATAACATTTGTTCAAAAGTGACAATTCATTAGGATGTATTTATTGTATGATTAAGTATATGAGGCTAAATTTAATTAAATTTCAAACATTTGCTATGATAAAAATTATATAATAAACATTTCACATGGAAGCTGATATTATTTGTGGCTGACAACACATGTTCTCCTAGCTGCATAGATTGTCTTTCTTTTTTTCTTTCTTTCTTTTTTTTATTGGGAGCTAATATTTTCTGTTTAATTATCCACTTGACATAGATACAATGATCCACAGCCATACACCAGGCTGAGCTTTGGGAATACAAAGACAGGAAGGAGGGATTATATGGGCAAGGTGGGGGTTGGGCATGTCAAGATCATGATGGGGAAACCCACAGAACAGTAGACCTAAACTTGCAGGAGCTCACAGCCTCTACACCTACAGTTGGGTAGTCTGCCCAGGATGTAACCAGTCTGGCTACACAGTTTTGTAGACAGGTCTGTTTGTGGAATCCACGGCAGCGGGAACTGGGTCTAATTCTAGGGCATGAGCTGGCTTTCTGAAGCCCATTCCATATGGTAGGATCCTTTGCTCAGCATACATGCCTGGCTTAGTGGGAAGCCAGTGGAGTGGTGGTTTGGTCCTGCCTCAGTTGAATGTGCCAGGATTTATTGACTCCCCATGGAAGGTCTTAACCTATCAAAGGAGTAGAGGCAGAATGGAGGGGAGGGGAGGGGGATGGATGAGGAACTGTGTTTGGTGTGCTTCTCTCTCTCTCAGAAGCTATCAACTGCCAATCACTACATTGCTAGTGATGGGAATTTGTGCCCACCTCATCTCTCCATGTTGATATTTATCCGGCTTGAGTTTCTATTGGGCCCATGTAAGTTCATATGTGCAGCAGTCTTGTCATGCCCAGAAGACATTACTTCCATGCTGTCACCAGAAAAATCACATGAGATGATTAGGCAATTTCAGATAGTAATACATGCCATGAGACTAATGGATAAGTAATGGTTTGAGTTCTAATAAGACAGTTTCACAAAGTATTCTCCATGAAATAACAAAGAGTTATTTTTATTTTATGGTGAAACCTAAAAGACCAACTATGAAATTTAGACATATCATCTCCCAGCCTCTCACTGCCCAGAATGAGAAAAGAGCCTTTGTTTTATTGATTTCTCTGTTGTAGCTCAAGGTGTTGTGATTCTTTCCTGTTTGTCCTATTTTAATTATTTGTAAATGTCATCTTCCAAAGAGTATATGTGTCTTGTGTGTGCCACCATGATGATTCATCTTGACTGTCAGCTTCACTGGATTTAGGAGCACTGGGAAATTAGTAAAAATAGTTAAGAAATGTCCATGAGGAGAGTTCTACTGAGAACTATTTTCAGGGAGAAGACTCATCCCAACAGAGCTGTTCAAAACCTTTAGGATGGCGATAAAGTAGATAGGGAAATGAAAGTCTGGGAATAAACTCTCTCATTTGGGTCTCTTACAACATTTAGATCAGCTGTTCTAGTTCACATTCCCCACTACAATAGACTTCTAAAATGTGTGGAAAATCAGGCATTCTTATCTTTTTCATCCCTTGGTATTCTTTGGTACTTGGGCTGATCACATTGGCTATAGAACTAATGTAATATACCCTTTATAATTACATATAACATGCTTTGCTCTTTCTAGCTGTGGTATTTTTGTCTTCCTCTTGAAGCAGAATTTTGAATATGAAAATGTAAGTGTGAAATTTCAGAATTCTATGGTCTGTCACCTTGAGTTTTAAATATTCCAGCATTTCCAAAGTAACTACAGTCTCTGTTCTATGTTTCCTATTAGGATGTTGCCTTTTATGATAAAATTAAAAGTTCAAGATGGGTACTATGATTTGTAGAAGGAATACTCTAAATTTGTGTGGAAATATTCCTTTTGAAAATACTACTGGAAGTCTGATGTTAGATACTAAGAGATGATCATGTCTAGGCAGTAGATATCCAAGTCCTTTAGATTATTCAGTATCAATCATAAGTGTATTAACAATAGATACAGGGTCTAAGAGAGGAGGCAGAGATGCCTAAACTGTAATTGGATAAAGTTTATTCAGATAAAGAACTTAGGCTTAAAATTCTAAGGAATATAATAACCTAATGGTGTTTAAAAAAGTTGACAGTAAAAAATAGGAAACTGAAATTATTGATATACAACTATTTACACTCGAATTAGAACACTGTGATAAAATATATATAATACATTAAAGCAAATATTTACCAGATAATTGTAAGTTTGTTATATGTGGTGATATATTGTTTATGATTTATTAAAGCCTCTGAAGATCAAAATGCAAAGCTAGTCACAGCCATAGAACCAGGCAATGGTGACACACATCTTTAAATCTACCAGTCACATTAGAAGCTGGGCAGTGGTGGCAAACACCTTTAATCCCAGGACTTGGGAGACAAAGGCAGATAAATCTTTGTGGCTTCAAGACCACCCAGGGTTACATTAAAGTGAATCAGTCTAAAAGAGTAACAGCTCACACAAAGGAGATCTCAGCATTGGGATCCCATGCCTTTAATCCCAGCTCTAGAGAGGTATGTAAGATAGCTGGGCATTCAGTAGTCAGTCTTGGAGATTTATTCTTCAGCCATGCTAACAATAGGACAGTCCTTTCAGCCAAAGGCAGTAAGAACAAGTGCCTAGCTGCTACACTTCTCTGATCTTCAGCTTGAACACTAATAACTGTCTTCAGGTTTTTATTATTCATGTTACAGTTATATCCTATCAAAATCTGAATGTAAATATGTTATATTCTTATAAACCCAACAGAAAAAATCTTCTAGGCATCTAAGGAATGCTGAGAGTAAAAGAAATGGCCTTCTAAAATTGGTTATAAAACACCATATATCCAGTCCTGCCAATATTTTTCATACAAGTAATGCTATTTGAACAGAGAATGTTTTATTTACACATTTAAGAATAAACACACACATTCACATTCATAGAGAGGTGTGGGGGGAGAGCCGTCATGAAATTAAAAGAGAGCAAAGAAGCCTACATAGAGGATTTGAAAGGACAAAATGCAAGAGAGAAATAGTATAATATTATGATCTAAAAAATTAATTAAGTAAAAACTACACTATAATAAACTTGTGTAAAAAACATATTAAATATTTTAGAGGACAAAAGTTCAATATTTAACTCAAGGACTAAGTTACATTCTATATTCAGGAGAAACACATTATTTTTCTATCTCAAAATACATGGTTATACCAGTTTTTCATTGTCTTTAGAGTTTACCTATATTTAAGAAGCCTGATATTGACAAGTGCATAATTTCTCTCATATCATGAGATGTGTAAACATTTTTTTCTGAATATAAAACTCAGCAGTCTTGTATGTTGAAGCTACAGCAGAATTTATCGTTACAATCATTGTCAAAATAGCTTAGTCAATAATTCTATTAGGTGACTATATTCCAGGGACATGATTATTTTCCTGTGTGAATTGAATCAGGGTACATTACAGATAAGTATCATTTTAAATGTAATCAAATGTAAAATCAAGAGTTAAAACAATTGTGCTATTTTGCTAATCTGCGTGGTGTGTTGCAGATTAACTGCCTAAGTAGTTCTTTCATAATAAATCAACACAGCAGATTTCCTCTACATTCTAGAAGTGGAGCAGGTAACACAAGAAAAACCCATCACTTTTTATTAATAATTGTAGAAGCTTTTTTAACCTTTCATTGGATGTTCAAGAACTAAATGCATGGAGGTAGCATAATCCTATATTGCCATTTAGTTATAATGCACAATCACTAATAGCAGTTCTAAGGGCTTAGATTGCTTACTATTATCATTAGGCCATTTATAAAGATGATGGGGGAGGGAGTCAACTTGGTTCATGTGAAGGGACAGAAAAATGCTGGCATTTTTTAAAAATTGACTTTGTCAATAAATTAATATAAAAGTTTGAGTTATTTGGTTGGCAGCCACCTAATTCTGCCTTGACTTAACAGAGAAGTAAATAAACAAGGAGCATTTGGGAAACAGGCAAGTCATCACATTTTACTCAAAGTATAATCTCTTTGTTTAAAGAAATATTACCTCATCAAAATATCAATGGACAGAAAAATTTTTGCATACTCTATATAAAGTTCTTCTGTTGAAAGTTTACCCTTTTAATAGTTATCAGTTTTCCAAATTTAATATTGTCAATTGCTATGAATTCTTTTTCATTTGTGGATTTTATTCTTTTTTTGTTTGTTCATTTTTTATTTTTTTATATATTTCTTATTTCTTTATTTTACACCAAGCACAGTTTCCCTCCTCTCCTCCTGTTCTCTTTTCCCCTACCTTACAGCACCCACATCCATTCAAAAGGGGAAAGGCCTCCCATGGCAGTCTTGAAATAGACCTTTTCATTCATTCTCTGTTAAATGTAGTTCTACCTAGAACTTAATGGATCATATGTTTCATTGGCATCCTAAATATCTTCCTAAAGTTATATGTTTTAGTTTTTATAATGAGTCATAGATCACATTTAAACACTATGGGGGCTGGATTATCTCTCCAGCTATTCCATTTGTTAGATTTAATTGACCTCAAAAGGTTAGGGTGGTGAGTTGCTCCCCAAATCTTCCTTGTTGGCAAGTGGTTTCTCTCCTAATCTAATTTTACAGTCTTTGCAGAAATCCTGACTCTCCATCTTATTTTTTTGCTAAAATCATAAAAAAAAAAAGAACTTGCATTAAGCTTCCTAAGTCATTTGGCAGATTGCTTATACCCTTTACAAAGACAAATTACACAAAATGCAAAAGTGTCTCTTAGCTTAATGAACACTTAGTATTCATTGGTTCAATTGAACATTTTCAGACTCTCATCCTCTATTGAAATATGAAATAGTTTTATTGGCGTGTGTGTGTGTGTGTGTGTGTATGTGTGTGTGTTTGACTATCACATGTTTATTGGAGGCCAGAGAAAAGTGTGAGACAAAAGTACGTGTTCCTTCTGCTGGAAGAACACAAATGCACTTAACAACCGAGCCATCTCCCTAGCCCTCAGTGGTGGATAATCTTCACTGAAAACTTGACTGGAATGATAGACCACTAAGGTTTAGTAAAGCACACTTATAGGATCTTTCCCAAGAAGATTGACATTTTGGAAAGCAGTTGTTTGGTGGTAAGATCTACCTTAAGTGGAGTAACACTATGTGATCAGCTAGAATCCCCAAACAAAACAAATGTAGTTAAAGACAAAGCTAACCAGGACATTCAAGTTCTACTCTTCTGGAGCAAGTATTTCTACTGCTACTGTCACCTTCTGCAGAATGACATTACAATTCTTTAGCCTTTAAGGGAAACACGTATCCATGAATCACTAAGATGCTTCCAAGCTTTCTTTCTTGGAGGAGTGAACTATGGATCTTTTATTATGTTTCCAGCTTCCAGAACTGAAAACTTGTAGGTGTTCTTCAACTCTATTATGCAGATATTCAGAGGGCCATGGCTACACTACATCTTCTTACATAATTATATATGCAGAATATGTACTCTGTGTTCCCATGTATGTGTATATAATTATATATAAATAACATATATTCTTCATATGCACACATAAACATATATAATTTGTGTGTTCAATATAGTCAAAGGAGATATATACTTGAAACAGTATATGTGTGTGTGTGTGTGTGTGTGTGAGTGTTCAGTTTCTCTGGAGAGATATGTTTTTTTTAAAAGAATTGTAATGAGTTCCAGATTCCAAGACATTCTGATCCTGACCACATAATTATACTGGAAGTAAGCATGCCATTCCAAAGACTATTAGGTGTCTTGTAATTTTACTGAATAAAGAAATGAAAATACATTTGTTGTTGTGCTATAGTATCTTTAGAAATGTAACCATCATAGATTAAGGCCCTGGTGTTATCTTTTTATAGTAGATATGCCTAGAATTAATGCTAACTAAATACTAACTAAAATAAAATATATTTAAATATTTAAGAAGCATAACTCAATAAATTTACTTCATTATCTTTATTGAAGAATATCTGGTTTAACATAATTTTAATCAAAAGTATAATGTATAAAGAATCAAATCTGAAAGCGAATTATTGCACTAGTTAGATTTTAAACAATAAATTTGTTAAGTTGCTAAGTCAATCAGTCATTACAGAACTTGGAGCTCCATTAAGACTGGAAAGTGAAAAAGTCAATCCACTAATTCAATAAACTATAATTTTTTAATCCATTACAGAGCTGATTAAGTATATAGGAAAATCAACTAATCCAAGACTTAAGACAGGATAGATTCCGTCCAAGAAATCTGGCAAATGATCCCAGGATCCCAGGGTGAGGGAAATTTTTTTTTAAAAACTACTTAACAAGTCACTGACAGCTTGTGTGGGGATATAAATGCTTTGAGAATGCATATGTAAAAACAATATTCATCAATTTAGGACTCCTTTCCTTACATCCAGGAGAAAGACTAAGAGCAGGGATGGAAATCACATAACACATTGCTGAAGATGAATGGCATGCCCAGTAATGGCATGACCAGCCACCCAGTCAATGTGGTAACCTACATAATGCCATGCCCAGATATGACAGGCAAATAAGTAAAACACAGTGACAGTCAGGTCTGTAGGTCTGTAGCAATGTTTTATTTTGCTGTTGTCATTTGTTTGTTTAACTTGTAGTGAAGAGTTCTCTCAGGTTCTATGTTCTGATTATGGTTTCCCTCTATTTACCCTCCCAGTTTCTCCCTGCCTCCCTTCCTGTTTGGATCAGTGCCCTTTCCCTCTCTCATTATAAAGCAGGCTTCTAAGGAATAGTAATATAACATAAACATAAAGCCAAAACTAACACATTAGAATAGACCAGAGCAAAACTTAAGGGAAAGATCCCAAGAAAAGCCGCAAGAAAGAGATATAGATGAAGAGACCCATTTGTTTGCATCTCAGGAATCCATGAAAAAAAAAAAAACAAAACTGGAATCCACAATATATACACAAAGGGATAATGATGAAAGAGGGAGAAAAAAAATAAAAAATAATTTTAAAAGATTTCAAAACTACGACATGGAATGACAATATGAGACAAGCAACCCCAAAAGACAAAGCTGAGTTCATCTTCTGTTGCCCACTTACTGCTTGGCATTCAGCTTACCCTTAAGAGTAGTTTCCCCCACTGAGGCTCCCTTGGGAAAATAAAATAAAGTTTATTTGTGTTGTTTTTTCAATTGGAAATAGGTTCTGTGCTAGAAATGGGGCCATGTGCCCACATCATTTTCAACTCCTAGGTCCTATCTAGTAAGGCAATCCCATGTAAACTCTGTGCACGATACCTCAGTCTTGTGACTACATATGTGCAACAATCTTGTTTATTTAGAGGGTCTGGCTTTTTTGGTCTTCTCCATCTTCTCTTGTTCTTACCCTATTTCTGCTTCCTCTTCCGGAAGGGTGCCTTGAGCATGGAGAGGAAGGATTTGATGGAGACATCCTAGGTAGAGCTGAGTGCTCTGATTTCTCTCATAATGTCTGCATTTGTTCCCATCTGCTTCAGGAAGATGCAGCTCTGATGATGACTAAATAAGACACTGATTTATGAGCATAGCAGAATGGTGTCATGAGTAATTTTACTACTGTGCTCTCTTTATACAACACTAGTATATGTATTCTTCTAGGTCCCTTGGCTATCTAGTCTCAGGATCTTGGTCACACAAGCAGTGGCTAATAGGGGCACAACTCCTGAAAGGGGCCTTAAATCAAATCAGATACTGGTTTGCCACAGTCTTTGTGCCAATTTTGCCATAATGTATCTTGTAGAGAGGACACCACTGATCATTGAAGGTTTTGTAGCTGGGTTAGTGTTCATGAATCTTCATCAATAGAATGCAGGCCATAGCCTACATAGAAGAGAACTATTTTGGATTACACCAGAATCTCACTCTAGTGCCCTCTTGGATTGCTGGCCCTTGTCTGCTCTATCAGAACAGTTCAGAGTTAGCACATAATAAATACCCTGCAGAGGTTGTTGCAGGGTAAAGAAAATAATGTTATCAAGGAAAGAGAATAGACAGTGGCCAAAGACACCATTGTGCTAATTTACACATTCAGATGACATTATATTCTTGCTAAAATCTCTACAACAGACAGTTTTCATTGGGGGCACCTTTTTTTTTTTTTTTCTACAGATGATTGGCAGCCCCGTTTGGACTGACTCATACAGATCAATGTAAAAACCTCCTGCCCCAAGATATAAGATTTAAGCTTCCTAGAATAAGATTTTTATAGTAGGTAAGTCAACGGATGACCTGCCAAGCCAATTGAAATGCCACATCTCTCCTTGATGGTAACATGACTAGTTATCCACTCTCCTGTGGTCCCTGTCCATGTTTTCAAAAGCTGGTAGTTTCAAGGGAGAGGGTAAGATATAATGTTTCAAACTGCTAATATCTCATTGCTCATCTCACATGAATATGGCTAGAGAGAAATGGTTAAACAGTCATGGTAAAGGATAAAGTGATTCTAGATTCAATCCATTAGCCATGCTCTGCCTCTGGTGAAGGACACAGAAGACCACTTATGGGAATATGGAATAAGAGATTATTGGCTCTGAGACTGTTCAAGGCCAAAAGAATGTCTACCATGTCAGGACCACCTAGAGTATATTGCATAAGAAGTAACAATTTGAACATTAATGGAGGGAACAAAATATTTGAAAGATACTATCTCAGAATTTATAGCAAAAGGGAAGGAATTAAGGAAAGTTAGCAAAAGTCAAGCATGAAGAACTTCCTGAATCTCCAAACTATTACCCTAATCAAACATATTAGGAATTTCAAAACATAAAGTAACACACTAAAAGTGAAAAAGCCATTTTTTTCCACCAAGAATTCTGCAGCCTATGAAAAATTTTAAATAATGAAAGAGAAATATATTTTAAGACTACAAAAACAGAAATCATTGTCAAAAGCTTTGGATTGTCAAAATAATTTTGATTATGAAATATGACTGATATCAAAAAGGACTTCAAAACCATTTTATTCTATAACTCCATAGATATAAGAATATAAATATAAATATGATTATGGTTATTGTATATGTTATAATTTATCATATACATCACATTTAAAAAGGTATGTGAAATTATTATCTAATTGAACAAATAAGGAACTAATAAGTAAGCTTTACCAACTTGACCAAAGCTGTATATAACTACCATAGCAAATAACTAACTAATTTTATGACTTCTTCTATTAAGATAATTGTGAAGAAGATTCTCATGATGTCCTCTAGCCCTTGATGACATATCAAAATCAAAGCAGCAAAGAGATGGTTTTTCTAGTTAATAAATTGTGCAGTGGATAAATTTCTGTCTGAACTGTTTTAATTATTTCCATTTTAAATGTAAAGAAATGTAAATAGTTAGTTCCAAAACCACTCTTTTCAATAAGATATGTATAACCCAAAACTTTAATATAAAAGGCTGAGTTCACCCTAGAAATTATCTCTATGACACTGTTCAGTAAAACATTTTAGAAAGAAGCATGTGCTTACAGGATTAATTATTGTGTCTCTGCTATTGATTGATACATTCATGGTAAAATTGTGCTTAATTATAATATTTCAGTAAGTATTTTTTTAAGCTATCAAATATTTTTAGAAAAGTAGGTTGAAATGATACACGATACAATGTAAACTCGGTTACCTTGAAGTATCAATAGCACCACCTTGGGGTTCTCAGTATTTCAGAAATCTTGTAATATACTTCAACATAAATTCTGTACTTCAATCGCAATGTGGCAGTAACTAAACCGAAATACCACAGAGTTTAGAAGCATGTCTTTAAATTTGTGATATTTGTATTGCTGTGTATGTGTGGCAAAATCATTAAGGTGCAAAGGAAAGGAAAGTTGCGAAAGAACAGTTAAAATTAAATATCCAAAGACTGTTAAAATAGCATGAAGAATTTTTTTTCTGTGTCTTAATAGTTACTATTTAGGAACATGACGCACTTAAACTTCCAAGAGTGTGGGACATTTAATGCCATTATAAAATTGAATGTTGACTTTGGGAGCTCATTCCACATAGGATAGTCTCTCAGCCTAGACACACAGGGGAGGGCCTAGGCCCTGCTCCAAATGATGTGACAGGCTTTGATGATCCCCCATGGAAGGTCTCACCTTCCCTGGGAAGCACAAAGCAGATGGGATGCAGGGTCAGTGGGGGTCATGGGAGGATGGGAGGCCGAGGGAACTGAGATCGATATGTAAAACAAGACTGCTTCTAATTTTAATTTAAACAATTGAATGTGTATTAAAACATTGCACTGAGTCTGTTCAAGGCTGTAGGTACTAGCTGGTCAATCTGAATCCAACAGAGAAAAAGATGACATAAGCACTATTCACACAAAACTTGTGATAGATGCATATAAGTCTCAAGATATTAAAAACTTGATGTTTCATGATAGAAGTTTCATAATGTGTGAGGTTGGGTCAACAGACCAAGGTGCCTATTGCCAGGTCTAATGACTTGAGTTCAGTCCTCAGGGAGATGTGGTAGGAGAGGACTAACTTCCATCAAGTTGTTTCCTGTCCTATGCTAATTTCTGTTTCAGAAGGGTAACCACACACATACAGAAAACATATAAACATACACACACAAAGATATATTCCCACAATTGTCATATACACACACACAAATATATACAACTTTAAACAAGTTAAAACATGAGTATGAGATATTAGAATTGTTTGTTAGTGACTATTCCATTTTGATATGTCTATTACAATCGTAATTTGGAATATGGTATTTCTATCTTGATCATGAACTCTGTCTATAAACTGATGAGGATAAATCTAGACCACATTTGTGACTAAAGAAGTTGGATATACAATATGATTACAGGTTATCAAGAATGAGTTATTAAAATATTAAAATTAAAAAGTATTAAGTTTATATTTATTAATCATTAATGAAGAAAATATAAACGAAAAATATTTACTGAGCAAAATATTAAGAATCTAGAAGTAAATATATACTTACATAATTTTGTGTAAAACAAATACTTTGCAGTGCTAATCATCTGCTAACTATAATTGAATATTTTATGGTATTGAAATATAGTACCTCATGCAATCAAAATATCAAAAAAGCACAACTTGTCAAAATGCTGAGAACAACTAACCTTGGGGTACCAAGCCTTATAACACAACCCCTACCCTGAAGACTTAGGGAACACTAAGGAAAAGGGGATAGGAATAATGTTAGTGTGAGACAACAATCTGAAAGACTGTGTATTCTATTTATGACAGTAAAGCTGTTCCCATGAACTCTCAAAAAGATGGCTGCCTAAACAAGCCCGGAACAATGATAACACCAATTAGTACACCAACATGGTTGGAGGAAATTTCATGAGGTCCCATCCATTGATCCACTGATGAAGGCAATAATGACAGCTAATAGATGAAAGTCAGTATTTCCCAGATATGAGCCCTCTAGTTGGTTATCCAATAACAACCAGTCCTGCCTAAAAACATGCATTGAATAACACGGACTCAGCAAGTTATTTTTACATATTTATTCATTTCTGAATATGTGTCTGAATGGGTCTGTGTGCATAACAATAATAAATAAAAGGTGGCTATGAATTTGCAAAAGGGGTGAGGTATGACCTGGGAGAACAGATGATTTAAATACAATACACAAACATAAACTTTAAAATTACATGTAAAATATCCTAGAACACACACACACAGCTATCGAATTAGATCTCATTACTTATTAAAGTTGAGTGCTTAGCCCTAAACAATGCATACATGCTGTCTTCTTAAAGGCTCAGGGAACAATACTCTGGGAAGAAGAGGAAGAAAAATTCTGAGAGGCAGAAGATAGAGGGGAGGGGTATGAGATGCCATCTTATGTCAATACACAGTCATGGCAATCAGAACTCTGAATAGCTATGCATGACTATAATGAGTCTGTAGATGGGCCCATTCACAGCTGGACAAACATGGAGTAATCACTCAGGGAGGCTCTACCATTTACTACTAATTGGCTTCCTATACGTAGATCCAGGAACAAGTAGAGTCACAGTCATTGACTAATACAGTCTAGCCATTTTTAACCCCACCAAACACCAGTCATAATGTGACCACCCGAGTGGTCACAAAGATGACCCTATACTAGGGCCACACAACCAAGTCAAAAGCCATAAGTCTGGGATTGAGTTTGAAAGGGAGGAGGAAGAATTAATAGAGGTGAGAGGGAGATAATGTGGATGGAAGGAGCATCAGGAATACACTGTATGTAAGTATGATATTATCAAGGAACTAAGTGAAAAATGCTGAAACAAAAAGATCATGTTACCTTAGAGCTTTGTGTTATTGAGCTATGGAGTTGTAGCTGACTATTAAAGCCAGCATTTAGAGGACCCAAGCAGGAGAATCGAGGGTTCAAGGTCATCCTCAACTGCATAGTGAGTTAGAGGGCATCATGAAGTCTATGACTTTCTTTCTCAAAAGACTTAGAGGAGATGCAAGACACCCGAAGCTGGGGAAACCAAACATAACTTTTCTTTGCAAAAATAAAACATCTATGAGAAGTGTCTTACAGAAAAATTCTCAGATAAACAGTTGAGCAAAGTTAAATTTCTCCACATGGTGCTAAAACAAACACCAAAGGCTAGCTTATCAGTGAGGTTTAACAGAGATGAAACGCATGTGTGGATCTAGCACCCCAATGGAAACTTGTACATAATTCATCTGAAGCAGTCTATGAAGACACCATAGGACTCGACTTCTTTCAAGTCATCAGTCTACGTTTTCATCAAGTCATCATCATTCTGAATGCAACTTTTATAATAATACTTCCTTTGACAAGAGAAAACAGAAGGAAATATATGGCTAAGAATAAAAATCCTAGATCAATAAGTTAAAATATGCATGACATATAGAAGAGAGCCGCTTTTAACCATCAAGCAATAAAATATGTCCATGATGCTACATAAACATAAAAAGGGTAATAAAAAGGAGTGCTCATTAGGAGACCTCTTCATCAGCACTACAGCAAATGGTACCCGAGCCAATCTAATCTCAGTACTATGTGGTAGATGTAAAGAACAGCACTATTACAAGGAGATTTTCATCACACTGCTCATGTGTAAGTGAAAGCAGGTTCTTTGCTTTTCTAATGAAGGTGATCTCTGCTAGGGTTTCAAGAATGTTAGATGGATGACTCAGCTATCCTTTCCAGTCTGGGAGTATAGAATTAAGTTATCCTCAAGCGAAATGACAATACCAAAGGAATAATGCTAAGAATTACTGACCAGAGGTGAAGTTTGTATTCACCCATCCACACATGTATCCATCCATTATTTAGCTAGTATGTGCTACACATTCTTTTCCATCTTGCATATATAAAAATGAATATAACATGCTCCATGGTCTCAAAATATTATATCTTTCAGAGATAGACAAACAGCTGATCAAACGGATGTGACAAGAGCTTTGGGGTGCTCTGATGGGGTGGTGGGGTTGTTTCTGCTCGGGTGCTCTGATGGGGTGGTGGGGTTGATTCTGTTTGGGAGCTTTGATAGGGGTGGTGGGGTTAATTCTGCTCGGAATCAAATAACTTTTTGCAAAGCTCTTTCTAATTAAGAAAATCATGTTTCCTATATCCCTAGGATCATTATTGCATACCTAGACAGAAATGGGGAGATGAATACTAATATTTAATTACCAGAACGCATAATTAAATGAAAATTTGTGTGGCATATACACTGTTTTCTGGGGAATTATATAAAAGGAAAGTTTACTGTGAACCAATGGAATAAGATATCTGCAAACAGAAAAATAACATTAATGACAAAATATCTGCTCTGAGTGACTAGAGAGATGGCCTAACACTTAAAAGTAACTTAGTGTCTTTGCTCCAAGTTCAGCTCCCAAAACCCAGAGCCTCACAGTTTATCAACATATTCTACATGATCTGATTTCTTCTTTTAGCCCCAACAGGCAGCTATATTCACATGCTGTGAATATAATCACAGGGGCATACACAATAAAAACACATTTTAAATAAATCATTTTAAAAAATTACTATTAAAATACACAAAAACAACCAAGAAGTTCATCATCTGATGAATGATTAACCAAAGTGATGAAACTCTGGTACCTATGCACAATGGGATTTTATTCAGCTGTAAAGATAATTGAAACATGCTGGTAAACTGACTGAACAAGAAAATGTTGCACTAAATTAGCCAAACCCAAAGCAGAAAGAGAAACATCACATACACTCACTCATGGGGATCCAAATCAAATAAATAAATAAACAAACAAACAAACAAATCACATCTTTATATTTGGGTGTTTAATTTCAAATAGATGTAAAATTCAAGAATCTAGAAATAGAAGGAAGATCTTGGGGGGGGGGAGGGATATAGTAGAATTGGTGACTTTACTTTCAGGCCAGATATCACTCTTGAGCGCTCATTTGGGACCATCCTTAGTTTCCTTCTCTACCCCCAAGTCCTTCTAATAAATGTAAAGTACAGGAAACTCCACGACCTGCCAGCTCCGTGCCTAACATAGTAGCTTAAACAGGACTTTCAGATTTGGCGATCTGCTTGTACGGTAACAATCTCATTGGTCAATGATCCCTTAAGGTAAAGAAAACAGGAACCCCATCATTGTTGGCTTTGTGATGATGTCCCTCTAATTCAGTTTGTTTAGCAACCTGTAGCTCTTGGATGTTCTTAAGGAAAACAAGTGTTTCTTATATTAATCTGTCAGTTGATACACTTTGTTAGTGAGGGATATACTCCACCTGCTTTGTACATCTTATCTATGAAATAATTCAAACGTTTTTCTGTTAGTCATTGAACCAAGGGTTTGCTTAGTGATTGCTTAGCTCTCTAGGTTTCTTCAGAAGTTGCTCAAAATTTCATATTGGTTAAGAGACTTACTAACTGTAACAGTAGCTTATTTGGCCCAAATGTAAAATATGTACCACTTTGCCATATCCTAGCCTTGTTTTTTTTTTTTTTTTTTTTAAATAACTATGGCCATATCTCAGAAGTCTCTGTAGATGGAATAATATTCTCCATTTATTTCTCTGGGCCTATAATAAAAATAACACACTAGTATTCAGACATTTTCACTCATGCAGCTCTTTTATCACTGATATTATATATATATATATATATATATTAGAAATGATATTAAAGTGAGGTATTCTGTTCAATGGTTTGGAAGGGACGATGAAAGAATTCCCTGTTTCTGTTCTCTATTTCCCAAAATGCCAAAGAAGCTCTGTAAGCAGGCTAATAACCTGTGGGTTTTGGAAAATAAAAATCTACTTCAGATAATTTAGAGGAAATTTCTAGAAATTAAGACCAAGAATCTTTCTTTTAATTCCCTCTTTGCATAGGTATTATGTTTTAAATATCTCTTTAGATTGTAAGAGAACTCTGAAAAATGCACACAGTTATTTTAATTTGGTTCAATAGAATAGATTAAAGGAACTATATATATCTTAACTTTTAGAAAACATTTATTACACTATAAAGTAAAAATTGTATTCAACTTATGTAAATTGTCACAGCAAAGGCATTCTCCATTATGTCCTTTAAGTAACTTCAAATTATAAATTATAGTTTTCTAAATTTAATTTCAAAATTTAAAATATTAGTATACATGGTGATTCACAAAATTAAAAATAAACAATTGCATGTTTCAGTTTTGATACTGCAACATTTTTCTACACTAAACATAAAAATAAATACTTGTTTTTAATTAAATGGTAAGAAGTCATATTTAAAATTTGCAGTCTTGTAAAATATATATAAAGCTTATAAATTTGACAGCACAGTATTCAGAACTATAGAAAAATATATCCT
The DNA here is from genome assembly GCF_943737965.1 of Phodopus roborovskii. NCBI lineage: Eukaryota > Metazoa > Chordata > Mammalia > Rodentia > Cricetidae > Phodopus > Phodopus roborovskii. The sequence goes on from NW_026126461.1 coordinate 11,997,180, forward strand.
CAAATAACATAACTATTAAAGACTAGGTACAAAATCTAGCATTTAAAACTTATAGGTTGTATTACATTATTATTTATTATAATTGATTTTAAGTAATTATTGACTCCTGCTAAGCTTAAGAGTTCAAGTTAGTTCTTTCAACTAATCATTTGAATGTCTCTTTTAGGGCACAACAATAAGATTAGCCTTCCTGATTTAGAGAGAATTCTGTTTCCAATAACAAAATGCAAGACGCTTAATGTCCAAGATAAATTGTTAGCTCTGAAATGTGGGAAACTATTAGCTAGGTGATGGATATGACATTGTGTAAAAGCCATGGGGAGAAAATCATGTCAAAGGGGTTACTGACCTAGAATAATTAAAATCAGGAGCTCTGGGGAGAGAACATAGTAGCACATAACTATAGCAAGAAAAAAACCTTAAGTTATAACAGCTCTTGTGAAAATACACATGTGAGAAGAATACTTCATTTTATTAAGAGAGAGGTCTTATGCTATTACATCATGTACATGGTAGTCATATCATGTCCTATATTAGTTACTTTTCTGTTTCGGTGGTAAAATACCCTGGAATGACAACAATGACAAAAGGAACTTACAGGGGTTTATTTTTAGCTTACTGTCTTAGGGTGCATATATTCCATTGTGGTGAGAAAGAGGAGCACAGGCTGGGAAGGCAATAAGCAGGCTCAAAAACTGGCTCGTTACATTTCGTATGCATACAGAGCCCAGATATATAGAACATGAGAGACCAGACTATAAAATTAAAATCTGCCCTCCCCAGCAAGTCTTATTTTCCAAATGGTGTCACAAATTGTGGACCAAATGTTCACACATGTGAATCTATGACATTGCTCATCCATTCACCGTTTGTCCAAAAGACAGCCTTTTGTGAATCTCTTCCAAATGCTCAAGCTCTTATGATCTTTCTGGTCTATCTTCCATAAATCTCTTTGAGACTTTGGAGTAGAAAGGATGATATACATGTCTCTTTCTTCCCATTTATGGCTGAGCACACACTGTGTAATTATTCAGTGCATTTTGAGTAGTTACAATTCTGTATTAACCACTACCTTCTGCAATAGGAAGCTTCTTTGACCTATATTTTAAAACAGCATAAAGCTATGACTTGAACTAGATCTATTTAGCAGTTCAGGGAAAGATCAATATGCTGTCCCCTAGGCCTCATGGCTTCCCTTGTCATGAGTTTGACCAAATTTCTTATATCAGGCATAAATTATGTCCTGTGACAGAAACCTCATTGCTAGTCAAGAGAGGAGTTGGTTACTTCTATAAACATTCTTGCCACTATTACATTAGTAAATATGTCTTATGTTGGATGTTATTATTGTATCATGTAAGATACAATGCTGTATGAATTCATTGATGTTTTCTCCCTCCCAAATAGCTTGCACAAAACTTTCCATTAATATGGCAGCTAACCAGTAGAGAATTTATTTCCTCTCCTCTTATTTTATTCATGATCTAAGCATGATAGAATACCATTATACACTTTCTGTAGTACATAGGTGTTACTGAAATATCCTTATCTTAACAACCCAAGAATTAAAAAAAAAAAAAAAAAGGGCACAGTCTAGATTCCTTCAGTTCTGTTGGAGAAGGGAACTTGTTTCTGTCTATTGTTTTTTATTTTTAATATAATAGTACTATATTTAAAAAATAAGAAATAAGGCTAACTACCAATAATTTGATGTAGTTTAATATGCATTCTAATTGTTCCTTTTCATTTCCTTCTATATTGTGTGGATATAACTGGTGCTAATAGTAGGTAAGACTGTTATTCAGGATCACTTTTAATCAAGAATGAAATAAATATTTTGAATCAGAAAGTTTAATGAGTATATTTATGGAATACACAGAGAAAAGTGACTTTTCATAGGGAATTGAATGTTTTTTTTTTTTTTTTTTTTTTTTACTACTTTGGAGAGAGGATAGCTATGCATGTTGTCAGATAAATCACAATGGATTTAATTCAATTCTTTTAACTCAATCTACACATATGTCTTCAAGAGACAAGAAAAGGAAGTATTTTATCCAGAAGCATAAGGATTTTGTTTTCATGAATATAGGGTAGAATACTGGAACATGAACTTGGCAAACAAGTAATTAATGAACAATGGAGATTGCACCACTAAAAACACTCAGAGAGAACAAAGTCAATATGAAGATCTTCTAATGAACAGAGTAGGGAGGAAATTGAAAAGAAACTCAAAGGTGAGAAGGTTAGCTCATCTCACCTCGGGTCCTGTATCACCCTCTTTCTCTTTAAGTGTCACACAGGTATGTTCCATGTATACACTACCCAGAGTCATACCATAGGATGAAAACTTACATCTTTTTAATAATACGGCACAACGCTGCTAATAATTGAAGTTTAAGTTACTTTTTATTGTGTTACATGAGTACTTTAGTTGATATGAACAAATTTGCGAATGGTTATTCTGAAAACTTAACACCCACATCCATTTACCTTGCTTTTGTTCCAAAGAAATTTTACAGCTTTCAGCCTTTGTCCTTGAACAAGGTGAATGGCACCTCTGCCAGACAACTGCTTTGCCTCCTTACAGTAAGCACATATATATATATATATATATATATATATGCATATGTATATATATATATACATATACATAGATAGATAGATAGAGAGAGAGAGAGAGAGAGATTGACAAAAATATTAAAATGGCCCAATATTGCCACATCAAAAGTTAAATGTTCTGTATTATTTTTATATCATTATGAACATTGCCTTCACTTCTGGTTTCCCCTTGTTATTTAAAACTTAGTTGAAGAATTAATAGAAATTAGAATTCAAGTCTTTCAAGGGAAACTGCCTTTAATTGATACAAGTTTCCACACAGTGTTTTTATCTTGCAAATGCATCCATTCTGCTAACCAAAACCTTTGAAAGTACACTAGGGAGCAAGACAAATTACTTCCTCTCTGAATAAATATGCACTGTAGTAACTAATGGCTATTTTATTATTTCAATGCCCACAGAAAATTATTGCTATTAGAAACCCTTGCTATAATAATAAAAATAACACACACACACACACACACACACACACACACACACACACACACGTATATATATATATATATATATATATATATATATATATATAAAGAATTCTGCTTCTTATTAAATGTCCCTGCTCTCCCAGCTCTCTGAGTTTCATCTCTTTAACATGGCCTCTGAAGACTCTTTAGTTAATGTGTATTTGAAGTATCATCCTACTCACAATGAACTGTGCTGGAAAGTACCATCAACCCTTCAGCACTGAAAGAAATCAATCTAGTGATGGTAAATGGTCTGTGGTCTCACAGGGATAGACTCATCTGTTAAAACTTTAAAGCCATACAAATCAAACATCCTTTCCTTTTGTAGAGTGCTTTGTGTGGAATTAATGTATTTTAACCCACATGACACCAGCATTTTCTATTTCTATTCTGGTAACATGTACAGAAAGCTGATACCTTTAGGTGCTATGAAATTTGCCATTTCAGATCAATTTTGCTGTTTGCATTGATCATTGTGGTTAAACACTGAGACACTCACCAGGAGCTGATCTGTGGTCTAATTTATTTTTATTGTTTAGTTATTGATGCATAGAAACTATTAGTTAAGTGTGCCAATAATTTCCATAGTATTTTAGCAAACTGATAGACTTAGAATGCATTAGAAATTGCCTATGATTTAAAAGTAGCTGTATCTTAAACAAACTTACTAAACCCATCTAACACAAATTAAAATCATATGGAGACAAAAAAAACCTACAAAGCTGGTAGAACAAAATATTATTTATAAGTTCACAGAAAAGATTACAGCCTTGTTATCTTCTCTACCTATTCTAAATAGCCCTAACTATACAAAGTCCATAGAAATATCAAGTCATAATTCACAAATAGCATAAAATTTTTTTAAATATGCCAAATAATTAATAATCATATAATCATATTTTGGATAAGAATTGGACAGTGCTTATATTTCATTTATCGACCATGCCTGCCATTTACACTATATTTTCTCCAGAGTTAATGACTAAACTTAGAAATGTATTGCAATATATACATGATGTTCAAAAAAACATCATAAAAATGATGAAAACAATATGGCGGTTCCTCAGGAAAATGGGAATTAGTTTACCACAGGACCCGGCAATCCCCCTCTTAGGCATATATATATATACCCAAATGATCCACGTCCATACAACAAGGGCATCTGTTCAACTATGTTCATTATTTGTAATAACAAGAACCTGGAAGCAAACTAGATGCCCCTCAATTGAAGAATGGATAAAGAATAGAATACTAATAGAATACTAATAGAATACAATAGAATACTAATCTGCAGGAAAAAAAAAATAATGAAATCTTGAAATTCGCAGGCAACTGGATGGCACTTGAAGAAACCATCCTGAATGAGGTAACCCAGTCACAAAAAGAGGAACATGGTATGTACTCGCTCATATATGGATTTTAGGCCTGGAGCAAAGAATCACCAGCCTATAATTCACACCACCAGAGGAACTAGGATACAAGGTGTATTCTAAGAGATTCATATAAAGTCCCTCACAGAAGGGGGGAAGGGACAAGTCTCCCAGAGCTCATGGGAAGTGGGGGGGGCAGTGAATCGAGAGAGAAGTAGGAGAGAGGGGGGAGGAGAGGAAAACATGTGTATCTAGGAAGATTGTGTCATGGTAGGAATAGAAGACAGGAGAGACAGACAAAGAGAGAGACAGAGAGAGAGAAACAGAAGCAAACACCCATACCTAAACACTGAGTCAAACTAGAACCCAGATGCAGAGGGAGAGGACAAGACCAGGTTGCAGAAACACATAGAGATAGCTTACCTGAACAAGGAGGAGCTAACAGGCCCCAAGACTGATAGCTGGGAAACAGGCATGGGACTTACTCAGACTCCCTGAATATGTGTCTCAGCCAGAAAGACTGAGCAGTCTAAGGGACCTCAGACAGTGGAATCAGGATGTATTCCTGGTGCACAAAAGACCTGGTGAACACATCCCCCATGGACGGATATTCCCATAACCTAGAGACTCTAGAGAAGTCCTCGTCCCTACTTCAAATGACCTGACAGATCTACATGACCCCACCTACATGGCATTGCCCTACATGTGGAATTAGGGTGGGGGATGGGAGTGAAGGGTGGTCAGGGTACATGTGAGGGGGCAGAAAGGGTAAAAGGGAGGGAGGGATGATCAAGGGAGGGAGGGAGAGGGAACTGGGATGGGCATGTAAAATAATAAATTAAAAAATGTAAAAAATAAATAACAAAAACCATGGGTATTCAGAAGTTTCTCTGTCAAAAAAGCAAAAAATGTATATCTAGGGATAATACAACTAAACCAAATGAGTTCAAATATAGAGTTGTTTTATACCTATCAAGTGAGAATAATTGTTCTAAGAAGAGGTATGTAATTTCTTTCTATAAATACCAAAGACATGCTTATTTTACCTGTTTCATCATGTTCTACTTTTAAAAAGAAAACTAAGTCTGCTATTCTCTGAGCCTATAAAGTTATTGCTAACTTTGTTTTAGACTGCCTGGTAAGATAAGAAAGATTTGAAATAACATAGTTGACAAATTTCTCAGGGAAAAAAATAGAACAACAAGAAAAACAAAAGACAAACAAACAAACAAAAGACCGTAGTATTTCAGAATCCTTGAACAAAATCCTGGGTCCATCGGCATTAATGAACATGGCACAAAACACTGTAGAAATAAGAGCATCTGTACACATTTTCTGTTCCACTTCTAAGCCTAGGCAATTCAAGCACACAAAATAGCTCTTTTGTAATGTATTAACTATTCTCATCAGTTTTTGGTTGTCTTGTTGTTTGTTTTCTTTTTTGGTATTTGATAACACACCAGAATCACAATATCTAAGAAACAATTTCTCAAAATCATCAACAAAAAGATGGAAAACAATTCAACTGAGTCTCCAAAATATCAAGCTCTGTTCTTCTCCCTCTAAAATGGATTGTTGGAACGAGGGGGTATAAAGTGCTCTGTCTTTCTGACAGCAGCATCATAGATGTCTCCCTCTTACCTTTACTTGGCCTAAAGCATTTCAAGGCTGTGCTCATCACTGGTGTATACTTTTATTGGAGATCACTCTGAATGGATTTGGTTTAATACTAGAATCCCTTGATTGGCCAACCTAAGAATTGGAGAATTCAAGATAGTCAACTAAAGTATACTTTGTTGGTTAATACTAATTTATAGATAATTTTAACATTTGGATACACTTAATATGCCAAAAAGTTACAATGATACATTTACAGAGATTCAAAGTATTTGAAGTAGAAAAACAAATTATATTATAGCCAGCTGGGCATGGTGATGCAAGCTTGTAACCCCATCACTCTGGAAGCAGAAACAAAGCAATTTGCATAAATCCAAGTCCATCCTTATCAGAATAGTGAGTTCCCATCTAAACAGTGTTACACAGGGAAAGAAGGGTATTTAGACTTTGTTATTTAGTAGGTAAATAGTGAAGAATAGAGAGTACCTGTTGAGTCCAGGGAAAGAATTTTGTTCCTCCCTGCAACCAGAAAGGCTCTTTTTTGTAAGGGATTTGTTTGATCTGTGGGCAAGAAGACCCATCCCAAGTAGGAGTTTCCTCAAGGATATAACCTACTGAAGCAACCTTCTTCATTTGCAAAATAAATCACTAGAAAACTCAATGCCCAAGGAACATATTGTGAGTGATGTTTCGTTTGCTAAAACAGTGATGGGTTCTGAGGCCTTCCACATCTGTACTACTCCAGTCCATTCTGGCTGTACTACTCCAGTCAGTTCTGAAGATCTCCAAGGAAAGCTTGACTGTCCCAAGAAAAACTACCTCTGGGAACATATCAGGCCAGCCCATAAAAGATGTTTTACTTAGCCTTTTGCCTGATCCTGGGGGTACCTCCATGTCTGTCACTCATTCCTAATAATTTTTAATACTTCATCTTCCATTCTAAGAGGCCTTCTTGTGTTTTGAAATGGATGATCTCCATAAACTCACATAGTTGAATACACATATTAAGGGGTGTGGCTTTGTCAGAGACGGTATGTCACTGACATCAAGCTTTGAAGTTTCAAAAGACTCTTGCCATTCCATGTTCATATTCTCTCTCTCTCTCTCTCTCTCTCTCTCTCTCCTCTCTCTCTCTCTGACCTCCTCTCTCTTTTTCCCTCTATCTCTCATCCTGACCTTCAGATCAAGATATAAGCTGATTCCAACCCTATTATATTGTAAGCCTAAATTAATTCTTTTATTTTATGAAGTTTATTTGTTCCATTTAGAGATAACAATTCTGCAGTCCTATATTATGTGCCTTGGGCCAGTTGTGTTAATCACTGTCTACTGCAAATAGAAGCCTCTCTGTTGACGGTTAAGACATGCATTAATCTAAGGCTATAAGTACAAATGATTAATAAAATATGTAACTATTCTATCATTTACCTTAAGGAGATGCAAAAAGTTACTCTGTCCACAACAAATATTAAAACAAACAAAAGTACTTCCACTCACCTCTACCTGGTGGACTAGAGAAGTTATTAGGAGCCTCACAGGAGCTTGAGAAACTTCTCACAGGACAATGGATGACTCAGGGTCAGGTTAAAAGCACATGCAAGCTAGGTTTAAGGTCAGGAAGCTGAGGCTCTGCAACACCCTGCCAAACTTCTCAGCAAATTTTTATTGCTTCACAAACTCTACCATGGCCTTTATCAATCAATCTTGTCATGATCTGAGCTTCCTGGGCTCCATGGTTGCTCACAACTTTCTGAATCTTTAGAATCTCCCACTTCCTTCTGGGAGGAAATATTTCAGTTCAGAGATAATAGCTAAACAGTCCTAACCTTGTACCTAACATATAACATGAGTGTCTCAGAATGAAGAAAGTGTTCATCCTGAAATAACAAATAAATAAGACTACAAAATTCTAAACCATGTTCAAATGAAAGCTAAACAAAGAAAAACAGTGTATCCTTTTAGCCCCCTGGTTAAAGGAAAGAAAAAGTTCTAAAAGTTTGAAAGCCTTGGGAGTGAGGCAGGGATAGAAACATGTCATAGATTGTTAGAGAGGCTGAAGACAATAAAAATAACAATTAGTAACACATTTTCATTGTACTTGATTTTTTACGTAGCTAGGAAAATTTGAGAATTAGGCACAGAATATATATTCAATGGTACTCATTTCGGAATTATCTTATACACACACACACACACACACACACACACATTTTCTACAATAGTTAGAGTTTATGAGTATCAATATAGACACAGGAATTTTTAATAAGAAAAATCAAATTCCCATTAAATTTTTTTACATGTGTAATCTTTCTCAAAAATAAATTGGAAAATCAGAGATATAATAAATTAAATAAACATTTTAAGTTCTAGATATTTCACCTAGGACCTCATGCATGGTAGGCAAGTTGTATACCATAATATACACAGTAAACACCCCTCTTAAAATTTATTGATGAAGTTGAAGAGACACTTTAGCAGTTAAGATAATGCACTACTCTTGAACATCTGGGTTTGGTTCATAGCTGCTACATTGAGCAGCTTAACACATTCCAAGGGATCCATGCATGTGCTAGTAGTCTCCATAGCTACCTGAACTAAAATGCACATGCCACCTCACACAGGCACAGAATTAGAAACAAAAATTAAACCATAAGAACTTATTTATTCATTAATTTGCTTTTGTTGCTAATTATTATGGGATCTTGTTAAATTGCCCAAGGTATCGTTGGCTCCATCTGTAGTCTTGGTACAACTTAACATTGTAGCCCTTATGTCTGTGTCTCTTGAAGACCTGGTATTACAAGCCTATGTCACTGACAATAGTTGATATTAATATTATAGATGCTGACTCCACTGGTGCAAGGGCTAACACACAGAATCCAGGAAAGCAAGACTCAAAAATAAAACAAAATGGAATGAGTACACATGGTGTAATTTCAATTAGAAACATCAATATAACTTTCAACTGTAACTTTGATGTATAAGAATTTAATATACTCATGGATAGTGTAATAGCAATGAAATAAATTCATCCAGACAAGTTTAGATTTTAATTTATTACTTAAATTTAATTAAATTTTCCTATTAACTATTGGTATTTTCAATACTTTGTAGTTTTGTTTTCCTTTTTTTTTCCTGTAGGTGCAAATATTCATGGTTCTCATTAAATATAAGATAAAAGCTTGCCTTATTTATTTATTTATTTATTTATTTATTTATTTATTTATTGCATAAAAGCAACTAATGCAGAAACTGACCTTGTCTAAGAATATTCTTGTTGGGGAGGTTGTGGCGGATCTCCCAGAGACCCAAACCAAGTAGGGAAAAACCTTGAGTGATTGTCAGAGGTGAGATAAGATTGCCTACAGTATCCCGAAGTTCATCTGGAAGACAGAGAAAAGGATGGCAAAAATATCCACACTAACTTGTGTCAAATGGTGAGTCCAGTTGACAAATCTAATACAGGGAACAAAGTTATTTCAGTATATTCTACAGCATAGGATGTGAGGGCTATGCAAATTCTGATGACCAGAAACATTTTCTGAATGCACAACAACCAAAGGATAAAGCAAACTCAAGTGTGTAACAGACGTGAGGAGTTTCTCTAGCATCACTCACCAGCTTTGTGTCTCACCTCTTCACTTCAGCTTTTGTTTGGAACATGCTATGCAGACACTTTGCTCAGTCACTCCGAATATCTGACATGAAACTTCTCTGCTCAATTTGACAATGAGTGTTAAGAACTGCAGTGTTTTCCCTACACACGAATTGCATTGCGTGCTCTGGTGGAAATGAGGCTGTGATTGTAAAAAGCAAAGGCTTTGATAGTGTTCTCCCATCAGCCTTCAACACGTAAGTACCAAACGAGAGTATCTTTGGGTTGTACTCTCTCAGAACACTTGATTTTTAAAACTGAAAATTGCTATTTGATGTTCTGACTTGAATTTCATAAAAAAATAATACCACAAAGTAAAATTTGGCTTTGGGTAGAAAAGACAATTTTGATTTCTCTAAACATACTTGTGTCATATCTCACTACTTATTTATTCCAAATAGATTTCATAGCATTGACAATGATAAATCAAAATATCTATTAGCTCTGAAATTCATTGAGAGCTATGTCCTGCATTATTATTTATCACCTACAATTTGATTGTGTATGTAAAAATAAATAAGAGCATCCTTCTCAGTGCTATACAAATATCCTCATGCCAGAAAACATGGGGAAGATATATGTATGCCAAAGAGAAGTAAATTTCTTTATGATTTACTTTGTGAATGTTTGTCTTGAATACTTTCTTTATATTTTATTTTTACAGGGTGGGATATTTGAATAAAGTAGCTGATGTTCACTCTAGGCTCTTATGTTTGAATGCTTAGTCCATAGTTGGTGGAAGAAACAGAGTCAGAGAAAGTGTGTCACTGGAGACAAGCTTTGAGGTTTAAAAACCCCACACAGGACAAGTCTCACACCCTATGGGTCAGATAAAATCCTAGCTACTGTGAGTGGAGTAAGATGGAATCTCAAAGTGTCTACAATTTACTTCCCTCATGGCAAAGAATGTTGAATAATTTCTAAAAAATGTTTACTAGCTATCTGTATGAACCCTCTGTTTAGTTCAATTTTCCATTATTTAAAAGGTTTTCTCTTTTTAAATAGATATTTTTAGATTTATTTATATTTTGGATGTATAAATTGTATAGCTACATATATGTAAATATACCTGGTGTGTATATGGTGTCACAGAAGCCCGGAATGGGGCTGGATCCCCTAAAACTTGTCGTCATTCTCAAGTTAAGGTAAACATGTTCACACATCTTGGCGTGTTGACTAAATACAGTTCTATGAACACTGAAATACATGTGTAGCCTTGCTTTTCAATTTAATACAAGAATTTGAAAACAGATGAAAAATTCTGGAAGAATATCCTTTATTTAGTATATTTGTTCCTCCATTTTTGGTCACTATAAATGTGTTACAAGACCATTTTCAATGGTATACATGCAGCTGCAATTGGACATTAAATTTAAAGAAAAATGTGATCATGAATCATATTTTGTTATTACACTTTCATAGGCTATGTCTCCCCAGAGGCAAATGTCCCTGCCTTCACAATCACACCTTATTCATGTCAATTCTTTTTGGTAGTATATACACTTGTGAACACAATTTTTGAAAACTAACTGAACTATATCAAATAGAATCGAAATATCTGATGAGCACCTTAAGAGCTTTCACAAAAATAGTGTCAAAAATCACATTGTCTCTCCCATCTTTTATTTTATAATAAAAATGTTTTAGAGCACCAGTGAATTTTTAAGAATGAGATATGTTCATTTCCTTTATTAGTATTCCATAGTTTTGGACTTGAGGATGAATTTGGAAGACACTCCAAAGTAGGTATCATATGACCGGTGTTTTATGAGGGCACATTCCTTTTCCTGTGGGAAATTGTTTTGTAGTGCTGGACATCTGGACATCAGGGAATTATACAGAGTTTCCCTTTTCTTCCCTGGATTTCTCTAATGTTTTTGTATTTAATGCATTGCCCGGGGCGACTCTTCATCTAATGTGGTGCAGAACCTTACAGACTTGAAACTACTTCACTCTGACTGTAATGCTCTTCCTCAGAACAGAATTGTGTTTTCTCCTTCAAAACCTAGGATCATAGCTGAATGCTATACTACTCAGCTCAACTACAACTAATTCAGCCATTGGATGCTGTCTAATACATGTATGTGACTTCTTCCTGTTCCCCATTATGATTAGAAGGGACCCATGGATATTCATTAAAGCCTACCCTCTAAAGTGCTAATTGCTGAGCAAGAACTGGTGTAAAAGCATTTAATTTGAAACATTTGTGTAATGTAAAAAAATGAATTAAGTTTTGGAAATTATGCAGGGGAGAAAAGTTTTATAATGTGATTTTATATTAATACAGTTATTTACAGTTTAAGTATTCTTAGTCTACAAATTCAAAATGTCATAGCAATAACACTTTTTCTAAACAATTATGAACATAATGTCACACTTGGAAACTCTACACCTGGCCTTTTGAAATAAGTTATTTGAATGTGGGTACAATGAACATATTGCTAAAATTGCCTTCGGAATAAAACCAATTTTCATATATTAATACACATTTATAAAAATTAATAAAGGAAAATGAAAAGTAAGGTCCTCTCAGTCTATGTATGGTTTAAAAGACACATAAGTGAATGTGTGTCTGCTCTTCTCACATACCTAATGTAACTCCTTATACGTATGTGAATATTCCAAAACCTGAAAAATTGTTAATTCCGAAGTATTTCTGATCTAGAGCAATTCAAATAAAGGATACTCACTTATATTTTCATTACCTTATGAATTATTTGCTGAGATGTAATTAGGCAGTTAGAAAATGTCCATTTCCTTGATATCAGTATTCAAAATGACCTGCACACTCTTGTGTTCAATGTGGCATGATAAACAATAGTGAAAGAATAGTAATAGCATAGGACTCCATCGACTGATGAAATGATTAACTACCATGGAAGAATATCATAGAACAATTGGTCAATAGGACAAGAGGTGATGGAATACTGAAACACAACACATTGACTATATAATTAACTTTGTACCATTGATTTAAATTTTTAAAGCTTTTTAAAGATTTCTTCCTAAATACATAAAAAATGAAATGTGTGTGCATGTGTATGTGTGTGTGTGTGTGTGTGTGTGTGTGTGTATGTGTGTGTATGTATGTATGTATGTATGTCCATATCTGTGTAGGCTTGTTTAAACATTATTTAATGTATGTAGTATCAAACTTATATGGGCCTCTATTAGTCAGTAAATTTAAGTTCTTATCAGTAAATCTATGAAAGACAGAAAAATGTATTTTTATTATTTTGTTTGACATTTGTGGAATATTTGTTGTGGAAAAAAGCAAGTTTCGTTGAAAATAGGAAAAAAATTTTTTTTATATTTTTGAAAAAGGAACATGAATACATTTTAAAAACTGAGAGTTTTATCCAAACTTCATGCAAGAACTCAGAAATGAGAGTTTCCATGGTAGTTTGCAACAAACTAGAAGATATAGAAGTAATCACCATTATGGGTGTGCTAAGAATAAGCCTTGTTAGACTAAACTCACTTTTTTGAGAGGCTTGCTAGGATGGAAAAATCAGAAAAAAAAATACATTGGACTAGAAATATGGCTATTTCAGTATGGTACTTACAAGCCTCTCTTGCTATCCTCCCGAATGAGAGGGAAATATGGGTGGAATGATTACACAATTAGATGAACTTGTGTCTGATTGAACAACTATACTCAGAGGTTTCCAATTAATGGATAACACCAGTTTTGATGGGCATTATCTTTCATTCTGTGCCTCAAGATAGCACTTTATCCAGAAACTTAAATGAGGATCTTAATGAATATTGATGAGATTTCTGAGTGATATGAAGCCAGAATTGAAGGAAAATTAAACCAGAGTCTCCAAAATGAAAGGAAAAAATAAGCCATGTAATTGTTTGGACACACATACTTACACACACACACACATAGAGGCACACATGCACAATCACATACAAACACACACACGCACCACCACCAACAACAACAACAAAGTGAACTCAGTTCACATGAATAATAATAGAGATAATGACAATGAAATAGGCCTTATCTCTTTCATCAGATCTGAAGTACTATGTTCAGCTCTGTGCAGTTGGACTTATAATAAAATGAACAGTGCATAAATGCAGCTAGTAATAACGGCAATAATAATGAGCTAGATCAGAAAGTAGGATAAAATGACTGTAGGGATATAGAAGTCACATAGTATAATGGAGGAAGTTTAAACAAAAAGGAATGTTAGTGGGAGAAGTCATAGTTGCTTCAAACGCTTTGTAATGAAATGAGAGCAAATTTAAATAAGGGGCATTTATGTTGTACATGAGAACTATTAAATTGCAATAGTCTCTGTGAGAAAAGTGTGTGAACCATCAAGTTCTGATGAGCAACCAAGAGTGATGTCCACAGCTCATATGTTTGGAGTCTTTACAGATCACCCTTAGCCAACAACTCAAGGAGGCAAACCCCACACCTGTTACTATGATTATTTGTCTTCTGGGAAGAGCATGATCTCCCATGCAGAGCAACTCCAATTAAACTCTTACATGGCTATATATGAAGTATCTCACAAGGGTTCTGTGTGGTCTTCCCAAACATCCTCAGTGTCACTCACTCATCCCTCAACCCTTCCCTCCACCCTTTCATCCCTCTCCCCACTCAAACTCCCTTCCCCAGAACTTTCTCCCCTGCTGGATAGCTTTCATGCCATCAGAGGTGACATAAAGGCTACTGCATGAGAAAAGCCATGCTGTGAAGCCTCCAGTCTACAATCAAGGCCTTGCCTAGCAAGGCATGAACATGTGTGCATTAGAGACCCGGTTGGTATAAAATAACGAACCAGTTTCTGGTTAGACTTAAAGCCCACTGTCAGGATGAATTACATGCCCAGCACTGGTTGGGGAGATCACGAGCCTCAGAGGAGAAACTGTGAAAGCACTACAATTGCTTTTGCTAAATGTATACATTATCAAAATGTCCTCTAAATCTGCAGTACATGTTACTGCGGTACATGTTACAAGTAAGGTTTTCCTGCCATTCTGGTCCTGCCAGTCCCACTGCCATGCCAATCCCAATTAACACACCAAGAATCTGTATTTGGTATAATGCTGTTGGCCAGGTACTAGTTTCTTATCAGCTAGATCTGTCTTAATTATTAACCCATATTCTATGTATTTCCACGTGGTCTCATCTTCCTGGAGAGTGGGCCCGGACCTCTGCTCTCTCCAGTCTCTTTATGTTGACTCCTCCTTACTACTTCCTCTTTTCTCCTTGTCTCCTAGTCCCACCTATCTTGCTTTCCTATTGGCCAACAGTGCTTATTCATTAACCAGTATGAGAAACATATTTACAGAATGACATCTCCCATCAGGTACATAGGTGGGATTCTCATGCCCCATCTCTGAAAAAAACTTTCTTTTTGCAGCAAAAGCAGTTAATGTGGACTAGTCCATGTGCAAAAATACCTAAAGAGTGTCTATGGCATGATTGGCAGAAGCAAGGCATCTGTAGGTCATCCCCAATGCTCAGGGATAACTGAGGAAGACAGTGAAAAGATTGTAAGATGCAGAGGTCAGAGAGGATCAAAGCTAAACTGTGTCTTTTGGACATAGACATGAAGAACATTACAAGCATAAGCTCATGGTAGCTGTTGGTTGCCTGCACAAGAACTGCATAAGATTAAGCCAGTGAAAGTTCTAAATTAAACCAATTATGGGCTTATGAGGTTTAGCTCTTGGCTCAGGAGATACTGACGGTTGATAACTTCTGTGGGAGGGAGGGTCAGTTTTCTTTAAGGACATAGCCCCTTAATGTAACCATGCCAGTGGGAATAGGAAGTACAAATTTGACTTAACGGGATACTTTAAAAATAAATAAATAAAAGACAGTGGTTATGAAGTTAGGAAGTGTAGGGTTAGTTATGTGTATAATTCAGATAAGGAAGGGGGAGTGAATATCAACAAAAGCAGTATATGCTTATATAAAAGTATCAAATAATTAATAAAAAGCATTACACTCTAAAATAGTCATAGTGCCATGAAATTAGAAAGATCACTTTCATGGAATTGTTCAAAACACAGCGTAAGATCTGTGAAGCGGAAGTGTTACTGGAGAATATGAGACTGTGAGTGAGCTTTCCATCTTTGAGAAATACCACACCAGGTGGATTATCAATTCAATTTAAGAAAGGTTTTCATGGTGCACCTGGGATGATCTGTTTATGAGAAAGAAAAAGATTGATTTTTCAGTTCCAGAGGTTTTCAGCCCATGTCCACTGGGCCCTGTCTGCTGCCTTCTCTCTAGGGTGACACAACACCAGGCTGTGAGTTTATGCTGGCACAAGAAGATGAACCAAAGAAAGCTAGTGAAGTCTGTAATTCCATTATCCTCTTTTCTGGAAAGATCTTCTAGCATTTCCCACTTATCCAAAATTCTCATAGGTTTTATCATCCCTAAATGATATAAAACTGAAGGCCAAGCCTACAACACAGGGTCTGTGTGTAACATTCTACATGAAAACCATAACAAGGCATTTAATTTTCGATCATATCTGTGGAAGTCACTGATACGATGAGCCTCATATGAAATACGTCATACATATATTTCATATCACAAAATTATAATTGAACATTATTAGAAAGCATTACTTACACTATCAACAGGCTTATATTCAATTAAATTAAATATTAAATAAATGCTTTATTTTATATTTATAGTAATACTCATTGGGCATTACAACATTTTGTTGTAAAGAAATCAATTTTTTGCACTTTTTCTTGTTAATTAAGGAATAAGAAGGTACCCATGTTGAATAATACAGATGAGGAAGTGATTATAATTTCTATCTATAGCCAACTCAGTCAGAGGAATTGTTTGAACTCCACTTGGAAGTAAGCAGACGTTAACACATTTTTTTTCTCTTCTAACATAAAACCTATATGCAGTGCAGTAAGGAACACCTTTGTTACTTTGATTTTAAAAAATAAACTAGTTGAATATGCTTAACCCAATCAGGGAATAGTCTCTATATGCCCTAATGCTCTTTTCTCTAAACAGTCCTTTTCTTCATCTCAAGTGCTGGCTACTAATTATGGACCTTCTGATAATTCTTGGGGGGTGGGGAGGAGATGAACCCCTGCCTGCATTTGCTTTTCCAGTAGTCTCTGAGTACTGTATAAGCAAGGCTCCTGGGGGAAAGCTAGAGCTCTGCCTCAGGAAAGTTAGCTCACACCTCAGACAACCACCCAACCTGAGGGCCAGTGCAAAAAAGGGAGCAGAAAGCAGTATGTCTAGCCATGGGTGTTTCCCAGATAGCTTGTTGAACTGTTCCCAATGCTACTGCCTGGCTTCAAACAAGATATTTCCACAGACTCATGGCTGAGCACTGACTCTCGGTTTGGATCCATTTCATCACCTGAGGAATCACCCAGCACACAGGTAAACCGCCATTTGCAGCATTCCCAAGCTCTTGCCTTCTCTACAGGGACCTCCATCAAAGGACTATCTTTTATTCTCAATTAGAAAAAGGACAGCAAGGGTTTTAAATGTTTTTTTTCCTTCCCAAACCTACCAACAGTTATTCAACTTCGAATATCATCCCTTCCCCATATCACCTAGCTGTTCCCTAATGTTCCACCAAAATTAATCAGCATCACTTCATCTTGTTGTATTGCACATTCTAAAGTTCTTTCTGAAATAGAAAGATGATATTGATATGTTTCCGTGATTGGTTTCATTTCTTTTATTTTCTTTTTAGGAAAGATAAACAATTGTTGACCTCTTCCATATACCTTACCACTCTTGTTAGAAAATATCCTTTCCATATATATCTACAATGGCCATTAAGATCAAGTAAAATGGTGATGGCAAGGTGTCTTAACAGCTAAAAATCTCTATGTTGGGAAGATCACAACTGACTGTAAGTCTAGCCCCAGGGGAGCTGAGGCCCCTTCCATCCTTGTGGGGACAGGCACACATGTGTTGTACAGAAACACATGTGGGCAGAAATACCTACCCATACACAGAAGTTCTGTCATGCCATAGGCTATGTTGAGATATCACATTCAATGTGAATATCCAGAAGTGATAAACATTTAGTTGCCACTAGAATCAAATAACTCAGCAGGTAAGAGTTCTTGCTGCTGAGCTTGGTGACCTTAGATTAACTCCTGGGGCCCACAGGGTAGAAGAAGAAAGCCAACTCCTACAAGTTTTGCCCTGACCTCTACACATGCCTCATGGCACACATGGCCTCTGCCTGCAAAATAATAAAAGAACTTGAATGGAGAAAGATCACCTTTTGAGCAAAGGACACCTACGCAGTGAGCCAAACTCTGGAACAAATTGGGGCCGGAACTAAACACCAGCATTTGTTAAAAAAAAAAAATTAGATTGTTGTATAACAGTAGTAAATGATCCTGATGTTAACTGTATTATAATAAATATATCATGGTTTTAGCTGTACCAAAGGCATAACATTTCCAGAAAAAAATATTTACAAGTTTTTTTTTTTTTTATAGCAAAGAATTTTTAGAATTAACACAAACTAAGTGATTCATGGAATAAAGAGCTGACAAATAGATCTAGCCAAGACTAACACAATCTGTTTAGCAAAAGTGTTAAACAACCAGAGAGCATAAGATGGGAAGAAAATATTTTGACTATTATCTAACATGGGATCAGGAGAGAATGTATAAAAATTTCCCAAGGCAGAGGTGATGACACATGTCCTCATTTCAGGTACTATGAGCAGAGGCAGAAAAACCAAGAGCCAGAGCTGCACTAAAACAACAACCACACACACACACACACACACACACACACACACACACACACACACACCTACCTCTTTGTGGTAACCTGTAGAAGACTTACACAGATCACATCTATAACATCTGTAACTGTTTCATATTGGATGGCAATGTGACTTATAAGGCCCTATCTCTTCCTAAGGCACAACTATAGCTGTTGAGGAAGAGGTATAATAGTCTTCAGTACTGCAGTCAAAGATAAGCAGCCCTTGTAACAGTAAATTACTACTTATGCCTGTTTAAACATGGGGAGTCACACAGAGAATGATTTATTAAGAAGAGTTACACTGAAGAATGAGAGGGATGAGAGAGGAGAATGATACATTAAAATGTTTAAAATTCATTACAAAATTTTATAAAGTCTATTAAACAATAAAAACTTAAAAAATAATCTCTCAAAATTAAACAGCTAAAATATTCTGACAAATAGATAAAAGAGACACCCAGTTCATTGAAAATATGCACAAATGGAAAAACAGGCACATGAAAATGTGTTCAAAATGATTAGTCTTTAGAGAAAAAGCCAACTTAAAACTACAATGAGTAATTAATGCACAGTGTCAATAGCATAGAAACAGCATCATTGCATCATTACTGGGAAATTGCAGGTGATATAGCCATTCTGAAAAGCAGATGACATATTTACAAGTTTAACATGTAATAACTACCTTTAACCCAGAAAGTACTTGGTAGATATTTATCCCGAGAAATGAAAATGTATATCCATACAAGAATGGTTATGTGAATACTCAACTATACATATTTCTAGTACATAAAAATATTTATTCATAAATGAAACTGTAGTCTGCCTAGAATTCCTTGAGTTCATCCATAGTGTATCACACTACTGAACAATGGAAGAACAAACCAGAGGTGATACGAAACAGGATGAATATGAATGAATATAAATATGCAAGCATTTCTCTGAGTGGAAGAAATGCTTATCTTTAAACTTTGTGCATTATATTTTCACTATAAAATGTATTAAAATGAACTAGCTACTGTAAATGGACAATGTAGACATAGTTGACAACTGTGAATCCAGAGGTATAGTGCAAAGAGACAGTATGCTAGGAAATGACATAGGAATAATCATCATGTAATAACATTTCCACTTCTTGAGTGATGCAGCTGATGCTCAAACACAGAAAATAGAAATAAAAATGTTAGGAATTCATGCACAGGAATACCAATAATGCTGGAGATTGGCAGATAAGATGGCTAGATAATTGTAGAATTAATATCTAATATATTGTATTGTAATTTTGCAAAACATTACATTGAAGTAAGAAATATCAAGCTTTCAGGATATTTCTGCAAAGTCTTTACATACAGCTCACATAATACACGGCTATTCGTAATTGCAAACTATTATAAATAAACAATGTAAACACTACAATAAAAATAGTAATTAAAATTTTTAAACAAGCTTCACTTAAGAATAAAACGATGCCACATAAAAACAGTGGAAATTAGGAGTCTTCTACAGAATAAAGAGTGGTATGGGCTTCATTTGAAAAGCACACAGAATGTAGAAAAACCAGTTAGATATTTATCTTTATGAGGGGCTTTACCTATTAGACAAATGCCTGAGAAAGTCACAGAACAAAGATTTATTTGGGCTCAGCAGTTTAGAGGTTTAAGTCCATGATTGATTCAGGCCCTTGGATTTAAAATCTGAAGAGGAAGCAACATAAGATCATAGGACACAGTGTTCCCTTCTCCATCGAAGTGAAGCAGACAGAGGGAAGGTTCTGGGAAAAGGGTATTACCTTCAGCAAGACAACCCTATTGACTTTGTCCCTCAGATGGTCCCAACTACTAACTTACAAATGGTTTAACCCAATGATGAAGTTAGACACCTCATGAGTTTTGAGATAGCAACTTTTAGCAACCTTCAAGCTTATCAAGTGTTCTAGGATGGCTGGGTAGTAAGCCCAGGCAACGACTTGTGTCACCTCCTTCTCAGGGATGATTACAGATTTGGTGCACCATGTCAAACTTCATTTTATCCTCAATCAAAACCAGCACTGAACACTCATCCTTGTGGCCTGTTCTAAGTATTTTATATATCCAAATGGAACCATCAAACTTTTTGTTTTTTTAAGAACAAGCTATGTTTCAGATTGAAATTGTCACACTTGACAGATTAATCCTTCCAGAGTATCTGTCCAAACTATCTTCTACACCAGGTTTAACTAGATTGAATACAACATTTTCTCACCCACCTGGGTGATATACGAATAACAGCCCTGACATTATCAGTTTAGATACATGGTGCACTAAAAAATGTTCCTTCTAAACTCAACTCATCAAGTACCATTTCTACATCTTCAAGAGAATTTCTTAAGTGCTTTCTCATTCTTCTGCACTGGTTAGAAAAGCTATAATTTATCATGTAAGTCTCCAAGTCATTATGTTAAGCATTAATTGCTTCTTACAGTCCTTAAAGTCTGTTGCACAGACCTTGACTTCAGTATACTTGACAATCCCGTAATCATTCCAGTTACTCTGTAATTCTCTTAGAGTCTTGCCTACATAAAATAAGAGATCATATTTATTGTAGTTACTTTCACAAGAAAAAGCCTTTATAGTCTAAGAATAATTACTCTATATTTGCATGTCTCCAGCTCTCAAATTTATACAAAACTACTCTCAACTTTCAGTAGCAACAACATTTTTTAGCAAACCTGGAAAAGGTTACATAAAATAAATAAAGAACTCAATAAACCAACCACAGGATTCATAGGAACTTTACAATATACTTTAATTTTGAGGGGGAAAAAACTATCATCTTGTTTTAAGCCATGATCATTTGTTCCTAGACTATTACAGTTATAATCCCGTCATCCCTACTCTCAGCAGTCACAGCCCATGTATAGTTATGACACTAAAGTGTACTTAAAAAAAAACAACCAGACAAAGCAGGGTATCCAAAACACTTCTGAATTATGAAAGGACTCCTGTAGACAAAGGTATGAGAAAAAAAATCATCCTGAATAAAATAACACAGACCCAGAGAGAAATGTGATATGTATTTGCTTACATGTGAATATTTTCTCTTAAGTCAATGATAAGCAAGCTACAGTCTATATAAACACCAATATAGGTGCTAGGGTTAGGGATGTATATCTGCGGGGGGCATCAAAATGAGTTATAGATGGGTAAGGGGCAGAGACTGATGTGTGAGGATCAAACAGAAAAGTGGAGGGAAGAGAGTGGTGATGGAGGCACACGCATAGTAAGGCCTAATTCTTAGGATCTGATTAGTAAGGGCCATTGAGAGGGACATATGGAAACCTAATATAGTGAAGGCTTCTATACTATATCCAAATATAAAGGCAACCTAAATGAAACTGCCAAATAATAGGGAAGAGAGAGCCCCATCTGGAAATCTCTTACCACCAATGAAACTTCTAGCACCAGGAATGGGGTTACATCTCACTGAATTGTTGTCCAAAGATGACCCATAAAACCCTTAAAAACCAAGATTCTCCACACACTGATAGTATAGCCCGTTTGGTGATTGCAACACCTACACAATTCATGGAACACTATGAAACTGAAACAGTGCAGACTAGCATTTGTTTTACTGGAAGGTACTCTGCATACTACCTAAGGAGAAAGGTAAATACCAACCAGCTAAAAATCACTTCTTCTACAAGAGCAACTTGCTTACAAGAGAAGGTACAATAGTGGCACAAAAGATAAGGGAGTATACAACCAATATTACATTTGACTGAAGGCCCGCTCCATGAAATGAAACCCATACCCAATGCCATTTGAATGGACAAAAACCTGAGACTTTATAGCCAGGTACTCATGGTGTTCCTGTAGGGACACCAAATACTGCTTTTCTGGTTTTAAAAAAAATGCAACAACAAAATGACTTCTAATGCTATTCTGCTATATTCATTGATCATTGCTTTGCTCATTTATCACCAGAGAAGCTTCCTCTTGCAGTGGATGGAAATAAATACAGTGACTCATAGATAGACAATATGTAGAGAGTAAGAAATCGTGGAACACTCAGCCATAAAAGGAATGTCTTTATCACACCCTACCCCTGAGGTTTTAAGGAACTCTACAAGATGAGACAGGAAAAGTTTAGGAGCCAGAAGATATGGAGGAAGGCAAAGGAATCAAGATTTTCTAGACAAAACATGGCTGGTACACACACGAATTCATAGATACTATGGCAGCAAGGGTCTTCACCACATGGTGTTCTAGAAATGAAAGGGAAATGAACACATGGCATCATATCTAACACAAAAGCTATTCCAATTGATAGCCACATCTTGTAAACAAAAAAAAAATAGTTTTCTCCAAGGGAGACTCATTAGGAAAGCAATCACTCTTAACTGTAGGCCCTGTGCCCAGCAGTAGATGGCCAACACAAAGCAAACTCAACTGCATCTCTGTAGCTTCTTTGTCTTATAATGCTAAGTTGGGTATTGTTTCTTAAATCATTTTATAAACCTTATAGGTCTTTGAGTATATATGTCTAACATTTTGTTTCTTTTTTTTTTATGAGATTCCTGTGTTTGCAAACATGTATGCCTCTACATCTGTATGATTTCTCATTGGCTCCTTTCTTCGTTATGGTTATTTTGTTATATGCTAATTTATTTCTTTTTAATTACCTAATTTTGTTATTATTCCTTAGATACCCATCTGCTTTCTAAGGAGAAACAGAAAGAGATTTGGGCTTGAGGGCAGGTGGAGAAAAACTGGGAGGAGCAGAGGGAGGGGAATCCTTAATCAGAATATATTGTATGAGAAAGTATTCTAAATAAAAGAAGAAATAAATAAGACTATAGAGATGAGTTGTTTGTTGTCACAGTCATATGAGGCTACAGATCAGGTCTTGTTTGTCTGTTCACAGATGTATTCCATCCCCAAGAACAGTGCCACACATTTAGTAACAATTAGTAGTAACCACTAGTGAATAAAATAATGAAACCATTTCACAATTTATAGTATTCCAACGTTACTCCCAATGCTTTATTATATTTAATTGTAGGTCATTATTAAGTTTCATATTTAACATAGAATTACCAATTTTTAAATTTATGATAATTAAAAGTGATTTAGACTAATTACACGATAAGTCAATTGATTAAATCCACAAGCCCAATTCATTTTCCTACATTGCAATAAAAAATCAATTAAGAAATAGAATGGAGAAATATTCTTGAACATAACACTAACAGAAAATATAGCAAGTCAAGAAAGAAACTGAAAATTTTTAAATTTCAAATGTATATATTGTCAAAAATGTACTAGAAGCACAAAACAACTTTCATAAATGGATATCTGTACTGTGAGCTAATTATTATAAATATATTAATTTATTCATAATATCTTAGTATTTGTGTTGCTGTGAAGAGACACCTTGAGCACAGCAACTCTTATGGAGGAAAACATTTAACTGGGGTGGCTCACTTATAGTTTCAGAGATTGTTAGTCCATTATCATCATTGTCAGACATGGCAGATGCAGGCAGATATGGTGCTGGAGAAGCGATTGAAAGTGCTACATCTTGCAGGCAACAGGAAATGATATGAGTGTCATACTGAGGGATGCTTGAGAAAATGAGACTTCAAAGCCCACCCCACAATGACATGCTTCCTCCAACATGACCACGCCTACAACAACAACAAGGCAACACATCCCAATAGTTCCACTCACTTTGAGGGCTAGTTTTTGTCAAACCATCACACACAATGAATTTATAAATCAAATAAAATTAAAATAATCATAGCAATGAAAAATTCAAGGTAATGTAGACAAAATAATTAATTTTCTTTTGGCAGGGATGAGTCTAAGTCATTGTTTGGTTAAAAAAAAACTATTTTAAAGTTTTATGAATTAGGTCAAGAAAGGCCAGTCTCAGACTATCAGTTAGGAAGGGATTTTTCACTTGGCTGACAGGAATCGTTGAAAAATTTAAGATCATCAGTACAAAAGCACATGCCTGTAATCCTAGCATTAGGACTCTGAAGGAGAAGCAGAGCAAATTCTAATCTGGCTTCAGCTATATCTTGTTATCCAGTCTCATAAAAAGATTTTAAAAATAGAATTAATGATAATCAAGTCTGTATGCTATTGTGATCTTTCAGTTCATAATTTTCATTCAGTAAATGACTGCCCTTATTACTTTGTACAGGTGAGCATGGATAATGCATTTGACTATGATATTTTAAACAATCAAAATTAACCGTTTTCCTGATGTGATATACTCTAAATTATTAAGAAAATATGTCATCTTGGACAGTATTTTGTAACTTACTTAGGAAAAATTTCTTTTAAAGTATCTTGCTTTCTGAATTATTTTTTTCAATTAACTATTTCTCCTGTGCTAGTAATAGAATGTATACAAGTATGGCAAGCAGTTTACCACTTAGATATATACCCATCCCACTTTTGACCTCATTTTATACACTCATTCATTCATCCATTTGAGACAAGGCCTGGATTAGCAGCCCCGACTCTTCTTGAATTCACTATAAATCTACTACTGATTTTGAATTTCTGATGCCCTAGACTCCTGAGTAGCTAGGATTACAAGCTGGTAACAGCAAGCCCTGCTACTACGCTTTAATGGTTATGAAAGTTAGCAGAGAATAGCTGTACATTTTTATAGGCATCAGCAATATATTGGTATATCTATGTATTGTCAGTAATCTACTTGCGTTTTGCTTATCTAACTACAAGCCTCCATCATATTTGTGTATCAAAAACAAAGTCATCTCTTCTAGATCATTAACATTATGCAATTAAATGTTGTTGGCAATAATCATTCTTGTCTGTGGCAGAATACAATAAATTTAAAACATGGTTTTCTCTTTAGACATTCCTATCACATACTATAAGTTGCTTTAAAGTCCCGAGATGTATTGAGAATACATATGAAGCATGATTCGCTCTTTGTGTTATCTGCTTGCTGCTTCTCCATATCATACATAAACATCTTACAAAAAGATTCCTCTGTCCTCAAATAATCTTTTACTCTTTATGTAATACTGTATGAAATGCATTTTATTTTCTAATACAAGAAAACAAAAAAAATCATCATATCAAGTTGGAGTGACACACAGGATAACTACAACTGAAGGAACTATTAAAAATCTAAAAGAAAAAATGAAAATGTAAAATTTGACCTATCAGATTAACAATTTTTAATATTTACTCTCTTGCTTGATAAACATTTTTGAGCCAGGCTTTTTAAATATATCCTATGATGTAAATTATAGCAGGGAGCTAATGGCGAATGTGTAAATGAGGGAAAAACAGAAAGAGGCAGACATTTGAGAATATGTGTGAAGTCCTAGTATTTACTTTAAGGAAATGCTTTGGATATATTTATGCAAATTCATAGTCATTATTTTATTACTAAGCATATATTAAATTGAATCAGCGTATTACTATTACCTGTTAACATAATTAAATATCATTATTAAACATTTGATATTTGAAGTGGGTAATTAAAATTATGAATTTAATAGCCCAATTATTTGTAGTATATTGTGAAAAACTGTGGTGATAATTAAAATGAGTTCTACAAAGTCTTAACTATAGAAACACAATGAAAGATAAGTAAATGCTGGATAAGTAAATGCTAAGATACGTGGTATTTATTAAAGGTGAGAACACACGAAAGTGCGTATCATTATGATAGTGACCTACAAATTGTGGATAATGTACAATGCACATGTATTAGAATGGTGATACACACACACACACACACACACACACACACACACACACACACATATGATAGCTATAGACAGACCCATAAAAGGTGACTTCTCCATCTAGCCTGGGTTCTACTGGTCCATTATTCTCTCCATCCTCTGGGGTCCAGAGTAGCTAATTAAATGACCACATTGAGAATTAATATAAGTTACAATTGATTTAACCACTGACTTAGGATTCTTACTGGCTTGCTCTCTCTTAATTGTTGACCTATCACTATTAATATGTGTATCATCATGTGGCTGTAGCTTACCTTGGTTATGATCTGGGATCCTGCCTCCCCAGTGGCTATATGGCATTTGCTCCTTGTTATTCTTTTTCCTGCCTTTTTTGCTCAGAATTTCGGCATAGCTAAATGCTATCCATTGGCCAAAACAGCTTTATTCATCAACCAATAAGAGAAACACATAGTCACAACATGCAGAGGACATCCTCCATCACAGACCTATCTAGCAGGGACAAACACATGAAAGCAAACCAACCCTCCACCCTGCACTGGTCATACTGTCAATAACTCCATAGCTATGCATGGTCCCTTGTGAGACTTTCCTCCATTCATCCATGCTGTAGTTACCAACAACTTGATCTTGTACAGGTCTTCTGCAAACAATACCTTTTGTGAGTTAAATCTTAACTCACAGCAATTCTCCAACCTTCTGGCTATAATACTTTTCTGTCCCTTCCTCCATAATGTTCCCTGAGCCTTGTCTGAGGTATATAGTATGGAG
Organism: Phodopus roborovskii; assembly: GCF_943737965.1. Taxonomy (NCBI): domain Eukaryota; kingdom Metazoa; phylum Chordata; class Mammalia; order Rodentia; family Cricetidae; genus Phodopus; species Phodopus roborovskii. The sequence continues at coordinate 12,024,160 of NW_026126461.1, forward strand.
CCCCATGTAGGATTGGCTTGCCATAGGTATTTATTATCTCTACTTTCATTAAGCATCATTCACTACAAAGAGAAGCTTCTCTGATGAAGAATGAGAGCTCCAACAATCTATGACTACAAAGAGAAAAATTTAGAGACAGTTGATATTATATCCATTTAGCAAAATAATAGTACCAGGGTCTCATCTAGGAACTAGCGGCTCTATAGCTTTCTGTTTTTGGTCATGTTTACAATCCAGTATTTGCTCTTGGGGAGCAGGCCTTAATTCAAATAAGAAAATGGTTTATACCATCATGAACTTCTTGCCACTATTGCCCCTATTGGCATTTCTCGTGAAATGGTTCTTATTTTAGCTCCAATACAGACTTTGAAGACTCCCCATGGGAGGCCTCAACCTCCCTGGGGAGCAGAAAGGAGGTGGGATTGGGTTTTGTGGTGGTGATTCAGGAGGATGGGAGAGTGAAGGAATTGGGATTGGCATGTAAAACAACCTTGTTTCAAATTTAAATAAAAAAGGAAAGAAAGAAAACTCAGATTGTTAGTGACTTTTTTTTCTGAGCAAACTACTACATAGCACCTTTCAGAACAGTAAATGTTGTAGGGGAAAAAATATATCAGTGTCTGCTTGATATTTTTTACACGTCCTGTACGTAAAAGATGTGTTTTTCAGTCATGGGATCTTACTATGAGTTCTTTGGTAACCAGGAGGAAAGGAAATAATTTGTATTGTTTTGCCTCTCTTTGGCACCCTAAGCCTGTGATCAACACCTTGAAGATAGATATTGAGCTTTCCAATTGATAGCCTTTGGCAATTCCCTAAGTACAGAACTCCAACTAAACTTCCTTAAATATATAAATGAAGTTTGTAAAATAGAAACTTTCCGTACTTCTTTTTCTTTTCTCAGACACCTTTAACTTTAGTGTTCTCCCCTCCCTGCTCTCCTCTACTTTACTTTTCCATCTCCCTCTCCGCTTACACTTGGTTTCCCATTACTTCCCTGTCCCATCCCTTTCCAACTATGTTTTAGTAACTCTCCAGCTTAAGTTTATTTTAAATCCCCGTACACAAGGTGTGTGTTTGGTTCCAACAAAAGTCTTGTCACATTATATTTTTTTGCTCTCTCTTTATTTCAATATAAAACTATAGTCATCTGTCTTCCAAATGCATTGAAAACCACCACTCACAATTATATAAAATTGCTTTTCTTGAGTTGAATTAACTGTGAAATTTATTGGAAAGAGGGTAAGATCCAGAGGAAAGGGTAGCTTCTTTTGGAATTCTGTCTCCCAAGCATGGCCATTCTATAGGTCATTCCATTCTTGAACTCTAACAGCTTTGATGACCTCCACATGAATTTTGCAATACTGTATCCATTAACATAATTCCTATATCATGGAAGAGCTCATGATCTCGCCCCTTTCCCCCAAGAATTCAGAACTTAAGGGTTCTGGGAGAGAAAGAGATATTGCTTTTCAGTGTGTATATAATAATAATAATATATTACATACATGTATGAAAGCATCATAATGAAGCTTATTAAGTATAGCTCAAAAAACTCTTTAAAATTTATAATTTAGGTATCTAAATCCATGTCACTTGATAGTTGTTAATTTACTTCTCCCTGAAAGCATGCATTCACTGTCACAAAGATTTAAAACAAGTCCACTTTACATAGTTGTCTCATGATCCAGTAGTCCTAGATAAAAGAATTGAAATCAGGAACTCAAATTTACACTTTGCACAGTAATGCTGCTAGCAGCATTTTCCACAATATCCATGACACTTAGCATGCCCGTCAACAGACAAGTACACAGGGTGAAATGGTATTTAGTCATATAAGGAATAACGTTTTGGAGTATCCAACAACAGGCAGAAACCGTGAAACTATAGTGCTGAGTAAAACAAGTGAGAAACTGCAGGGGCAAACAGCACATCCTCCTGGTCATACTCCCATACTGGGTATTTGCTTACTGTTTGATACTCGAGCAACTTTGCTGACCAGGAAGTACTCTGAACAGACTCTGTTCATATTGAGACTTGATTTTCAGGCATCTTACTCACATACTAATTTTGAGCCTCTTACTGAAGGCCCAAGGCACCTGTTACCAGTCGGCGTTGGTCGGTGCAGCCACCTGCTTCTCAGACATGCCCCTACTCCCTCCACTGTGACCGTGTTCTGCCACTGAAAATTTGATCCGTTTCAGACACATGCCACACCTGCTCCTGTTCTGTGATTATGTTGGACTCCAATCAGCACTGGGCGTTCCCTGTGTCGGTACTTCTTTGTTCAACATCTACTATGGACAATAGTCTACTCTTTCCAGTTTCCTCAGGGGGTACATCAGGGGTCAGGTTGGTACAGTGTCCCTACATCAAGGAGAGTGGCTCTGTTAGTCCCTATCATCACTACTTTACTATTTGTCTTTATTATTCTCCTGATGGCTCAGTAAATTTTTTCTTATTATTGTAACCACCTTGTTCACCAAATCAAATAGCATATCTTATATACACTTTTCAAATATCCACAGAAATGTTCAAATGATTAAGGTAGGCTGAGTCACATTGGAGTGCTGTATCCCATTCAGCTTCAGAAATACACATTACTAAAATCTAAATAAGAGAGAGAATTTTCAAGTGACCCCTTTTCATGGGATTTGCTACTTGTTTTTAAGGAGACGGGGTGAGGGGGGCCAGATTCTTACTTAAACTTTCCAAGTCATGAACCTGTCTTTCTTTCCTTGATCACACAGCACAGGAGAATCATTGTGTATCTGATAAGACTATGAACAAAGCTGTTATCTCAGCACGGCTCCGCTGGTACTGCCTGGCAGGTAGCCGGTGTTTGATGCATAGGAAAACAGTCTTAAGATGAGCCACAGGCGACATATTCTTAAGGCTTGCATGTTTTCCTAATGCAATAGTAAGGAGTAGAAATATCACACTTATTGTGAGAAAATTATAAATGTTTTTTGAAAACAAAATTAGAGAACACAATAAAAGCATAATGAAAATGAGCTTAACTATAAGATCTGAGCCTAAATATCAAGAATTGAAAGGTGGAAAATTTTTCATCTGATTCATACATTGCTATGTTGTCTAGAGCTAACTTTGAAAATGGAAAGTATGTAATGATCCTTTTTGCTAAGATGCTTAACATTTGATATTAAAATATATTCCAGACAATGACTTAATAAATCATTAGAGTACAAAGTTAATATCAAATATATTTAACTGTTTTGTATAGAAAGAAGAAACTGAGCAAACCTCAGATGTGCATATGATCATTCATAGACACATATTACTCTAAATTTTCAGATGCTGTTTAAATTTTTGTGGTTTGACTTATGTAGTTAAACTATCAAAAGTACCCTATTGTTATTTTTGAAGGATTTTTCTGTGTCACTTGTTTACAACTCAAAGAGGAGTTGTCTAGAAAATGTCAAAGAGTTTAACGCTTACGATTGTTTTCAAAAAGGAAATATTGACAAGGTTGAGTCAATTAGCTGGTTATCTGTATTTTCTAAGGAGTAGAGAACACACAATGTTATTATGAAATAAAATAAACTCTTAATATCATATTACTGTGATTAGTTAATATAATTAAGAGAATTAGTATAATGGGAAATGCCATTATGTATATATATTTCTCATAGTGGTTAATGAATAAAGCCCTGTTGGCCAATAGGAAAGGAAGATAGGAGGGACTAGAAGACAAGTTGGAAAGAGGAAGTAGTAAGGAGGAATCAAGATAGAGATTCTGGAGAGAACAGAACTGCCAGCTGCCTATTGCTGATAAGACCACGTGGAAATACATAGAAATGGGTTAATACTTAAGACAGAGCTAGCCAATAAAGAAACTAGTACCTGGCTAACAAAATTATATCAATTACAGAGTCTCTGTGTGATATTTGGGGATGGCATGGCGGCAGGTCAAGACCAGGCCTTACATTAGTACCTACTAGCTGTCATATTTTCCAAACCAAGAAAAAAAGTACCATTTGAATTTTAACATGAGAAATATGAATTGAGTGATAAACATACAAATCTCAGTTTAGAAAAGTACGTGTTTCTCAGACTATTTCCTCTTCACCATTTCCTGCCTTGTTTACTACCAAGCACCAGAATTTACTGAGAAAATGAACAGCAGCATTTGATGTTGGCACAGTTTCATCATTCCTAAGATCTGCCAAATGCAAAGTAAAAACAAAAGACCTCAGACTGCCATTATACACTCATTCTCTCCAAGTAAATAGAATTTAGATATTGTGCATTATCAATTAATGTTCATTAAGCAAAATTGATTGCCAGAGGATTTAGAAAGCAATGAGGCCAATGCTTTATGTTACAACATTTATTAATGAAGCTCACTTTTCCATTTGAACTGATTCTTTCTCTCATGTACCACTTGTTAAAATGACTCTAAGTACCACGATCATGTTTTTGTCTTTTCTCTTAGGGATTGTAGCTTGAACAGAGAGAATTGCTCATTCTCGACAAGTTCTTTATTACAGTTGGACATACTTGTTCGTTAAAACTCAGATGATTTCTGAAATGTTGAATTAAGAAAGCTAGTACTATTATAATTCCACATATCATGTTCTCAGTTTGAGAACAATGCACGTGAGAAATAAAAATTGCCTGAAAAGAAGTATAGACTGGCTTAGTAAATGAAAGTTAATAGACACAATGGGAAATTACTTCAGCTACAATCAAGGTGTGTTTTCAGAGACTACAATCTATGAACCTAAATTCACTCAATGGAGCCTACTCACAATGGTGGGGGTTCTAAGAAGAGTGCATGGTAAGTGTTTATGTAATGCACCATTTCTTTCTCTCATCATGCAAAAAGTAACTAACCATCACAAATTTATTTTAATGAACATTATCTATAACTGATCTCTATTCATGTACTGTTTTGATCCTCTTTCATTCTCTGTGTGCAAATACATATTCTATATACATATACTCTGAATATGTGTAGGTGAGGAAAATTATATATAAATATCATATATTTCAAAATAAAATTTTAGAATAGTTTTTAAATGTCAGGTATTATATTCAATTACTGCAGGATTAAACTTACAAACCGCTTCCACTTACAAATGTTCCCTGAAACTTTTGCTTTAAATAGACAAGTGAATTAATAAAAGGGACCATGGATTGGCACCTGTAGACTCTAGTTGTGTCTGAGCCCTCACCTAAGCAGCATCCTGTAAGGTCAAGATGTTTCTGAACAAGTTGATAACCCTTTTGACAAAGGACTCTATCAAATATTAACTATATAGTACAAGAAATGTATACATTTTAGTTCCTGATATTATTCTGTTCACCTGTAGAGACTGAAAGAAAGCTCCAAATATACATTGACACATATACTTAATCACATATGTAATTGTAATGAATTTACTGATTCTTTGAAAAGTGACTCTATACAAATTATCTAATGAGACATTTTCTTTATTTTTAATTTAACATAATTCCCTTATTCTTTGGGAATTTCACATCATGAACCCTAAGTTTGCTCACCTCTCAGTTCCCCATAACCTCCCCTTACCCCTGCAGCACTCCCCCAAGAGGAAAAATTAAAAAAATCATACCTAAACAAACCAAAATAAACAGACAAGCAAAAATAAAACATAAAAACACTTCACTCCTTCATCTTTCCCACCTCTCCAACACCTCTTCATTCATTCTGGAGGCATTGGGAACCACGGTGTGTCACACAGTATATACTTTTGTCCAATCAACTATACTTGCAAATGTTCCTAGCAATGAGTCATTGGTCTGGTTCAAGGTGTCTGGTTTCTGCCCACCATCAACAATGAATCTTTAAGTAACCTCATGAATTCAATGTCATTGCTGTATATCACCTGGGAAATGAATCATAGTACCCTAATTTGCTGCATGAACCTTGCAGTGCTGACACCTCATAATCAACCTCCACATCATGCAGCGACTCCTTAGACAGACATCATCATATGTCACAGGTAAACATCTGGTTACTACTCAAAACTATAAGCAGCCAATATTAACAGATTATGGGAATTGTAATTCATACAAAGTTATAGATAATTAGGACAGTTATACTATTCTTTCTTACTTAACTGGCAACTTCCGATGAGAATAAGCTTACATTTAAGGAGACAGGTAGACTAAATCACCAAGATTTTCTTTTTAGCTGGCTATAAGTTGTGGGAGTAATTAGCCTCTTACATCTTGGGTATAAGCTCTACATTCACTAAGTTCAAAGATGAAGCCTCAGACTACAGAGTTTGGTTAAGGAATGCATGTGATGTAGGTTCCCTGGTGCTTGCCATCACTATGAAATGATCCTTTAAAGATAATTATAGATGCTAGATCTTGAAGTGCCCCTTCCACATGATAACTAACAATCACTCTTTAGGCACTGATGAAGCATTGTCTTCATTCGAACTTCTACACCATGAAATAATTTTCATGATTTTGGCTCTACACCAGTGAACATAAAATCTAGCCACAAAGTATGTGTACCTATATGTATTTACTATTTTAATCACCAGCACTGTAAGAACACTGAACAAATATGTCTCCCTTCTGAATGGAAAATAAATTATCATTAAAGTGGAAACAAATGTAACAGACCATAACAATGCCTATTTTCATGAGGTAGTCCCTTTTTAAAAATTGGTAGCAAAGTGGTACTAGAAAATAATAAATATTGGAACATTATTATTTACCAGAACCAACAAGCATGCTACACATGTTTTGCCATATATGTGCACACATGTATTTAATTTTTACACATAAAACAGCTTAAGCAGTATCCACATTCATTTCAATTTAGTCATTGAAAAGAATGTTTAGAAGATCTCCAGTCTAATGATTCAAACTTCAGCACTTTGCACCAGAGTCTGAATCATTAATTCTTGTGTGATGTTCTTGATTTCTTTAAAAAATATATGTGTCTCATAGTTTGCTTTATTAATTTGTTTCTCTCAATACACAACTGAATGCAATACTTTTCAAAATCACAATGATAGAGAAACCCATGTCCAATAGGGTACGTGGAAATACATGAATTTTACCTTTCTGTGATCCCTTCATGAAGGTAACAGAAGATACATTCACGTTGCCTCAGTGACATTGAATATACCTATAAATAACCATATAGGAGAAGAGTTATTCATATTACCAGAAAAGTCACCTTATATTTTCTCTTGACCTTGGCAATATTGTATGATCCAAAGGCATCCTAAAGTATACAACTACATTGTATTTGAATAGCTTACAGTGAAGGTGAAAATATAAATGCAAAAATTGAAAGTGAGAATTTCCTAAGTCATTGGGTCACTAAGGTTTTTTTGCTCTGGTTTTATACTAAACCACATAATCACTTAAAGATATCGTCTTTTAAATTAAGGCTTTTTAAGATTATGCATGCATGTGTGTCTATGTTAATGCATGCTATGTATGTGCTGGTACCTCCAGAGGCCTGTAGAGGGTGTGTTATCTCCTGGAGCTTGATGTACAGGTGGTTGGAGACATTAGTCATTGGTATCAAGAACTGAACTCAAGTCTGCAGTAAGAGCAGAAATCTTTTTAACCAGTGATCCATGTCTTCAGGCTCTATATTAAATTTTTAATATGTACATATCAAGCAAAAATAAAATTAATTAGTCTAATTTATCTGAATAACAACCTGACTAATTGGTATTTGTTTTTTCCTGCTTCCCTTCTCCATTCTCCAATTGAGACATGACTCAGAAAAACTGACCTTCCACATAGACTCTGGACTTATCCCAAAGGACCAGTCAGAACAAAATTTTTCAGAGTAAATATTTTCAGAGTAAAATTTTCTCATTTTTTTTAACAAAACATTAGTGTTTCAGTTTTCTAAAATGTCAGCTATTAAGTTAATCAGTGTGATGAATACCTTCTAATCACTTTATAATCTTGTATAAACTAACTCCTGTAAATGTCAATGGATAAGAAAAGCAAAATTCCAGGAAAAAAATACTAATGTGATTAACCATGAATTAAAGGGTATAATAGATAAGGGAAGAATAGAATAATTGGTATTTATATATACAGAGTAAATGTATTGTTCTGTAAATTCCTCTTACCAGTCACTCTAGAGACATTTTCTGAACTACCTATCTAAAGAATAAGTATTTTAGCTTTCTAAAGCTATGACTGAGGAACTTAATGTAGAGACATAAACTTGAACCCCATTCCACTCATTAACTTATGAAAGAAAAGTGACCCTTTTCTTCTTCCGCATGTTGTTTCCTGAAAAATAGTGTATATGGACTTTTCTACATAAATTCTACAGGGCCCTAGATCCAATAATCAACACATTTATTAATATGTTTCTTTTGGTAAGACACAGGTTACAGAAATTGATTATGACTAGTAAATATAAATGCATCATTTACTGTGTAACTAATCACATAGTTTGTTTTGTATAAGCATATATACATACATATACATATATATACATATGTATACATATATATATGAGAATATAATTCTACTTTACACAACTATATAAACTTCAATAAATTTTATTATAAACAATAATAGCTATTATTTAATTAGCTATCACATCCATTTTTAAATCTGTAAATTAAAATCTCCCATTTCTACATCCACTAAATTCTCTACAGTACAAAGATGGCAAGCATTTATACAATTGTCAAAGTAACTGGTGATGTTTCCAAGACCTCACTGAAGTTAAATGAAGAGTAACAATAAATAATTATTGGTTTATCTCAGTAAGATGCATATGTATCATATACCATAAATTCAAACTCTTGGGTGCTAAGGATGAATCAAGCCAAAGAGTAAAATTTTACAGATACCACCAAATAACCATTCTGTCTTGTTTGGGGACAGGCTGTGATTTTTAGTTATTTTTTTTTAATCTCTGTATCACTTGCTAATTATTGTCCCAGTAGATGGAAGAAAATAGTATTTGGTGTTAGTTTTTATTTCCCATATTCTAATAAGTAATGAAAAATACTAAAAGACATCAGTCTGGGGTAATGAGTTTGGGGGATTGCTAGCTCATAAAAGCTTATGAATTTATCTTGAGAAGTAGCTCAGAGGTCAGCTTGTCCCTTTCAACTTATAATGAGGCTGGCAACTAAACTCACTAAATTGATGGCATCTCATCCTATTGTAAATGACCTTGAAACAAGATTATTCCGTTTCTTCTCTTGATAATCCAATATAATAAAAATCCAGTCATGGCTGAAGCTACATAAATTCACCTCCTTCAGCAATGACAGGGGTTATTGCTACATGGAAGAAAAATTGAAGCAAATTTTGAATAGAGCTTAATTTGCTATTAGGAAATAACTTTGAAATTCTTTAAAGGCCAAAAAGATATCATTTTGACTAAGAGTATTGAATATATCCAGGGCTATGAGTCTGGGAGCTTCAGCACTTTATATATGCATCTCCTTCGCTTTCTGCTCTGCACGTGGCTGGGCAGCAATGGCCCAGCTCATCACCACATTTCAAACACGTCTGCTCTGTACAATGCCTTGCCTCAGAACTGTTTCCTTCACCAATCAGCACAACACTATTAAAGTGGTTGTCATTAAACAGTGTACCGTAGACACACTGTGGATTTCAACTTAAAAGTAAATAGTGACAGTGTAGCAAACCGAAAGTATAATCCACTCCCCGAATATCTCTTTCCTCTTCAGTGCCTTCTTTCTCACTCCTATCATCCATATTTAAAACATTGAAAGGATCAGCAAGTCATTTTACTGTTGCTGCTTCCCACATCTCTTTGGCAGAAGAGCTTAGTTTCTCCTGATCCAGGAATTTTTTTTTTCACTTTCATGGTTTGCTTCATTTGTGAGTATGCACATTCTCTGGCATCAATTTCAAAATATTCAGCAAATTTTCCAGAGGATATGGACCACCTAACTAAACAAAAAATGTATAAGATCTTGCATCAATTCTCACTTTTAGTTTCTTGATTCCGTTACTTGTGTTGTTGGGGCTCTCAAATCCCTGGGTGTATGGTGACATGGGTGACAAAGCAGCCCTTGGTAAACCACACAATTACCCATGAAGTCAAAACAGGGATGAAACCACAGTACCAATAGCATCTTACAGAGTAGTCCGGTTCAGGGCTACAAAGGAAACAGATATAGAGCAGTGTAATTTCATGCTTTAAAATTCGTGTGCTATTATTTGCTTAGCTTATGAAGCACATATATAGCTGAATGAAGATACAAACTGCTTTCCAGGGAGAAATAGAAAGGACAATTGAGTTTATTTTCAGAGTTTCTTATGTCTGTTACACATTACAGTCATTGTGTCTACCTACCAGAAGCCTACAGCGCTCCTTCTTCTGGGAATTTAAACAAAGGTCCAGAATCTGAGGAGAAACCATCATGACAAGAAGGGCCCTTATGAGAGTAGTTGCAATGCATCCCATTTCCAGAGGCATTTAGGGATCCAGTGCAATGAAGAGGCACTGTGCATCCGGAATTGTTGGTATTGGAGGTGATAGCTTTTGGTGCTGTGCCTACAGGCAGTCCCATGGTGTGTTCATGGAATGAATCCACAGAGAGATCTGAGGCTCTGCTCCTGGCTTTGTAGCTTCCAAATCCAGTTTTCTCAAACTAGGAAATTCGGAGAGCTTCATGACATCCTTTTATTTCCCTCACCAAGAGCTGGCTTCTGGTGTTCCTGGGCACTACTCAAAAGATGAGCTACTGATTATGAGCCAATAAGAAAATCCACCTTCATTCCTTCCTACAGCACAGACTTAGATACATCTCTACAAAGCAAATCTCACTTTCAGGAAAAAAAAAAAGTATGACTTGAAATACTAATTTGCTTACACAGACATAAGGTTTAAAATCATTTTATCCTCAATATTTTATTATATATTTCTAAAAATTCAGTCAAAATGTTTTAGGATTAAAGAAAATCAAAACAAAACTTATAGTTTCTGCACTAAACCTGTCATAACTAAGCACACACATCTATCTATACGCCTCATCTTAGTGGTTTCTAATTTTGGTATGTGTTTACAATTTCATATTCTGCCTGTTCATTTCTACCATATTTGATTTGTTTTCTTTAATTTTCAAAGTATCCCATGTTTATGTAACATGTGACTGTAACCTAATATCTGTTGTAGATTTTGAACCTGGCTTTAATTTTTAATTCTTCCATCTCAAACATGTAATTTAGTATAACTTGGTGTAAAGAACACAGAGTTACAACATACACATTCAGAATAAATTAATAGCATGTTTTCATTTTAGCATCATTATGAGGTCATCTATAATCATAAATTATCTCCGGTCCCTGATATCAAGTATCTTTTTGCTTAATTAGGAAGATAATTGCTTAAAGAATTGGTATGATCACAAAAAGAGAAACACAGTATGTACTCACTCATATATGGATTTTAGAACTAGATCAAATGATCACCAGCCTATAATTCACATTACCAGAGGAACTAGGATACAAGTTGTATTCTAAGAGAACTGGGGAGGGACAAGTCCCCCAGAGCTCAGGTGAAGTGGGGGAGGACAGCGAATGGAGAGAGAAGTAGGAGAAAATGAGGGGGAGGAGAGGAAGGCATGTGTGACCAGGAGGATTGAGCCTGGTTAGGAATGGAAAATAGGAAAGAGAGAGAGAGACAGAGACAGAGACAGAGAGAGAGAACATAAAAGAGGGAGCCAATATTGGTTTGAAGATAAAGTTGAACACAAACAAAGGTCGAGGGAACTACAAGACTGCTTCCAACTAACAATCTCAGCTTCCGTGGAAAGGCTATCATAAATGCCCTTCCCGGAGAGTGAGATCAACAACTAACTTCTCCATGGAGCCCTCAACTAATGCCTGTTGAAAATAGGAGCAAACACCCATACATAAACACTGAGTCGAACTAGAACCCAGAAGCAGATGGAGAGGACAAGACCATGCGGTAGAAGTACATAGAGACAGCTTACCTGAACAAGGAGGAGCTAAGGGCCACTAGACTGATAGCTGGGAAGCCAGCAGGGGACTGACTCGGACCCCCCTGAATATGGGTCTCAGCCAGAAGGTCTGAGCAGTCTAAGAGACCTCAGACAGTGGAGTCAGAATGTATCCCTGGTGCACAAAAGGACTTTGCAAACATATCCCCCATGGAGGGATAACTGCCTTATTCTAGAGATAGGAGAGAAGCCCTAGTCCCTACTTCACAGGACTTGTCAGATCTACATGACCCCAACTGGATGGCATTCCCCTACATATGGCATTGTGGTGGGGGGTTGGGAGGGGAGGGTGTTTAGAGTGCATGTGAGAGGGCAGAGAGGGTAAAAGGGAGGGAAGGAGGAAGGGAGAGGGAACTGGGATCGACATGTAAAATAATAAATTTTAAAAAAAAACCGCTTTGACTCCAAAATTTAAGTTGAAGAACAAGTTACTGGGGAAAAGTATTTCTATTTTTGTTTCCACAGCAAATGAAAAGATGTGGATTCCTTCCAGACTAATGTGGTTTGATCACGCCAGACCACCTGAAACAGAGTACAAGCTGATCCTACATTCCACACAGCTGGACAAAACAGCCCTACAGACTACAGCTAGGATATCTGAATCTTCTTCAAATCCCCCAAGACAGCGCCCCTTACCAGCAGGACGTAGTTTGGAAAGAACAATGCCCAAATTCCCAAATATTGTATATAAATGTTTGTTTTCATTTAATTGGACTTTGTTATATAAAATTAAATAAAAAAATTATATATATATATATATATATATATATATATATATATATATAAGAATTGGTATGAGCTGGCTGAAAAATGTCTAAAAAGGATATCTGTATTCATGATTTAAAAATAAACCTTCCCAATAGTTTAACTTTTTCTTTATTTTACAGTTTCATAGCATAATTACAACAAACCTCAACAAATTCATGGGTTTTTGTTTGTTTTGGGCTTAGTTTTGTTTTGTTTTGTTTTGTTTTTTATAAGCCACTAAGTTCAGTTAAGTGTGGCACATATCTGCATGGTTGTGTAGCCATCAATTGGAACTGGAGACACATAATAGGTGGCATAGCCTCAACAAAGAATAACTTCACTTTCCATAGCAACTATTCACTACCAACATCCCTTCAGTATGGAGTGAGACCATAGGATCATCTATCCTAACTTTGGCAGAACGTTAGCTAGGTTGAGCTTCTGTTGGTCTAAGCCAGAAGTTCTCAACCTGTGGGTCAAGACACATTCACAGGTTGAATGAACCAATAATAGGGGTCACCTAAGACCATCAGAAAACACAGAAACCTACATTACAATTAACAACAGTAGTAAAGTTACAGTTATGAAGTAGCAATGGAAATTACTTTACTATTGGGACAGCTATAACCTGAACAAATGTGTTAAAGGGTTGCATCATTAGGGAGGTTTAGAAAGATGGTCTAATCAGATAGTCACATCTGCTGTGAGACAATTATTGCTGCAGTTATGTGTTGTCTGAAGGGTAGAATTCTTTTGCTCTCCTCCCCAACCTTCCCGCCCTTACATTACTTCTTACTGAGCCTTTGTTGGGATGGGAATAATGTCCCATCTATGGCTGAGTATTCATGCTCTTATTCTCAATACTTTGAAAACTCATATTTCCATTGATGAGCAGCACTTATTCAAATGCACACCAAAACTATTGTGCTGGAAACCTGTACATTTTAGAAATTCAGAGTAAATTTTCAGTGGGACAAATAAAAGAAGTTTAATAGTAATGATCAATCATCTATAAGGCTTTCTTGATAACAAGAGGCCACTGTGTATTAGTTGAATTTCTTTGCTGGTCATGATCTTGTTCCTTAGCTTTGCAGAGCTGGGAAACATAGGTACTAAGATTTAAGTTTACATTTTCATTTGTGATTATATTCAATCAAAACTGTTTTAATTGGAATACTCTGCCTCTGAGTCAAGAATTTTTAAATAATAAATATTAGCTACTCAACATTTAGTAAAGGCATTTTATATGAATGTCCATACTGCCCACAATTCTTTAAAAATTAAAAAATGCAATATTAGATAGGGAGAAATGTCTTAATATTAAGCTTTTTATAAAACAAGGACCTCAAGCTTCTCTCCTAGCTCTTCCTCTTTCAGCCATTTAGCAATTGTCAGCCTCTTCTACTGACCGCCACACGCCTATGACAATGTTTCTGTGTGTCACATTAAGCATGATTGTTGCTGTTATTCTTTATTTGTTAATAAACCAACCTCTATATGGAAGACAACAGAACATTTTACATTCTGATGGATAAATAACATCTGCAGAAAATTTAAACATTCAAAATATGTCTGCCTCAAGCAGCAGGAGCCGCCAAATGTTAACAAGAGGCATACAAACACATCCAGAACCACCTGACTGGATTAAAAAATCCCTGCCCTATTAAAGCAATGTGTGATGCTCTCTGTAAAGTAGTAATTGGTATTGATGTGGGAGATGAGGTATCCGTGTACTATTCCATGATTAGTTGTGCAGACCGGTTCAGCTTGTCCTTGCTAGCTCAGGTCTATGAATAGATTCAGCGAGTTAAATCTCAAAAGCCATTCAGATGCGATTCAGGCATTATTCTTTAATCATTATTAAAACTGAAGTCTATAGTAGGAGGAGGAAGCACAGAGTGAACTAATCCTGCTCTTAGTCAAGTTTCTCAGGGAGACTTAATTTAAAACTTTTGCCTTTCAGAATAGCCATGTCCCTGTCTACGACTTCTACAACCTCAACCCAAAGACAGAGATATAATTCCAGGACTACGATTTCCACAACATAATTTCTTTCTCTTTCTTCCTTTGCTTGCGTTTAACATCAATATGGTAAGCCAATATTAGTAGCTTATTTTAGCCTAGTATTGTGGATTGCAACTTTTATCCCTTCACAAAGCATCTCTTGTTTATAAGGTATTCATGGAAGGCCTGGAAAATGAGGTGAAATGAAGAGAAAATTATTAACGTTATAAGAAAATTGATTGATTAAAGCATGCAGTAGGGTTGGATGCTCAAATGCAGAAAAATAACTCTAGATCTCCATTAGCTTATATAATAAACAAGAAGATAAAAGTAATAATTCAAAATTATTAAGAACATTGGAGGCCGAAGAGATGGCTCACCAATTAACAGGAACTGATGCACTTGCAGAAGATCTGAATTTGTTTCTCAGTACCCATGTTGAGTGGCTCACAAATACATGTAGCCTCAGCGCCAAGGGCCTGATATTCTATACTTGCCTCCATGGGCACCTTTTCCCACATGTGCATACATAGAGATACACACATACACATAAAGGAAAAGGAAATAAGCAGACTGCATATTTTTGTATTGTTTTGGAATATTTTGCTTTATTGGTAGTTTGGTTTAGTTTTTGGTTTTGGAGACAGGTTATGGAGAGGAATAAAACGAGAGAAGAGAGAAGAGATGTGTGTGTGTATGTGTGTGTGTGTGTGTGTGTGTGTGTGTGTGGTGAGAGAGAGAGAGAGAGAGAGAGAGAGAGAGAGAGAGAGAGAATGAAATTAGTGGGCAAGGGAATAAGAAGGATCTGGAGAAATTGGGGGGAGGAGAAAAACATGATCAAAGTATATTGCACAAAACATATTTTTAAATAGAAAGCAGAAAGGCTGAGGTGGTTCAGTAACAATACAAACAGAAACAATGCCGATGTGACAGATTTTATCACAGTCTTGCTTTATTATTGTTGCAGACTCTCAAGGTATTTACAAGCATGCTTTGAATTCATTTTCACATAATGTAAGCTCTTTGAGGAAATGAATATTCATCAGCTGTGGTTGTTTCAAAAGATGCACAGCTTACTCTGTGTCTGCTTGCAGAATGCTGGTTCTTTAAATAATAGCAGTATCGTTCATCACTGCTTCCAATATGAGTACTGTTATTATCTAAATGGCTTTCTCTTAGATGATCACTGCCTTTGTCTCTTCTGGAAGTTAGAGGATCCTGAGAGTAGGGCAAATTGACCTTAATTACTTGGAGGTCTTTTAACCAAATCCAACAGTATGGTTGATTTTCTTTTGATCTCTGGGACCGCTGATATTAATTCAAATTCTCAGAGTTTATGTACAGGCTATTCATGAAGCAATGCTATGTGGACATTTAAATGTCTCATTGAAGGCTATATCATTAAACTTATTTTTCACATACTCTACAGCTGTGTATTCATAATGTTTTGTTTAAGGGGAAAGTATCTTTCCCAAAATTAATTGGTATAAGTCAGAGCTCGTTGGCTAGCCGAAGCTTTTGCATATCATTATCTGTAAATTCCACTTAAAGGATGGCCAGTCCTTTTAGCCTCCAATCTTAGCTATTCAAGCCTTGTGAATACCACATGAAATGGAGCATTTTCTTACCCTGCTGTACCTACTTGAAAATGAATGAGTGCTAAATTTTGTTTTGCCTAGGAGCTAAATACTAATTGCCTAGCAGCCTTGATGTAAATTCCAGACAAGATAATAATATGACTAATCCAAAAGACTTCATGCCACATGTTGATACTTTTGTACTTCTATGAGATTCAACTAGAATTTTAAGTTATTTTTTTTCTAATTTGGATTGCATTCTTAAAATACATATGAATTAAACAAGGTGATTTTGGATGTATACTTCTTATGTATACATCTACTTTAAGCCTTATCATTCTGCTCAAGAGTGCTCAGTATTGTAGTGCAGATTAATAGATCAGATTTTTTTTTACAGCACAAAGAAAGAAAAAACAAAAATATTAAGTCATAGCTATCTAAGAACTATCTAATCATTGCATGGCATATTATGTCCTTCTGACATAAAAGTTGAGTCATTGTCTACATTATATTGAACATAATAAAGGAAACAATACTGTCCTTTCATACCCAAAGGTCAATATAGTAAATTCAACCTTTAAAATATTACGATAAGAAAACTATTACGAATTTGCATATGTTGTGTTACAAAGCTTGAAATCCTACTGGGTAAACAAGAACTTGACCCAAACAAAGAGGGCCTAAGGTGGAAAGTGTCCATCTGCCCTCTTATTTGATAGCACAAGTAGAAAAACAGTGCCTCTTGTGGCAACTATTAGAAATGAATATTTGAACCACAGATGGGTGAATCTTTGCAGTGTAATAAATGTAAAAGAATGAAATTGAGACAAAGCAAAAAGTGAGAAAATACATGTCAAATGCTTTGAGAAAGTTGATAACTACATCCTTAGAAACTTAGTAGATAAAAAGATCAGGAGTCACATATAGAAGTACCACCTCTGCTGCACATAAGGCCTGCCTGTAAGAGTAGCTTGTACACTTAATGAAAAAATTTTGGAGACAACTATTCTTCCAACATAATATTCTTACTTATTATTTTGGAGTTTCACATGGTGTACCCCAATCATATTCACTTTCCAGATTTCTCAGGTCCATCCTCCTAAACTTGTGATACCCCCACCCTGAAAAAAAAGTAGGAAAAAAAAAAAGAAAGAAAATACCAAGTTTAATTTATGTTGTCCATATTCTTACTGGAGCATGGTCAAATTCCCATTGGCCAGTCCCTTAAAGAAAACAGTCCTCCCCCACCACCCATCAGAAGCTACCAACTGTGAAAAGGTATACTTCAGTATCCCTGTCACAATTCACAATTTTTAAGAGTTCTCTTCAGTGTGTGAGGGCTTATAGGGACTTAACATTTTTCCCAAATATTTTTCTCTTTAAAAGCTGCAATTATTCGTGTGTGTGTGTGTGTGTGTGTGTGTGTGTGTGTTTCTATGTACCTGCCATTAGAATATTACTTGCAGTAATCAGTTTTCTTATATTAACAATAATAAAGAACTCATAAATCTGGGAGGAAGTAGAGCATGGGAAAAGTTGGAATACACAGCAGCAGGAGGGGTTAAAAAGATGCAAATAGAATACTCATGTATACAATTCTCAAAATGTTAAAAAAAAAATAAGCCAGGCATTGGTGCACACGCTTTTAGTCCTAGCACTCAGGAGACAGGGGCAGGCGAATCTCTGTGAGTTTGAGGCCAGCCTGGTCTACAGAGCTAGTTCCAGGACAGACCCAAAGCAATACAGAGAAACACTGTCTTGAAAAACCAAAAAAAAAAAAAAAAGTTAAAAAAATAAATTTTAAAATGTAGACCAGTTGGATGATAGAGGGGATGAAATTGTTGCAGCCCAGCCTGATGATCCAATTTCTTTCTGGATCGTAACCAAGTGGATGCATTCTTGTCCTGATATCCATCTCCTCTTTGCTTGTCCACAACAAGGAACTCCATGAGTTTTAAAAAATACTGTCTATTCCATATGATCTTACTAGCCTGGCTGAGGGGTTTGTCACAGGTTGATAGAGGATGGTCTAATCTAAAAATGCCTCTGATGTTTGTGGGTAAGTATTTACACTTTCAAAGCTGTCAAACTTTGGTGTGTGTGTGTGTGTGTGTGTGTGTGTGTGTGTGTGTGTGTGTGTTAAGGAAACAGGAACTGCAGCAAATAGAATAAATTCACAATCTTGAGTTTGGAACAGACAGTGTCCCTTTCTCTAGGCACACATTGTGCTTGCTCCAAGTTTAAGTCACAAAAGGGAACACCCTGAAGAAACACAAATGTACCTAGGTATATAAAGCGTTAGAAAATTTAGGCAGGACTGACAGGCTCTAAACACTTGTTTTTAGCATCAGGGAGAAGTCCTAGTCCCTACTTCAAATGACCGGTCAGATCTAAATGACCCCACCTGGATGGCATTGCCCTACATGTGGAATTGGGGTGGGGGAGGGGAGGGTGGTCAGGGTGCGAGTGAGGGGGAAGAGAGTGAGGGGTAAGAGGAGGGAGGGAGAGGGAACTGGTATCAACATGTAAAATAATAAATTAAATAAAAAAATTAAATTATAAAAAAGATATTGCATGTGTACTTAACTTTGCTATTAGTAAGTATATAGCTTTGCGTAATTTACTTGACACTTTTGATCCTAAATTTTCTTTTCCAAATAATGATCACAATAACTAACTGCTAAACAGTAAAATAGTGTTAATATCAATAATTGCACAGAAATTACTATGTACTTATATAAAACTTTGATTATATAATAAACAGTTGGAGAGAAATGAACAGTTTTGAAACAATTTCAGACACACACATACAAAGAAAACATCCAATAGTATAGATCACATATGCTAAAAATTTTAGTAATCTATACATTAACTCATTGATTTCTATGAATTGTGCCATCACCAATATAACCTGACTCCTCCTGAGGAGCAGAAAGTACAACTGTTTGTTGGCACACTCTGTTGGATACTGTATGCTATGCTATGTTTCATGCTGAGAATATACAAATTATCCATGTTCAAAGAATAAAAGAAATCAATAATAATATCTACCAATATGTAATATGCTTTGATATTTATTAAAACAAGTATCATATTTTTTCCTTAGGCTCATATATTTGATATTATGAAATTATCTTGGAAAAACATTAAAAGACATCTTCATATAGAAACTAAAAGCAAAGAATGACATGCTAAAATACATTTTTACATTATTAGAAATAGCTTTGGGAGTTGAGCATGAATGAGAAAAACAATGATTATGAATGAATTTCAAGTGATATTATGAATTTTCTGAACTAATTTTAGTGGCAGTTTAGTAGTAAAGGTCAGATGCAGAATTACATGTGCAATATGGTTATCAACCACTGAATGATTATCTGAGCATGTGACCAATTATACTAACTTCTAATAGGTTTATGAACGTGTGCGTAACATTTTTTCTAGTGTCTAAAAATATGCTAATATAATTATGGAAAATAATAACTTTGTAATGCTATTTAAGGAATATATATTCCTCATCCCTAATTTACAATCAGTTTATTGTATCGTTAGAATACATAGGCTGAAAGTCAGTGCTCTATAATCAGTTAGGAAAAGGAATTAAGGTGGTGTGACTTTGTATCAATACCTGCTTTCTTGTTCTCAGTCTTTCAAACAAAGTTTCAGACTATATTTGGAAGCCTGTGTCCCTTTGCTGTCAATGCTGTAGCTCATCACTAGACCCCTATGTCACACAATGACAAGAGGTGGCACTCTCCCATTGCAGGGCTGAATGCTGAAAGGGATCCTGGGGCTGAAGTCTGGGAGTTGACAGTGTGCTACTCTTTGGAGAAATCATTACTGATGTCTCTCTAGCTGCAGGCAGGCCTACTTCTCTATATAAAGTCACACCTCACTTTCTGCCCTCCCTATGCCTCCTCCATTTTAGTTTTACCCATCTGGCACTGTCTATTAAGAACCCTATGGTTGCAGGGCAGTGGTGGCACACGCCTTTAATCCCAGCACTTGGAAGGCAGAGGCAGTCAGATCTCTGTGAGTTCAAGGCCAGCCGAGTTTATAGAGCAACTTCCAGGACAGGCTCCAAAACTACACAGAGAAACCTTACTTATAACAGAACCCTGTCCCCCCCCCCCCCCCAAAAAAAAAAAAAAAAAAAAAAAACGAAGGAAAAGTAACGCTAAAGTTGTACTGACCTAACTAGAAGAAACCGCAAGTTGTCAGGGGGTATCTTTCATTTATTCATATCAGGCCACATAAAATCACATATTCAAAGCCTTAGGACATTTTGTATGGTGATGTTATTTTTTTACATCATTATTTCAGGTATGATATACCACATATGAAATATTATGTGGTACAAAACTCTAAATACATAAAAAGTATTGTTCATAGTTTGTTGTTTCAGATGCAAAATTTATTTGTAGTAAAGGGAAAGATTTGATTATAAGAATCAGGAAATAAAAAAACCAAGCATGACTTGAAACTCAAATTATGTCTACATTGGATGTCCTAATTCAGACAATTATTTCAGCATCACAGAACAAGCCTAAGTGTCTCACTCTTAAAATCAAATCAGCATTCTGTGTCTATGATTTCTTCTCTATTACTTGAACCCATTAAAAACAATAAGAACAAATACCCTCTCTTAATCTTTAAGTATGATTTTATTGGCTATCGCTGACTTTATATTTGATTCAGGAATAATGATGATGGTATTAGCCACTTTAGATTTACAGTATATTGCTATACTTAAAAAGGCATTAAAATATTCTAACTTAATATTCTACTATAGTTATTTTGCACATTACCTTAAAATTCATTTTCAATAATACATGTATAATACCTCATAGTCATTTCTACAAATGTGTTTAATTGATTCAATTAAAATAATTGTAAGCCACTGATAAAAATTAGTTGTACCCGGAGTTTGAAATTGCAGTCTTGTGATTATGAAGTAATGACTTGTCCTTGTGGTAAAATAGAAGATTTTACAACAGATTTAGTATAAGGCATGAATATTTATATTTGTGCTTCATAATCAGAGACATTTTATACTTTAGTATGAAGTCTCACATGATGCATTGCTATTTAATGATCGTGAGTAATAGGCTACTTGAAAATCAAACGATATAATTGTTAATAGTAACTTGGATGTAATCAACTAAATACTGGCGAGTTTATCAACATTAGTGATTAAAGTACTACAATGAAAGTCTTTTTGGCAGGTTAAAGGTCATTGCTTTGTTGTTTGCTTTGTTGTTGTTTGCTTTTGTCAAAGTTGTGAACACGGGAGAGATGTCCCCATTTCTCATCTGTCTTGTGGCAGTATGGACAGGAGAATGATGCCCCATCCTCTGCCCATCAATGTCTGTGGCAGATGGGAGAGCTTTCCCTGTGATCCTAAGGGTGGGAGAGTAATCCTGAATCCCTGTCGGCTGCACTCTCAGGATAGCAGGCCCTGCGCCTTGTCTGGGCAGCACAATAGAGCCTATCCTTCGAGCACAGGTGTTGGTGAGCCAGCCATGAGGTTGTGAGCATGGGAGAGTTGTACCCATTTCCATTTGCCTTGTGGCAGTATGGGCTAGGAAAAATGATCCCCTGTACCCACCCATCAATGCCTGAGGCAGAATGGAGAGCTGGCCAATGGTCATAAGTGTGGGAGACTGCTGACTACAAGTTCTTATAACACCCTAGAGATTTGACGGCTGTCTAAAAATGGTAGTTCAAAAAGATACCAGATCAGTTGGGATTGTATACTCCCTGATCATATTATTCACTGCAGTAAAGGGACTGGAAAGCTGTAAGAGCTACAAGAACTCTGTGTTTTCTGTGAGAGTTTGTCTCCTGGAAACATCAGAGAGTCTGCCCTCATAAAGTTTCATGTTTGGGTCTTCTATCTAATTCATAGGTCTGAATGTCAGCTTCAGTGCAATGCCATACTGTTTTTATTACTATAGCTCTGTAATTTGTCTTGAATTCTAGAAGGAAGCTCAATACCCCAAAATTGTTCTTTTTTAAAGTTGCTTATCTTGGGCTTTTTCTGGTTCCATGTGAATTTTATTTACTTCTTCTTCTTTTTTTTTTTTTTTTTTTTTTTTTTCTATGAAGAATCCTGTAGGTATTTTGATTGCTGTGGCAGTGACTCAGCAGATTGCTTTTGGCAGGGTGATCAATTTTTACCATATTAATTCTTCAAATCTATGAACGTTGGCTGGGGTACCTTTCCATTTTCTAGTGTGTTTCTTGATCTTTCTTTAGAGAGTTTTCACTGTAGATGTTTTTCACGTCCTTGCCAGGTTTATCCCAGGACATTTTTTTGGTTTTTGCCACTGCTGTAAACGGAATTGAGTCTAACATTTTTTCTTGATATGTTTGCTGTTGGTGTATGGGAAGGCTATAGGAAGGAATCATGCCTGCTACGGGAAACCTGACAAGCTTCTGAGGACTAGTGAGGACATGGATCTTAGGAAAGACTCTGCTGCCACCGCTTCGCTAGTCCACTGTAACTGTGTACTACATTTTAACTCTCATCCCTATAACCACTCATGAATGTAGTTGCTACATCCCATCACAGAAACCTCTCCTCACAGGAAATGGAGACTACCACAGAAAACTACAAGTGTATACAATGTAGACATCAATGGGTCTGGGGAGACCAGTGGTACTAGATGCATCTTCATCCTGAATCTCTAATATACTCAGAGAACATCACTGAGAAGAGGAATGAGAATGAGTATAAGGTCAAAATACCAAGAAGTCTACTAAGAAACACTCTCCTAGAAATGTCTGTGTGATGAAGAAAAACAATGAGAATATCAGTGGAGCTGGGCTGTTGTGGCACACGCCTTTAATCTAGCACTCGGGAGGCAGAGGCATGAGGATCTCTGTGAGTTCAAGACCAGCCATATCTACAAGATAATATTAATGGAGATGCTAATAAACAAGAGGGAATTTGTATAGGGCCCAACCCATAGATAAATAACTACAGGAAACTATTGATTTCTGGGAAAAGGGGAGTTATGCTCTTTTATTGGTTATCAAAGGCAGAGTGGACAACCCAGATATAATATACAGACAATACACACACACACACACACACACACACACACACACACTGAAAGTAAATGACCCTAATACTTGAGAACTGGGGGATTCATGGGAGTTTCTGGAGGGACTAGGGAGAGAATATGAAGGAGAAAAGGGGATATATTTCTATTTCAATTGAAAGTCTTTTTTTAAATACAAACTATGGCCATGTACTTATTATTTGGTTAAGCACTATCAATAACTGAATTATAGGAATTGAACTCATCTATATTGTTTTGTATTTATTTAAATCAAATGCAATTTGATATAATAAATATATATGTTATCCATGAAATAACACAAATATTTTAATACATTAGTTTCCTTTTTGTTTTTTCCATTTGTTTTTTTGGGTTTTTTTTTTTTTTTTTTGGTCTTATTTAAACTGAACCCTTTTTATATTAATAAATTTTAAACATATATACTTCAGGTATTTTCCATTTTCCTGAATAGTTTATACTTATTACCCTTTATAATTTATTTTATATTATTTTATAACTTTTATGCAACAACAATTTATTTTTAATATAAAATATGTGAATAACATCTACTCTAAATGTAACTCTTTTCTTTCCTGACACGAAATACCATATTTTCATAAACCTGTGTACAGAATTTTGAATATAGATCATACTTTTTGTTCCATTGTTCAATATCCATGTTGAGTCAATATTGTGTATCTTTGAAAACCTACATCTTTATAATTTTTTTACTGATAGTACAACATTTCTCATTTGTTGATTCTTTTGGGGAAATTATCTTGTAATTTCTTCATATAGATTCAACATCAGATCATGAAGTTCAACTGCACATCCTCTAGAATTTTGATAAGAGTTTAATTTGGTTTATGTCCATCAATAACTATTGGCCTCCTGGTAATATTAGAATTTCCCTTGTATGAACAGGGTAGACAAAGTTTGTACTTATTTGCATATTTACTTTACATTCATGAATACATTTGTATTGCTTAAAGAACTGAATAGTCTTTAAACTCCTAAAAAGGTATGATTTTAGACTGTGTACAGCCTTTGTTTTCATGATGGAGCAATTATTTCATTTATAATTATTTTTCTGCAATAGATTCTCTGATTGAGGATCAAGAATGATTAATATGATTTTTAATATCAAACAAACTTCATCACATTCTAATTTATCACTGTTGTCTGTCATTGACCCCAGACAAACCCTACAAGGACCAACCGGATGCAGTCAAATATTGGTCCATTGTCCTGGATACCTGAGCATATTGCCTAAAATTAATGACAGTTTATGTGATATTCCTTTCTGTATTTTATGTTACCTGCTTTGTTAATTGAGTATTTTCTAAAAGTCATAGAAAAAAAGAAACATTAAGGATTTTAGTAGCAATTTTTATTTTCTCCTAATACCCACTTTAATTCTTAAAATAACTAATTATTTCCTCCAATCTAAAATAAAAATTATCTTCCTCCCAATAAATGTAAAACCTTTAGTTTTATTTAATAGATTTTATCTCATTGTCTTTCTCATACAACAAACTAGTATCAAACATATACATTGATAAAATTCTTCAAGAGCTTTCTACAATAATCGCATTGCATTACAAATATTATCTAGCCCCATACACAGACATGATTACAAATGCCTTATTAATGTATGAAAGGTGTTACTTCTTTAAAACTCCTAAATGTTACAGCATTTAAAGAACTGATTAATCCATTAAAATGTAAAATTTGGAGATGAACACGCAGAAAACTTGAATGTGCTGTGCGAAAGGAACCTTGTCAGGGCAAAAGTTGCTTTAACTCTCTTCACACAGCACATGAAATCACAGTAATGCTTCATAATGTCTTAGTTGCTGTCTAAATCACATAATAATTTGATTTTCTGGACAATAGGAGTTATAATATTTGCATATCAACTGTATCCCCCACTCTTATTTTTTTTCCTGTGTTCTATCTATATGTGAAATATTCACTGGAAAAAGCATCAAAATATTAAAACATGTAAGAGTCATGAATCATGTGTCAATTTTACTGCACAGCAGTTATGGCAGTTTGAATATAATTGGCTCCCATAATCTCACAGGGAGTTGCACTGTTAGGAGGTGTGGCCTGGTTGTAGTGATTTGGCTTTCTGGACTACCAGCTCCGTCTCCATCACCATGTGTGCTTGCACTCTGCCATATCTGACCATGATGATAATGGACTCTAAGTTACCCCAATTAAATGTTTTTTTATTGTAAAATTTGTCCTGGTTGTGGTGTCTCTACACAGCAATAGAAACCCTCAGAAAGACAATAGTGAAATATGGTGATCTTAAAATATTTTAAATTCCAATTTTTATTTTATTCAACATTTAGTGTTACATACTATCACTAGTAAATTTTATAGCTTGTCAAAAGAAGAAAAAATTAAATGTCAGTCTCAATGCTACACCTGTGTGGTTTGCTATTTCCCTCTGTCTTTAGAGAGGCAGGATATTTTAGAAACTAAATTATTAAGTTGACATAGCTTAATCCATCATTACCAGTGAGAAAAAAAAATTCTTTTGACAATGATGTAATGTGTGAAGAGTACTACATCTTGGGTGTTTAGGGACATGAGGTGTTTATGTACCACCCTATCTTGCTTATAAGGATGAAGATTTTATTTCGTTTTTGCATGTCATGCAGTTCCAAGGCAGGGACAATTTCCTCAGAATAGTTTTGCAATACTTCACCCTTGTAGCTGACACAGCATTGTGAATTGAAAATATTTCCATCTCTAGGATTTATTTTTCTTCTCCATAAATCTGTTAAGTATGTTTGTAAAATGCTACTTGACAGCTGGAAGTGGAGACTAGTATAAATTCTAACACTGGATTCATCTACACACTTTCTTTTAACTGTATTTATTCTACACAGGTGCTCCCATCATTTTAGGTATAATGTATACTCAGTCAGTCTTTTAACTATATCACATTATATTTTTACCAGACAATGATTATGAAGCAAAATAAAAAATTTCTTTAAAATCTGTTTAAAGTTTTATTAAATTTAAAATGCTTGAGATACTGTATCTTAAATTTGTTGTTCTGTAGGTTTATACAAATTATCTGTGCATTTATTACTTAGATATCAACTATGTTAACAGAGTAGTAGACATACTGAAATAAGGGTCTCATATTTAAATATAAAAACATGAGAATGTATATGTGAATAATTTATAGCCCTATGTAATTGCATACATGGCATAAGACTCATTGAAGATGAATCAGGCAATAAATAGTCATGTTAAATATATATCAAGGGGATTGGAAAGTAGCTCAGTTGGAAATATCATTGTCCTGCAAATCCCTCGCACTCTCTGGGGACCAGTGAGTGCCTATAATTCCAGACTCCCGGTGCTGGGGAGGTAGAGACAGGGAGATACCTATGGTTTTGTGGTCAGTCAGTCTAGTAGATGAAGCTCCAAGTTCATAGATCCTTCCCTGCAAATAAAGTAAGGGTGTGGCAGGCAAATCTAAATTAAATGATATCCTGGCAACTTAAACAGATAAAGGAAATGAAAGGTCCTCTTTAGGGTAAAAGCCACTTCAAAATAAACAAACAAAACACTTCTTTATGCCTCACGATCAAACTACAATATTGTTTTGTGACTGTCAAACTCTTCATTGCCCAGCATTTAGGTGCCCATGAATTGATTCTAGATAATCTGGAGCAATCTATAGTAGAGGCAGCATTAGGAAACTGCAGGTGACCCTTAAACATCCCACTGCTACAAGTGTCTATCACTTTCACTGTTTACCATTTGCTATACTTTTGGTTATTATCTGAGTATTGTGGATTTATCACCTCTTTTAACATACACAGAATTTATTTTTAGCATAGATCTAGCAATTAGTACTGATTAGCCCATAAATGCCCTAAGGCAGACATATAATTTATCAGTGGTCATCCTTTAGAAAAAGACAGAGATTATATTAGGCTAAGATAATTAGTCTTTATTCTATGCTGTCCCTTTTTACAAACCGTGATCCTATATATGGTGATTCCTCGGTACTAACAACATTTGCTTTGTTTGCACAGGCACAAGAAAGGTTGACAACACAATGAAAATTTGTTCAACTATTTTCCCACATAAATATTCTATCAAAATCTCACAACCGTTAGATAGGCTTTGGCTCTTAAAAGGAACATTGTCAGTCTAAATGTGAAAATTCTATCTAAGAATGCTGAGAGCAGAAAAAATAGTCTTCTCCCAAAAAGAGTCCACTAATTGATTGTCCAATACCAAATGGTCAGCCCTGAAAAAATACATGCAATATATATGCATATATGTTTTAATAACAATTATTGGATAAAAGGGAGGTCATGATCTGAAAGAGGAAAAAGGTATATTGGAAGGTGAGAAAATGGGAGGAAGAAATCATGTGTTTATATTATAATTTTAAAACATAAAAACTGATAAAAAAATTAAAATGTTTTAACTGGTTGCAGACTAAGCAGGAAAGCCAGCACCACCACTGCCATGAAAAAATGACATTTCTCAGTCTGGGTTCCTCCTGGGGAAGATGGCTAAAATCCTTCACAGCACTATGCATGTCCATGCTTATTTTCTCTTTCCCAAGCCACACTTGTCGCAAACGTACATCATGAGAGCTAGTCCCAGTAACTCCAGCACAGAGTGTTTCTCCCTAGTATTCGTCTCCAGAAAATGTGACCAAAGATGGAAACTCAGTAAAAAAAAAAAAAAAAAAAAAAAAAAAAGCACTACCCTGAGAAGAAGAGTAAACACCTCATTGGGGATATGCTAAACACACCTTCAAACCACCAGTGATGCTAAAACCCAGATAAGAAAACTGATACAACAAAATGAATAGACATCTAACATGATCAAAATCACAATGTAAAGCATTTGATTCTGCAGCTCGCAAGCATTAATATGACCATCAGCTCTCTGGAGAGGAGCCTTCAGGCATGAGGATAACAACAAAGGGGGGGTTATTTTTTTTAATACAGCTTGGGATGTCTTATCGGGTGTTTCCCACCCTTCTCTTTTACTAGTTAATGATGCCTGTGCATGTCTTCTACTGTCCCTGTCTCTGTAATTATGTTTGACTACGGTAAGAGTGGTCTTTGTGGTATGACAGATACAAAATTCTCACCCTGTGTGTGTGATAATAAGCTTGTTTATGGAAAAGCAAAAGATTGCTCCTGGCTACAAAACCAACCAAATAAGCAAAGATACACAAAAGAAAACTCACTATCTATTGATGGGTTCAGAAACCCATAAAAAAAATATTCAAAATGGGATTGCAGTGTTCCTTCTTCTTCTACCATAGAGTCCCAGGTCTCACTAATAACCACTTTTCATGACTTTTCATGCAGCTTAGAAGGTGCAGTCCCCACAGTGACCTCTCATTACTAACACCTCCAATATAAATTATGCCCACCCACTTAGAAAAATGGCGCCATTAATGTTTGCCAGTCTCACTTCTAGAACTGGGCATAAGCCATGAGATGGCTATGCCTTTACTACACTCAAAACTCTTGAGCATTTGCATTTCTAGTCATTGATTGCTCCTTTGCTGAATATTCTCTTTCCCGTTAATCCTGTTCTTTACATATCTAAATCTTACATTCTAGTTATAACATTATATTGTCAATTAATTTATCCCTTTCATAATAATCACTCCATCCTCTGGACACAATTTAGTACTTTATCAATATCTTAATATTTACATCCTATGTGAGAGTAAGTTCTTTCTAGACATTTAACATGGCTTAGTAAACTATCATGATGACAATTGCTATAATAAAAATTGTCAAATAAATTAGAGCAAGAGCTGTGGAAATATTAGGAGAGGGATTTGGTGGACTCAATAGGATTTGCCAGCTGATTAAATGTGGGTGGCTTAGAGAGGGAAGTTGGTGTTTGTTTTTCATAATTCAAGCTTGAATATCTAGGTACAAAATGATGTCATTATGATATTTAACTAAAATAGAAATAGCAGTCTTGATAGCTATAACATCAATAATTTAATTGTGGGTACGTTATTTAAAATTTTCAGTCTCCATTTCAGTTGGTAATTTAACATTGACTCAGAAGCTGAGTCAGAATCAAATGAGAAATCTAAAACATCTTGACCAGATTTCTACCACCAAAGCAATAATAGAAGCTACATAAGTATGTTTTGTGTGACACTACATCTATGGATATGGTAACAAATATTTCTAGACCCAGTCCAAAAACTGATGACAGACTAGAGTAATAATCCTACCACAGTCAGACATGAGGAACCAAGAGCTATATTGGGGTACTCACAGCAGTGTGGGTGGAGGTTAACGTACTGGAACATGGACAACAGAAGAAAGCTTTGCCATTGAAAACCTGTCCTAATGGGAGTGACTCTGACAGACTTGCAGACAGATGGAGAGGTAAGTGAGTGTGTTAGGAGCTCTTCACTGCATCTATAACTTCGAAAAGTAGCCTTGGGAATCCTGTATGCTTCAGTCTTCCCATATGTATGAAGTTTGTTTACTGCATCACCTGAACATTCCTCTAGGATTTCCATGTAACAATACATGGTATCCACCAGGAGGAAGATTACATGAAGATAATAGGTGGAACATGTATTTAATGTGCTCATAGGCAACTTCATAAAAGGCTTAACTGTGGAGAGCAGGGCCTACAGCAAGGACACAACCCGAGAAAACTCTCTGAATTGAGATATAGAAATCAATGAGTTCAGAAATTGTAGAGCTGAGAAAAGATTTGTAAGAAACTGTATTTTAGCTTTTGGCCCAATTCTTTGCTTTCAAAAACGTTTCTTGCTTTGTAATTTTATAGCTCCTTGTATGAAACAGAGTGTATTTCCTCAGAGCTTGTCATGAGTTCAGCCATGGGTCTTATTTTGGCCAATAAAAGGTACACAGATGTCAAAGTGACCAATCCTGAGAGTAATTATCAAGCGACTCCACATGTTTCCATGTGGCTGGCTGAAACTTTGCCATCAATGAGAAAACCACATCCTAGATGGCTCACTAATCTGCATAAAAGGACCAACTTGGTAGGGAATATACTGTCCCTGACTACATTGAGAGCCTCCTCCCACTATCAGCCAAAGGCAACCTGGCTACAAATATGCATGGACACCAAGTCCACACTGTCCTATGTCACTGAGAAGCAAGGCTTCAATGACAGAAGACATTGTTGTCTTTAGCAAAATCATTGGCCAGATGCTAATGTGGTATATAATAGGGGAACAATAGTTGTTACAGTGGGAAATGATCAGGAAACACACATTTCACTTCAGCAACAGGAAGGTCTACCATGATCTTTCCCTTTAAAACAGGAACTTTAACAATCAGAAATAGCACATGGATAAATGAGATAGGATGGTTTCCACAAATGCTAAGGAGAACAGTTAAATATTTCCAATTTAGCAAATTGGTCTGTATGGAAATTAGTAGTGTTTTAAATAAAGAAAACATATTAAAGGGCATGCCTGTTCATTTATTCTGACATTTTGTAATTTAGTCTAATTATTTATGGAACTGTAACCCATTAAGCTGGCCTTTGGTATGGTTTGTGAAAATAATGACATTTTAGTCAAAGAAGCACATACTTTCACGTCTGTATTACATCCAGGCAAGATATTTAGCAGAGTAATTAATTAAAAACTAAAATGTCAAGCCTTACACACAGTCCTGTGCATTAGCCAGATAGACAGATATCATAATCCAGAAAACTTGAAATTGGTACTTCACTAAATCTATGCATTTTCAGAGACAAATCTGTGAAATTAATTCTTGGAGACATCCATGAACCACAAATTATAGCTAATTGTTAGCCTTTGACATCAGATGCACCTTCATTCACACTAGCATGCCCTGCTTTTCTTTTTTGCAAGAGTATTTGAAGCTTATGTGATCTCTGATCATTGATGACTATTTGTTCCTGGAAAGCTGCCTAGTAATGGTATAGATGCTTATTATATTTCTTCTTCTTACATTAATAACATTTTTTGGATAATTATCTTAAAAACAAATAATTAAGTGTTTTTCCCCTAGAATTATTCTGGCTTTGATTTCACTTCATATTAAATAATTCTACTCCTGTCAAGACTGTAAACATGTTTTGTTCACTCCAAATTCCAAATTATTAGGACCACATACAAGCGCAACCCAGCAACATTTCTTTTCCAATTTAGTTTTCTAAGTAAACAAGGCATCCAGCACAGTCCTTCCCTAATGAGGGATGAATCTGAGTCTTTCCTGATAAATCAAAGGGCTGAGCTTATTAAACAAAGATGATGTTATTGATTCAAAGGGCATGCTCTTTAAGCACTTTCTCTAATTGTTCTGAAGATCCATCTACATTGTATGGTTTATTTCCCACCTGAGCCACACACAATTTTATAAAATGCCCAACTGAGCAGACTTAGAGGCTTATTGTAGGCAAAACACTATACAACTTACTATCTAATGTACTGCAGCCCCTGTGACCCTGACATTATTAACAGCAACTTGGGCCAACTGCCTGCTAAGAACATTAATCCCAGTGTCAACATCAAGGAGAATTTCTGTTTGAGTTAATATAAATCATATATGCACAACTTATAGGACAGAGAAGCAATATAGATACCTGGGAGAAATCTTTGTCAAAGTAAAGAGAAAACATTTTTGATCTCTTACATATGTGTGGAAATAGCAGTTTTAAAAACGAAAATAATGACACTGATCTACACTGGGAACAGCTCTCCAAGAGATGTTTATTATAAGGGTTACAGCTCTCTTTGTTTGCAAGAGCTGAAACACTCACTAATGGAATAGAACAGTGGAGTGACATTTTGTTCATTTTCCTTGCATAAGTAGTATTTGTAAGTTAATAGAAATTGTGGAAGAATACATAGTAGATTAGCATGGGACACTTTTTTCTTTAGTATATTTTTTATTTTATAAAACAAAAAAAGCAAAACAAACTGTTGCCTGTCCTTTAAAAGTTGCTCTATAGAAACCTAAAATAATGTGAATTTTTCCACTACCGAGTGTAGTAAATATGGTACGACAATTTGATGAAGTTTTTCTACTATTCAGCTCATACTTTCTTTGTCCTTATATCTTTAACTATCATCTATCTATTCTTGAAATAATGTGAATGGTGAATATATGAAAACTATAATCAAAATTTAGATCAGGTTGATCAATGAGAACACAGGAATTAGATGTGATAATGTTCGTTATCAACTTCTGAAAATTGTAAATGGTATATGTATCATTTACATATATACCATTTATAATATAATGGTATATAGTGTATATATACATACATATCATTATAGTATATATATATTAATATATATACCATTTATTTTGGGTGCTATTATATATATACATATATATATATACATATATACTAATATTCATTTTGGGTGCTGTCATTTTCATAGTTTTTGGTCAACTTTCAGTTTCACATTATCATTATTTTTCAACACCCATGTATCCTGAGAACATTTTCCTTTTAAATAAATACTTCCCTTCCATTTCTGGTACAGGTTTACTAGTGATAAATTCTGTATGACTTCTGCATGGAAATATATTTTAATCAACTCTATTTTTTAAAGACACTATTTTTCCTTTATGTGTGGGGGCTTGACTACATATACATGTATGCACTACATGAGCAGTGCCATGGAGGTCACAAGAGTGTGCCTGATGCCCTGGGACCGGAATGACAGACAGTTGTTAGCTGTAGTGTGGTTGCTCCATATTACACATGGGTCCTCTGGAAGGGCAGCACAGCAATCTCTCAAGGTCCTCAAAAGCAATTTCAGAAGACTTTTACAATGCTAAATTTCATGGATGTGGTTATTGGTGCCATTGATTTTTCTTTGCATTGGCTGTCGCCTTGCCATTTGTCTACTGATAGTGTTTCCTCCAATGTGGATTTGATTGCTTTATTATGATGTAACTAAGTGCAGTGTGATCTGCGTTCATCTCACCCAGGTAACTACCTTTGTCAGTTTTTGGAAATTTGCAGCAGTTTTTATAATTGCCCATAGGTTCTAGACAGTCACTCCTTTCCTTCTACAAGTCCAACTTCTGTATATATGAAACATTTTTAGAAATATTATATATAAGCAATGCCAATTCTAGTATTTTCAGCCACATATACATAGGCACACAAGTGTGTGTATGCACTCTTCAGGCTGAATATTTGACTCAATATGTATGATGTATTAAATAAATACCTTTTTCTGCTCCTATCCAGTTTGTTATTTACCTCCCTGTCAAACTCTGTTGTAGATATTTATTTCATGGTCTCAGGAAGAATTCCCTTTGACATCTGATTAAATGATGTACTAGTTCAAAGTCAGTATCTTCCATCTGTATCCCTGTGTGGACACTTTTCTTTCAGTTATTACTCTTACTCAGTTTAAATTATTTCTTATTAACTTTGACATTTTATAAACTTGTATCTTTTCTTATCTTTGGGTGATGTCATTTCTAATACCTTTTAAAGTTAAATGCCTAGTGTTTTGGCTTTTTTTTTAAATCTGTGGTGTTATAGTTACCTGGCAATGCTAAAGCTCTGTCCTTCTTTTGATGGACAGACAATACAGTTGATAATGTTTAGAACCTAGTCACTGATGGAGCTGAGTACAGGCAGGATACTCATATTTAAGAAGGCATGGAGCCTCTAATTTTCTTCTTCCTGAAGAGGAGGCCTACAAGATATCCAGCTGAAAGGTCAGTAAACTCAAAAATAGCAAGCCTGCTGACACCCAAAGGTAGCAAACTGAGACAACAGACATCTCTCTTTACATAAAGTAGTTAGTTTTATCTCTCCCTCACCCACAGAAGCTTCACAATAGGTGCATGTCTGTCTGATTAAATGCCCCACAAATACCACAAATACTTCCTTGTTGGTGTCCTGGCTACATCCAAATCCAATTGTATCTCCTAGTTACTAAATCTCTTTTGTTCATCCTGGAAAATTCTTCTGTCCAGGGACACTTCACTTTTCCCCTGATGCTCTGAACCTGCTCCCATCAGGTAATTCAACCAACAGTACCAATGGTGTCTTTGTACCCTCTATAATCTGGCTGTTAGGTCTCTGAAACATTTGTACATTTCTCATGCTTTCCATAAATGATATGAAAATATTCCATTGGTTCTATCTATCTCCTTCAAAGTAAATGTGTTCTACAGCAAGCTACTCCAGATTCCATTAAAGCCAACCCTTTTAACCCTTTTATTGCCAGTATTCGTCATTTCTGAGAGTACCTATGTCCAAGGTCACATTAAGATATATTTTTGCTTTGGTTTTTTCAAGACAGGTTTTCTCTGCGTAGCTTTGTAGAACAGGATGGTCTTGAAAACACAAATATCTGCTTGCCTCTGATTCCTAAGTACTGGGATTAAAGGCATGTACCACTTCTGCCCAGCTATAATATGTTTTATTCACTGTGTTTTGCTTGGAGATTTTATTTGTTGGTTGGCTTATTTAGGGTTTTCTGTTTGTTTTCATATGTACATGTGCATTGTGCAGTCAGTACATGTGTGTATGTATGTATGTGAGTCGGCAATGTGTGTGCTAGGGTATGTGACATGTTTGCACAAGTGTCAGAGGACAAGGACCAACTGATGCCAGATCTCTTCCTTAAACACTATCCATGTTACTGACTGAGCCAGGTCAGGTCCTCTTGTTGAATCTTAGCTTGTGATTTAGCTAGTAGAGCTAACCAGATTAGCCAGAGATGTCCTGTCTCCATCTCCAGATACCAGGATTTCAGTGGACTTCCACACAAATCTAGATTTCTCATGGATTCTAGAGAAGGAAACTCTAGTCCTCAACCTTGTTCAACAAGTACTTTATATACTGAACCATATGACCTGCCTTATATTTTGTAATTTTTAAATGTAGACTATTTTACTAATATTTAAATATATTATAATATAATATTTATTACATATTATATAATAATTATATAATATGTAATAAATATTATAATATAATCAATTTTAATTCTTTGGGGCCACCTATAATGTGAGTTTTCAAAAGCCAGTGTTGTAAATGTCACTTGTGAGTCTGCTTTCACAGGAAAGCCAAATAATGTTTCCAAATAACTAAAGAAATAAAAACAGATGAATTCCGAACATGTCAGCTGTTCTGATTAAGTATCAAGCCATTCTGATTTCTGCACCATCAATTTCTTTTAATAGTTTCCAAAGTAATTTGGAAACCAACTACTCAATATGAATTTAGCCTAAATGAATAGTTCTAAAACTATCTCTTTTAAAGTTTAGGCTACTAGAAATCATCCAGAAATTTACAAAGTTGTTTGATACTGTGTGCACAAATCTGCTTAGCCTCACTATGTATTCAGCTATAAACTTCCATAAGTAATAAACAACCCTGTACTTGGCCACTGAAATCAATAGCTTTTTAATGAGATATTAAGTCTCCTTGGATATTGACATGACAGAATAAAAACTGATTTTATTTTTCTTATCAACTTATTCTAACCTAGAACAGCTTTAAAAATGTAACTAAATTAGTTCAATATAAAACATATATGATTATGTTATCAATATATAATATATATTATTTAATCACTCCTGGGTAGAGGAAGAAATAAAGAAAGAAATTAAAGACTTCCTACAGTTCAAAGAGAAAGAAGACAGAACACACTCAAACTTATGGGACACACTGAAAGTAGTGCTAAGAGGAAAGTTCATAGCACTAAGTGCCCACATGAAGAAACTGGAGAGTAGTCACACTAGAGAATTAACAGCACAACTGAAAGCTCTAGAACAAAAAGAAGCAAACTCACCCAGGAGGAGTAGACCCAAGGAAATAATCAAATTGAGGGCTAAAATTAATAAAGTAGAGACAAAGAAAACAACACAAAGAATCAAGAAAACAAAGAGTTGGTTCTTTGAGAAAATCAACAAGATGGACAAACCTTTATACAAACTAATCAAAAGGCAGAGAGAAAACATGCAAATTAACAAAATCAAAAATGAAAAAAGGTGTGTAGCAATGGCCACTGAGGAAAGCCAGAGAATCATCAGGCCATATTTCAAAAAAAAACCTATACTTCACAAAATTTTTGAACAATTTATTTCAGAGCCACATGTACAAAGAATATGCATGTTACAGATTTCACATTTGCTTCTCATATACTAGTCTCTATTCAGAAGAGATCCACATTTATAACTGTGTGATATGTTTCACTAGTGAAGACAGAAAAAAAACATAAATTTTTAGCAAATTATTCCCATTTGAAGGAGTTTTAAAAATGACAAATCAACATATGAACTTGCATTTTAAATAATTTATATGTCAATAAAAAATGTTTTACCATACAAAACACCAAGAACTTGTAACTTGTGTAATACTTTCTTTAGACACAGTAAATTTTAACTGGTTAGGATACTAGAGGACATTGGAGAAACTAGTAGATCAGGTTCATGATAAAAAACATTGTAGAAATCCATTAAAATTTCAAATAAAAATAAAAGTATTATTAAAATATTATTATTGATTACCTGAATACTATATTGTGCTTACACATTAAATTAATTTTTATCTTATTAATAATATTTATTATACAATATATTATTAATAATATTTATTATTTTACCACATTAATTATCAAAGATCTCCTGACCTCTAGTTCCATATTTTTATCTTCATCTCAGAGTCTGTGTAAAGTTTCTCCTACAGTCCTTATATACTTCTCTACTTCCCCCTTTTAAGTAGATTTGGAGGAAGCAGCAAGAGATAGAGGGATCAAAATACACTCATTGATGTTTCAATTGTAGTGAGAACCTTGAAATGCTGAAACTGCTAGATGAAAACATAGGCAATGCCCTACAAGATAGAGGTGCAAGCAATGACTTCCTGAATAGGATTCTATTTGCTCATCGTCAATAACTAATAAATGGGATGTCACAAACTTAAAAAGCTTTCCTAGAGTCAATGAAACATGCAGTCAAGTAAAGATTAAGACAATGGAATGGGAATGGGAGAGAGTCTTTGCCAGATATACACCTAACAGAGAATTGATACTCAGAATATACAAAGAACTCAAACAAACAAACAAAAACAAAGAAACAAATAAAAACAGTCAAGAAGACATGAGGCTTATTTAAAAAATACCAGGCACAATTCAAAAGGGAGAGTTTCCAGAAGAACCAGTAAAAATGGCTAAGAAATAACATTTCAATATTTATTATTTTGTTTTTACCTTAATTATTAAAGAAAATAACTTTCCAATCTTTTGTTTCAAATCTGTAGATATGAGTATATAATCTGAAGTAACTGTAGGAACCAGGAAAGTAAAAGGTATCCCCAGAGAAGGGCATAATTGAACCGACATGCTATGAAGAGAGAAATGGAGGTACAGTTACTGTGAAGGGAGACGGAAAGTGTGGTGGAGTATTATTTTAAGGTGTGTGATTTTTTTATGCACATTTGCCTGTCTAAAACACTTGATGGTCTAATAAAGATCTGAATGGCCAATAGTGAGGAAGAAAGCAGGAAAGGCGGGCCTGACAGGTAGAGAGGATAAATTAGCAAAAGGAGAAGGAGGAGGACTTCAGGGCCAGTCAAGAAGGAAAGTAAGATATAAAAGAAGCAAGAAAGATAAAAGCCCAGAGGGAAAAGGAAGATGGGATAATTTAAGCCAAGAAAAGGTGGGAAGAAACTTATGACCTAAGGCTAGGCACTCATAATTAATGGTAAGCCTCTGAGTGTGATTTATTTGGGAGCTGAGTGGGACCCCTCCCCACAAAAAAGGCCAAAAAACAAAAAGAAAAAAAAAGAGTAATACAGAAGAGTAATACAGAAGAAGGATGAGGGAGGGCCAAAATAACAAGTATGTCTGATAAAGCAATAAGGAATCATGGCTTTAAGTATGTGTTTTTAAAACATATGAAATATACATGAGCATATATTTTAAATGCAGTTACATTTTCTCCCCTAAAAATAGTCACAGACTATCTAACAAAAATCGTAGTGCCAGGCCTGGAGAACATCTTTCAAATTAATCATCAGTAAAGTCAAAGATATGAACCCATGTTATAGGGATCTTGTTATTTCCTGGTTCTTTCTCTCAGAACTTGAAGGTAAGAAACTATTGCTGCAGACAACACATATTTCAGATAAAATTTTGGAGGATAAATCTGGAAGCGGTCTGGAAGCCTCCTCCCTGAGTTCTAGCTCTCACAGTACCTGAAGATGCTATGCAAGCTGCCAAGGGAAACAAATTCATCAATAGTCCTACACAGCTCAACAATGAACTAACAATGACTAGCACAATAAGGTATCTTATCCCCAAGGCTGCTATAGTGGCACTTATGTCTTGGTCTAACTAACAGCTGTATAATTGGATTAAAGGCATGCCCAATAAGAGGAAGCTCATGTCTGGTACCAAAAACACAGCCAACTACCTATGGCCAGTGAGGTCCTGAACCCTAGAGGTGAATCTACTACTGCTATTTTTCTAAACCAGTATATTTTCCAACTCCATTCTAAATACTGTCCTTGCACACACACAGATAAGAGTAGGTCCCACCCCTCATCAAGAAAACAAAATGAAATTGAAGGGGGCTGGAGAAATGTTTCAGTGGTTACTAGTGTCAATCTTCCAGAGGATTCAGGTTTGATTCCCAGTGGCTGAAGACCGTATGTAACCCCAGTCAATGGGATCAACACTGTCTTCTGACCTCCTTAGGCACTGTATACATGGCACAGAGAACAGATACACACATGTTCAGGCAAAGCATCCATACACAAAATAAAAACTAAGCATAGCATGGTCATGAACACATTAAAATCTAGCACTTGGAGGCAGAGGCAGGTTTCGGTGAATTTGATTCCAATCTAATCTATATAGGAGTTCTGAGTCAGCCAGGGCTACTTGTATCAAAATTAGCTAGAACAAATGGCCAAACACAGGAGGTCAGTTTCTAACTTTAGCCTTCTTTGGGTGTTCAAAGAAAACATTAGACTAGTTAAGAGATACATTTCTTTCAACTGGATTAATTAGCGTTCTGGAGTAGGTTCCTGCCAATGAAAGCAGGAGTGGACTTTGGCTGGTCCAATCTCTTCTGGTAGGTAGATAGCAACCAGATGCAGTGCAAAGGCTGCTTTAAGAATCAAGCAGCCACACTGAAGCCTTCTCATATTCCACAATTATTCAATGAAAAAATAAAAGCATGTTTGTCTTGGGTCAAATGTGCATTTCTCTTTTGAGAGCCCGCATTGATCTACTTAGGTCTTGTAAGGTAGTTCTTCCAAGAGGAATAACATTTAAAAAAAATTTCAGAGATGTACAATGGTTGGCCAGTGCTAAGACTATTACAGAAGAATAATTCAAACCCACTCATAACAGCAACACTACCAAAACACCAGAGAAATGAGGGGACAAGAGACTGTCCACCAAGTCTAGGGAAGGGAACATACATGAAAGGGCACTTCAAAACATCTCTAGACAGCACAGTAAATGATCACATCACTTTATGCACTGTCCAAATCTCTCCTTTCCAGAAACTCAGAAGGAAACAGAAGTTCCTGCAAGATGTAGAATTAGCAGAAAATAGAACAGAGTTGAATTGCCATTCATGGCCTCATTGGAAGCTTCTGGGCTAAAAGTGGATGAGTTAGGGTAGATCAAGTTCTATAAACCCAAGTTAGAACTTCAACACTGTTTGGTAAATTGAGTAAATATGCTCAGACTTAAGCAATTATGAAACTATTAGTGAAGCATGAGCAAACAACTAACAGAAAAACTCCCCTGAGTGCAAATTCACTAAACACTTAAAGCTATGAGCTAAGCCTATTCAACCTATGTCTACACATATTAATCTTCATGGAGTGCTAGCCAAGATATAACAGTTACCATCTTACCAATCATTAGCATAAAAATCATATTTAAGCACAAATGAGTATTCTGAGTTCATTTTCTAACACTTTTCACACAACATGGAAAACAATAAATTCTCCACTCATACTCTTATTATGAAAATAATTTTGATTAGCAATACAAGTAAATATACTTTAAAGATTATGCAAATTATCATTACAAATTCCTGTCACATTAAAATTGCATATTTTATCATTCCTCTATATTTTAGAAGGGAAAGAAAAAATATAGGCCACAGTGAGTGCATAAGAATAAAAGGAATATCTTTGTATACTTTATCACAAAATAAAAAACACAGTGAAAGACTTTGTCTTGACTATTCAGTGAAAGACATGAATTATAGTCACTTTGAGCTCATGTCTCTTTTTGAACAATTATGTATCTATAAACCAAAATACAAGCAATGAATACAAACTGCATCTTAATGAGCAGCAAGAATCCAAGAGTTGAAAAACAAACAAAAGGCCAAAGAGCTACTAATGATATTACAATTGCTACCATGAGCTTTTCACATTCAGATAACAACAGTATGATTCATGAGCTAACTAGCCAGTCTTTTTGTCTCCCATCATCAAATTAAAGCTTTTATTTCCCTTTGCTAATTTGCATGACCTCGACCCATTAATTTTATTCTAATCCTGCATTTCCATTCTGTACCAAATCAAGATGCTGAGGTTAAAAATGAATCAGGTTTCCACTCCTTGCCTGAAAGCTAATCTACTTTTCTAGTGGATAATTTGCTAGAAAACAGAACATCATGTTTTATGGCTTTCAAGCTAAACCCAGAGTAGAAACACTGTGGTCTTTTCCAAATATTCCAACTTTACAACTTGGATGAGTCTTCTTGTGCAAGTTTGCTTATTGATTATAGGACTTATGTTGCCCTATGTTGCCATTATAAACAAGGAGTAAGCTATGCCAGAGTTTAGGTTTATCTGAAAACACCTGTTTCTAGAATATGATGTCTATAGTTTCTAAATGAAAAACATCATTTAAGAAGTTAATAGGTAACCCCAGTGGTGTTAGTGCATAACTGTATCCCAAGCATTCAGCAGGCAGAGGCAGAGGCAGAAGGAATGAGGTCTCCATAGCAACAACAACAACAACAAAAACAGCAATAAGAAGTCAAGTTAAATACATAATATAAAATGCTGTGTTGAAATATGATCAATGGTCAGTTTATACCTAATCTCCAACAGAGCTAATCTCAACATTTTGATTTTAATAAGCATATGCTGTTCTGTAAGGGGTTCCAACCATTTGATTTAAATTTTCATCAGGATGCAATCACAAATTGTGACCTATTTTGAGTCGAGAAACATGAAAATCGGGGTTTAGGAAATGATCTAGTGGATAATAGGTTGACTGTGTGGTTTGAGGACTTGATTTCCAATTCAGGACTTTAAAGTCAGGCACTGTTTTACACTCACAATCCTATCAATGGGGACTGAAGACCTGAGGGCCTCTGGGTTGGATAGGGTACTGATTAGCCAGGCAGTAGAACCAAATTGACCAACACCAGAATCAGTGAGAAACAAAAATAGAACAAGTGTAGAGCCTTCAAATTATTGTTTAGAACATTGTCCAGTCCTGATGAGGTGCAATGAAGAATTAGGTCAGTCAATTTGGTTTCTTGATCCAAAGTGTGTGTTCTCTCCCTCTTAAAAGCCAGAGATAAAATTCTAGATATAATTTCATCTCTGGGTATCTGTCCTTAGGCATGCGAGAGAATCTAGAACATGCACATTTTCCTAGTGAGACCTACTCATTAAATGTTGATCTCAACAGCCTTCCCAACCACTTTACTTCCATCTATTAACAAGTTAATTTATCTTCTGTCTTTCATTTTTAAATTTATTTCCATTTTCATTTTCTGTGTTCTCATTTTCTACATACATGCAACTTTTGATTTTCTCTACCAGACTTTGAACCCACAGCCTTGTGAATGCTATGCCAGTGTTAACCTATGACATATAAGTCCAACCTGTGAGATTTAAGACCTACACCATCATTTGCTTTGATTCCAAAAGGCAAAGCCATCCTCCTATATGGAGCTACATATTAAGAGTCACTCTCAAGTCTTATGTCTGTTTCTCTTTGCTAGTGTCTTCAGCATTACTGCAACCTTTTCTCAATTTTGTTTTTTATGTCTTTAAATTGTTTCTCATCCCATGTGAAGTTCTGTATTCAGTATAATTACCTTGGGAGTGGATGATGTCTTTGTATTTCCCTGTGCTAAGACATTGGTCTTCTTTGCCGAGTGTGCTAATCCTCTGTCTTTTGATGGGAAATTTAAGTTATGTCTTACGGTTTCCATTGCTGTCATGAAACAGTGGCCAAAAGCATCTCAGGAAGTAAAGGGCTTATTTCAATCAAACTCCCCTATGACAATTCATCATCTAAAGTAGTTAGGGCAGAACCTCAAACAGGGTAGGATGTGAAAGCCTGAAGTGGAAGCTGTTGCAAAGGCTATGAAGACAAGGTTGACACAAGAGCTGGAACAGAAGCCATGGAGGAATGTTGTTCGCTATCTTTCGCCTCATGGTTTTCTCAGCCGCCTTTCTCATAGCACAGGAGACTACAGACCCAGGATTGAAACCACCCAAACTAGGCTCACCACTCCCAGCCCTACAGTATTGCCTATAGCCTGATCTTATGGAGGCAATTACTCTATTAAAAGTTCTTTCCTTTATATAGCCAGCACAAGTTACCATTTATTAAGCAATACTGGAGAGGTTACCTTAAATGCCCTTCCCTGATAAAGATTGATGACTACCTTATAGGCCATCCTAGAGCTTTCATCTAGTAGATGATGGAAGCAGAAGCAGACACCCACAGCTAAACACTGAGCCAAACCCCTGGAATCCAGTTGCAGAGGGAGGGGTGATGAGCAAAGGGGTCAAGGCCAGCCTGGAGAAACAGCAGATCTGAACAAGGTGGAGATCATGGACCCCAGACTGATAGCTGGGAAACCAGCATTGGACCAACCCAGTCCCTTTGAACATGCGTCACAGTTTTGAAGACTGGGCAGTCTATGGATCCTCTGGTAGTGGATCAGTATTTATCCCTACTATATGAATTGACTTTGGGAGCCCATTCCACATAGAGGGATACTCTCTCTGCCTAGACACCTGGGGAAGGGCATAAGCCCTTACTCCCTAATTGGATTAGTCATACAATAACACTGTTATGAGACTTCCCACAGGAAAAGTCACAAACACCTTCTTTTATTGACAAACTTGGTGGATTGTAAGTGGCACTCTTTACTGGTAAATTTTGCTATCATTGTTGTTAATGACATTATTATTTGTTTTGGTTGGACTTTTGACTGCTTTTTTTTTTTTTGCTTCTGTTGGGATTGCTTATTCATTTTAGGGTGATTTGGCTAGGTTGATGAATGGTTGAGTGAGTGGAAATGATCTTGTTCTGGCCATAAGTAACCAAGTACCAGTTTACCTCTACTGGTCTTCAGTAGCTCAGAAGAAAGTTCCTGGTGCCCTTCATGAGACAGGATGCACTTCTTGGTAAAGAACATCAGCTAAAATTATAAACTTCATATTTTTCTTCCAAAGTAAAATAGAACGTAAAGTGCTTAAGGCAAAAGAAATAGGGCTGGAGGGATAACTTAGCCAGTAAATGCTAGGCTAACAACCTAGCATTTAACTGTAAATACTAAATAGCAAAAATCCTGTCATACATTTAAAAATATTTGAGTTACTAACTGGCCAAAACACCAAGTTAGGTAGAAATTTTTACTTTTCAAAATTGCCAAATTTTAAAACAAATTGTATCCAATGTTGATTTATTTTTGCATAAAACATTTGTGAACTTATATCATCCCTTCCCATCAGATCTTCCTCTCAAATGGACAAATGAAAAATTGAGACTGAAAGCCAGTTTAACTTGGTTGTAACATGTGTTTGTCAGGAAGGGACAGATTAAGAAAAGTCAGAAGTGACAGAGAAATTTTCCCTGTATGGATGCTTAGATGGAAGCCCTCCCTACCGACCATGTTCTACTTTTCTATTCAGTTGTGTTCATGGAGTCACAGGTACAACAGACCCAAGAGCAACTGGAACAATTACTAATTTCTTACAAAGTTGGTTGTAAAATTCATCATACTGCAAACACCTTTTAGTATATAATTTTTCATTATAGATGGATAACACACCATTTTGCTCAGAAGGTTTGCTCTTCTATGTTTCCTGTTTCCACTGTTTTCTATTAACCTGAGATCAAGGGCCATCTCATGCACATCTTAACCCCAATGCTCAGGAGGCAGTGGAAGGCAGATCACTGTGACTTCTATACCAACCTGGTCTACATAGCAAGTAC
This sequence comes from Phodopus roborovskii, assembly GCF_943737965.1. NCBI lineage: Eukaryota > Metazoa > Chordata > Mammalia > Rodentia > Cricetidae > Phodopus > Phodopus roborovskii. The sequence continues at coordinate 12,068,801 of NW_026126461.1, forward strand.
CAGGACAGGCAGAGCTATACAGTGTGACCCTGTCTCAAAACTATATCACGATACAGTTTGTGTGTGTGTGTGTGTGTGTGTGTGTGTGTGTGTGTGTATGTGTGTGTGTGATTATGTACATGGTTATGAATATGTATATGTGAGGAGAGGGTATGTTTTCCAATTCAAGGTGCTGAGAAAATTGGTTACCATGTGCAAAAATGGAATTGACATCCCTCTCTTCCATTTTTAAAAATCATCAGAGCAATTGAAGAAGTAGAGGTCCTGATTCTGAGAGAAAATCCATCACCATAATAATACATAAACAACAAAAATGGAACTACCCTATGGTTCAACAACTCTACTACTAACAATATTTCTGACTACAATGAGCCTGTCTGCCAAGGAGACACCTGCAATCTTGAGTTTATTTCAGCACTACTCCCAATAGCCAAGAAATGAAATTAATGGGCTGTCAGCTGAAAAATGGATCCTGGCATGGTGGTCCACACACATAATCCAAGCATTTAGTGGACAGGAGGATTATTTCAAATCCAAGGTCAGTCTTTGCCAGTGAGTTCCAAGCCAACCTGGAGACCCTGTATCACAAACGAAATAAACCAAAACAAAGCCTGAATGCTGGGTAAATTACAGTGTATTTGCCTTAACAAAAATAATCAGGCCCCTCAAAAGGACAAAGTTCTGATATTTGTCACAACATGGGTGGAATTAGATATTTTCATCCTAACTAAAGTAAGTCAGACAGAGAAAGAGAAGAACTTGATAATCTCACTCATACAGAACCTTATAAACATCTGATAAGCATTGAAATTAGAACAGACTCTACCAGAATCTAGAAAGAGTAACAGCAGGGATGTTGGGGAAATGTTCACTGATGGGTTTAAGATACAGATGCATAGGAATAAGTCATTGTTACGCTACTGCTCTGTCAGTTGACTGGTAATGGTAGCAGCAGTGTACTATGCATTGCAAAAGTGTTTGTACCATTTTTAACCATGCTATAAGGAGTACAAGTTTGAGAAGACACTTATATTTGCCCTGTATGAACATTACAATTTATATCAGTGTTAAACTTCATGTCTCACTACAAATGTGTGCTATTATTATGTGTTATAAAATACTTTCAAAATTGATCCTTAATTTAAAGTATTTAAAGGTTACTAAAACATCACTCAGTAAATAATCATGATGCATGTTTTATCAGAAAGCTGTTCTGAACTGCATCACTATTTTCTTTGCATATTTTATTTTCCTATGAAATAATTTTTATCAACCTCATAATTTTAATACAATACAATTTACATTCTAAGAGTACTAATCTGAATCATCACTGAATTTATATCAAACAGTTTTACTCTACAGATAACAGTTGTTCTGCTAGTTTGTACAATCAACTTTTAACGGGAATAATACAATTAAGATATGCAATAACAGGAGTCATAGATATTTAAAAATGCTAACATGATTGGCCACATTCAATACTTACGAAGTCTGAACTTCTAGGATCAAATGTTGATAAACAAAAGCACATATGCACACAAACACGCACATACAAATCCACATGTATTGGTAACCTGCTTCCATTGTTGAGACTACAGCTTTAAAATTGGTACAATCATTTAATTTATATTCTGATAGCAGAAGACAATAAAACTGCATTACTAAAATGCCAGGATAATTGCAAGAATATTAATAGGCATAATACTTCAATCATTCTCCTTCATGTATGCTGCAGAGGGTTCAAAGTTTGAAAAGTTCTTGACTTAATATAGTTTCTTTCTCACCAGCCTGCAATAGTCTTAACAAGTCAGTATTCCCATGAGAAATAACAGTCATGTGCTTTGCTGAGGACATGGACATGCTAGTTTGTCCTCAAACATGTCTATTCAATGGTTCCTTTGTATTCTGCTTCAACAGCAGTGAGTAGGAAGAGATCCTCCCTGGTTCTGAGATACTGACTCTTCTTTAGACCCTCGACTCTCTCTCCAGTTTTCAGCCTGTTCATCACAAACTTTGATCAAAGCTTCAAGCCATGGCTCTAGAAAACATGTCACTTAGTAACAGAATCTTGCCAATAAGAGAAACCCTTGATGGTCCCAATCAAGACAGCTGAAGTACTCTGACTTTGTGCCTCTGACACATGGCTTCAGCATGGTCTTACAGGCTCACTCTTCCCTGATGTAATTTCCTGTTTGTAGCCATCCTGATATTGGTGAGTCTTGTGGCTTGTTGGGCAATCTGGAAGAGTTCCAGTTTTTGTAACCCAGGATATACATCCTGAATGGCAGCAGACACATCTCAAAAAAAGTTAACATTTCTCAGAGAAGGATCCTAGAGTGGCGTGTGTGTGTGTGTGTGTGTGTGTGTGTGTGTGTGTGTGTGTGTGTGTGTGTGTGTGTTGGGGTGGGGGGTGTTAAAATCAGTGACCAGGATGTACAAAGATGTGCCATTTCACAAGTTTCTAGGGTCACCAGAATAGCATAGGCTTTCTTCCACATGCTATCATACACATTTTTATAATGATCATTGGTAATCTGCAGATATTCTAGAAGGCCTCTGTGTCTATGGCAGTGCCTTCTGTCCATTCTACCACAGCCTGGAGGTTTCCAACCTTCCTCCTTGCCAGTGACTTTTGTCTCCTAACACTAAATTTTCAATCTTTATGTAAGACCTTCTAGACTTCATTGTCTGTTCTACTTCCCTTCCTTAATCCTATACATTTTTAGCACACAAGCTGTCTAAAAGCTAAAGTATAATACCATTACATTACTTATAGTGTAGGCATAGGTTGATTTAATCACATCACAGCCTCATGCAGCAAAGCTAGAATATTGGAATTCAATAGACAAAGGGAAAAGGAGAAAAAAAGAAAAGAAAAAAGAAAGAAAGAAAATGCTACCCCTCTATCTGTCAATCTTGTTAACAAGATACCATACTCTGATTTTCCAGCTGACTTCCTTTTCAATGGATTTGCTACTGATGGGTATAATGCTCGTCACACCTCTGGGACCTAGCCTGACTACTATTTGGCTCCATCTTCAGAGTTTTTAAATTAAATGTTCTCAAAACCAAAATTATCAGAAAACAGTACGAGCCACTCAACAGGTTCCTCCTAATTGTACATCAGTTATATAGAAATATCTCTAAACCAGGAATCAGAAATGGAGACATGAGTCCACTGGTTCAGAACCCAAGCTATTATTTTTCACTGAATTTTTCTTTTAAATTTTTCTGTATAAAAGGGCAAGATTTGTTCATTGATTCCTGAAAAATACTTGAAATGTGTGAATGGTTGACATTTTCTCTCATTTTTCTTGAAGGCAAAGTGATTTCAAACAGAAATTAAGAGGTCATTTTTGTTCAGTCAAATTCTCGCTTTTAGTGGCATCAATATTTTAAATTATGACTATATTCAATATAATTCCTCAGACAAAATCTTGAGTAATTATGAGTGTTCTCATACAGTTTAAATCAATGAAAATTATGAAGCACCTCATGGTACCCTGGAGTGACAGTGACCATTATAGACTGCCAATAGCAAAGCCTCAATTACTCAGCAATGTATGCACCATGTGCAGTTTCAATCCTGGAAAGCAGGCATATTTATATTTTGTCATATGCAACCCTAATCTCTAAACTAAGTAAGACCTAGAACATTATCAATTCAGATCAGGTCTATTTGCCACTGTGACTTGGGAAAGTTACCATGTTACATGTGCTCTTTGCCAAAATAAGTGAGAAATATCATTCAGTTATCTACTTACCTTTTTAAATCAATCTGATTTAAATACTTAATCATTTGCCAAGAGAAAAAGGAAACCTGATATTTGAATCATTTTACAAGCTGTTAATTTTTCTTCTCTCTCTCTCTCTCTCTGTTTCTTCCCCTCTCTTTCTTTCTTTCTTCCTTCCTTCCTTTCTTTCTTTTCTTTTTATCTTTGTTAATTTTTTGAGACAGTGTTTCTTCCTGTATCCCTGCTATCTGGGAATTGAATCAATAGACCAGGCTGGCTTTGAACACACAGATCCTCATGCTTCTGCTTACCAAGTGCAAGGATTAAAAGACCTGCATCACTACTGCTCAGTGCTCTGTACATTTTCCTCTTACAGACCTTAATAAATTTCACCCTTGCTTCCTGGTGGACTCAATGATCATGAGTCATGGTGCTTACCATTTACAAACAAGCCACGTGTAATGCATGTGTAGTTTTGTATTGCAATTTTCACATAAATTTTTTCTTCTTATTCTTCATTCTTACCAGTATCTTCTACTAATTTTGGGCCCTTTGTTTCTAAGTTTTGTGATAGACTCATTCTATGGGCCCAGTAAAGATGTCACAAAAGTCATCTAAATCAAGTTCCCTCCTTGTGTTGTTCAGAGCGAAGACATGCTCATGGTAGACACCCTGACTTTGGCCACTCAACAGACCTTTGTTCTCAGTATCTTCACACTGGTCTTGTGATTTCCACATAGACACATGTAGCATTTACTTAGAAGGACATATGAATCCTTCCAGCTATGACTTTTACTGTATAATTAGAGCACTGAAAAAAATCTTAATGAAGGCTTTATAAATGAAAACCAAAGAAATCCTCTACAAGCAAATAAAGAAACATAAGATTGCTCTACGGGATTAATGGCCAGTGGCTCAGTTACAAAATCGATGAGTAAATTCAATAATGAAGAAAACCATGAACTTTGACCTTCAGCATATTTGCATTTAAATTCTTGCTATACAGCACATATCCTGAAAGAGGTTAAAAAAAAAAGTTGATTATTTTTTTGTACCTCATGCTTTCTCATCTGTGAAATGGATTAAAATTTTCTTCTATTAATTTAATCTATTTATTTAAAAATATAAACTCAAAGGTTACTATGTGCAATATGAACTAAATATCAAACAGCAGCTTTCTTGCTTTGATTTTCATAAATCTCTTGCGTCAAAAATGCTTTTTCTCCTTGCCTATGCTTTGTGCAGGCAGGTTTGTATTTAATGAAAATACGTTTCACATACCAAGTATAGAATTTTCCTTTTCTTTCCAAGGATTTAAATATTGCTCCCATGGGGTAGGTATCATATCTTTTTCTATCCCTTGGCAGTATAGTTAGAATGAATACACATGAACAGAAACTCACTCTGCTGAGGCAACAGTCAGGATGCTACACGGCTATGTATTAGCAGAGCATTGCTGTATAGCAGGAGCCAAGTCCAACAAATAGGTTATGAATGCTTCCTCTCCCTGTGCCAGAATGCTGCTACATGGTTCAAAGGCACAAAGGGCATTATTATTGTTGGTCCATATTGCATTTGCACTTTGCTATCACCCAGAAAGTAATCTTGCCTCCCATCCTTTTCTGTGGTCTATCTCACCCTCTGCATAGCTGCATTCGATCATCTTCTGCACTTTGTACCACTGAAATCTTGGCAGTACCCTCTTGTTGCCATATTTCCAATGTCTCTAGATCTTTTATTAAAATTTATTTTCTTGTGCTTCTCTGTGCAGTCAACATTATCCAAGTTTGCACCAGCCATAAATAAAAATGTGTTATTATTTTTCTGGAACATTCACAAAAAATATTAAATATAAATGAATGTTAAAATTCCAGCTTGGAAATGCCCATTTTGATTCCCAGGGACCCAATTATTTGTGCGCATTAAATTGCTTGCTGAAGAGTATAAAGCCAATGTAAATATATTTAATAATCCATATTTAAGCTTATTGGAATGTATTATATTAAGTTATTTTATATATCAGATTCAATGTATTTTAAGAGTATAGATTTATAGTTTTGAGGGTTTTGGGGCTACTTAATGAAAAATTTCTGTTTTTAAAAAGTAAGAGTAGGCTTAAAGAAAACAACCCAAAAGACTGGTTTCCCTTTTGGATCGGGACATTGACTTTTAATAACGTTTCTATGATGCTTCTCTGAGGACATTTTAACAGAAATGGGAAAGTCTGCATTCAGTGTAGGTAATAAAATAATTTGTCTTTGGTAAAATTGCAGTTAACTCTTCGTATTCCAGATATGAAAGTACATTGGCTGCAGTACTGGGAAAATCACACTGTCAGTCGGCTCTCCTCGATTCCTTGCAGGAAAAAATGCAGAGGTGAGGGGAGTGTGTGCCCAGCCCCACTCTGTGCAGCATCAACTGTCCCCTGAGGACAGAGTCAGTCATATCCCATAAAGGGGAAACCCACGAATGGAATGCACATCATGAACGAGGCAAGTGTCTTCAAAGCCACTGATTTCACGCTATCATGTTTGCAGATGAAGCAAAGACCTCAGGGAGATTAATGCAGAGGATGAAGGTCATTCAGCTGGGACTTGGCCGCACATTATCAATGCCTTAAAATTAGTTTGTTTCTCTTAATGTAGGGCAGACACTTCTTTTTTGTTTAGAATGGAATCACATTATGCTAAAGGTACAAAAAACTTTTTCAATGAACATTAATTTATTATTATAAGTCTGGAATTTATTTTATTTTTACAAAACTGAGGGTTTCACATACGGTTTCTCATTGCTTATATTTATTATTTGATATTAGAATACAATATTGATAAATGTGGTGGCATTGCTGCAAATCATTTAACCTGTGTTCTTTGATTTATGTGATTTTTACTTATGCAAATGACATATATGCTGATTGTTTTATATATTTTTTATGCTGCAGAGTGTCATTAGACAACATTTTATTTGAGTTCATAAAGCAGTTAAGACAACTCTTGTCATCAACCATGCATTTGTTCTAGGAATTGTTAAAGAAGTTTTACACAGGAGACTAGAGTGTTGAAGACAAGTAGAACAAAGGCCTGGCATGAAAACTTGACAATGATCTTTCTACAAATACAGAAGTTTCCACAGAACTGAACATGAACCCTTCACAAAGCAACTGGGAAAAGTGATAAGACCTGGAAGTGGGTCCCTCATTAGTGGACTAATTCTTTTTAATTACCTATTCTCTTTCATCTGAGACAGAAACATCACAAGTCTGAGGACAGAACAGCTCAGGTTAACACACAAACACACATGCACGCAGGCACGCACGCATGCACGCACACACACTTAGAACTCTATAAATGTAAGAAATAAAGATACAAACACGTGATGCTGGGGAATTTAGTTTTCCTTCTCATTGGTATTTCTCTTCCTTGCTGTTAGATGTGTTGTCAGAAAATCAGTAAAAATCTGTATAGATAACCTGAACCTTTGAGGTCATACTAAGTGCAGGTATTAATGATGTGCAAAGCAGATTTTAAAACAATTGATATTAAGCAACAGTGTAGCTCCTTGAAAGTAAGATATCTGTAAACCAGTCCTGAATAAATCCTACTAATTAAAGTCCCCAATCACCAAAACAGGCACAGTTCTTTGAGTCTAGCATAGCTAATGTTTTCATAGGCTGATCATGCACTGTTGCTTCAACAAGAGCAGCATTGTTGAACCTAAATAATTCCCTTTGAATTCAGTGCAAGGTACTGTGCCTCAGTTTGAATGTCAATCAATTTGTAATTTGAATATGATGCATTTTTAAACATTATAGTAATATTATAGGAAAAAAACTGCATGCAACAATATAGCTAACCAACATATTGCAACTACAATATATTAATACAGGCTTATCTCTTGAAATGACTTTAAGAATATTTTATAATTTGCACAAGACAAATATTCAGTGTAATAAAAGAAAGTTGAACAATGAGTTTCTTTAAGGTTTTATGAAAGATTAAAATGTAGTCCTTGCCATAGAGGGAATCTTCATTCTGGACTAAAAGACAGATTTACTCATTGTAGATTTTTTTTTCCAGCTGGAGAAATGTGTAGTGAGATATTCATCTTGCCTGCACCTGTGGTACTGACCATACCCATTCGGGGTGGGGACAGAAGTGGACATTACCTGGAGAACTAGTTCGAGAAAGGGGTTCCAGGGAGCTCTCTTGCTTGCAGCATGGGGACAGAAGAGCATCCAGAGACATCCTTGGGACCAGGAACCTGCTGGTGTTCATCTGTCTCTGTTGTAAGTTATTTCTCCATGAATAAACATCTATGCATCCTATTTGTTTCTCCTGATCCTTATTTAACCACAATAGAAATGCATGAGAAATTGTTTCTGAAGAGACTTGATAGCATAAAATTACTTCAGAAATTTCTGAACAAACAAAAACTCCAAAAGTGAAGCACTGTATGTGAATAAACATATATCACATTAAATGTCTAGCTCTATGTGCTGCATAAATTGTGTTAATAAATGTGTGACGTTAAGAATATTATGCAAAAAAATGTTTGTATTGTGTGATATATGCTATATAATATAAAGCTATGATGAGCTCTTAAACAAGAAACTGATTGTCATATTTCATATTCAGCTATAGCATGCTCTTTCCTTCTTGTTCAATCTGTCCTGCTCTAAAATAATACTTTTGTTGATATACTTAACCATCTTAAATAAATGGTTGTTAGTTTCCTTTGTATTATTATCTTGGCATATTTAAATAATATACATAGTAAATAATATACATAGTAACATGTAACAACAAAGCCCTAATTTGCATCAATAGAGCCCTAAGTTGCATGTATAACCAAAATATCATTTTGAAACCTCTGCAAATATGAATAAAATAATGCAGTTGAGGAAAGAGGGCTAATTCACCTCAAGAGAATGTGGAGATGCAAATGCCAAACCTTGTTTTGAAAGATAGTTTGAAAAGAGTTCAGAATTTCTAATTTTGCCACTTACTCTCAGAATCTGTACAGATAAGCCAAATGGAAAATCATCACTTCCATGCTGCTACCATACTTTCAGTCCCCAAGTGAAGCTCATTTTGTACATCTGTATCATAAAACAAACAACACCTGTGAGAAAGAAATGCATGGGAAGAAACACAGACCTGTTATTTGTTCAAACACTAAAACTAAGAAAGAAGAGGCTTCTTTGAGTTTTTCTCAATTTCCTTCCTAACCAGAACAGGGATTTTTGGCCTGAGTTTTCTAAAATATGGTCGCCCATGCTTACAACAAGAATTTGGAAAGCTATGGCAGAAGAAGGACAAAAGTCAGCTTGAATATATATCAGAAATCATTTTGAAAAGAAAAAAAAAATAAAATTAAACACAAAGATTATAGATAGCTAATTTACAGATGAGCAGTATAGTACCAGGTCATCGGTAGATGGATAAATTATATATAGATAGAGATATTTGGATGGATAGTTGGTAGATAAATAGACAGATAGGTACATAGATATAGATTATAGATCGATACTTGGAAGGATAATTAGAGTAATGATAGATGATAGATAGATGGATACTTGGAATGAAAGAGAGATAAATACTTGAAAGGATAAATAGATGATAGATGATTGATAGATGATAGACTATTAGATAGTAGAAAATATATAGAGAGAAAATAGGTAATGATAGATAGATGATGGTGGTGAAGACAGACAGACAGACAGACAGACAGACAGATAGATAGATAGATAGATGATAGGTAATGATATATAGCTACATGATGGGTGGATAGATAATAGATGCATTTGGTTTGCCTTTAACTTAATACTTGCTTCTTTCACTGTCTTTAGGCAGATTAGTTAGTGCACTGAGATTAGAAATTACAATGTAAAAAAGAGTTATGTTTTGATGGAAGAGTATAAGCACGCTAATAGTCTTATCAATGGCGAAGGAAAGAAGAATCCCAGGATGAAGTTTGAAGTGTCAGTATGTCCAACAATCACTACTGAAGACAATGTAATCCTCAAGGTCAAACTATATTTATTTTAAGTTTGTCTTGAATAGAAAAGGTTTAGCCAGGAGAATGTAGCACAAATAACTTACTGAGCCTACTGCCTGGGAAATAGGAGGCACTACTCCTTATGTTGCTATGCATCCCCTCTGTAGCTACTTATATAATTTATCCATAAGCCTACCTCCTACCAACTGGCTATGGATGACAGATACTTTTGTTCATTTAATATGAAAACATCTGGGATTTTTCAGGTGTTTTATAGGACAACAAACTCTTTATTCTGCCCTGACAATTACTCACTAAAGGTCAATGAGAGATACATGTTAGACCATTATGCCTTGGATGAAATTCTAGATTTAAATTAAGGAAATATTATTTATACACAAACAGACACATCTGACCTACAGAAACTCTAGAGCTATCCAGAGGTACAATCGCACTGTGATTTGACCTTGTCCGCATTCACACAGATGTAGGTCTGGGCCATTGTTTTTCCTAGTTGAACAAATTCCAGTAGACTAAGAAAACTAAAAGATTTTAAAATATATTCTTGTATGCATGAGTTTTTTTTTCTGATTTTTAGGTCTATGCTTGCTCATATCATGCAAAGCCGTTTTGGTTTCTCCTGGTAGCCTTTATCAACACAGACATAAGTTATCATTTGTGTGTAAGTTGAACATTATGGTCTGCCTTTAAAGGACAGTACTTTGGAGTGAGACAAACCTTAGTTGAAATTACAAAATTCTACATAGTGGGATCAGAGTTATAATGCTTCACTTCTTTCTGGTCGGTTTAACTTATGGAGGCAACATCTGAAAACAATTGCAAAAAAAAAAAAAAAATGTCTGTGCTAGAAAGAAAATGATTTTTATTCTTAGGGAATTAAACGAAGTTCAGTAACCAGAGGACAATGATAAATTATCATTGTCAGACCCCTACTGGTAAGTCCTTCTATAGTAAATGGGATCAAGTATTTTCCTCTTATTTTTAATCTTATTCTACATTATGACAATCTGCTTTCAGATACCCTCCTTAACTAGGTAAAGTCACTGTCCTAAAGGGAACTTTGGTGAGAGTTACTAAGGATGCATGATGTATATCCCTGAACTTTCTCTATCAAGTACAGTCAGAGAGTGTAGCTATCATATTTCCATGGGCCACAAACCTCAGACTATGTTTTCTTCCTGCCCTTGCTGCTTGCCTCTTGCCCTTGCTGCTTGCCTCTTTCAACAAGTTTTTGTTCGGATTTTGCATAATTTTGGGGAGGGAGGGAAAAGATGAGAGATAAAAAGATCACCTATGGATAAGCTTTTATAATCGGTACTGCAAACAGAGCCTTACTATTCCCTGGAGTCAGGTTGTACCTATATGGCTGGGGAGAAACAGTCTATAAAGCAAGTGGCACGGTGTAAATAATGACTGAAGTGTTGTCCCCAATCAATCATTGTCATTGTCCCCCCAAAGACTTCAGTTTCTAGAGTTACATAGAACTTGTGCTTGTAAGCCTCCTCGTCTACTGTTGGCACCATCGTTAAGTTTGAGAAATACTGGATGATCAGGCTGGTATGAAACATATCTTTAGCTACTGAAACATATACAAACATACATACACACATGTGTACAACAAGGTCATATTCCTAATCCTTGTCAAAGACTTATATCATTGATTCACAGAAACTTGAACATAGCCTTTCGCTCCTCTTCTATTCCTTCCCTTTGTTTGCTCACACACACCCCTCTTTCTGTCAAGAATGTTGGAGTATACAATGTAATCAAAGAAAGACACTGTGCAGGCACCAAGATCCACCATGGAGATTACAGTGGAATAAAAATGGCTCCAGCATACTCCAGTGATAAGTGGGAGCTTGAGAACAGACATTTTGGACAGGTACAAATGTAACAGAATTCTCCTTGGGGTGTCTCAATGTCTGTCACTACTGAGGAAAAAACAGGATAGAAAGAGAAGAATGGCCTTCTTGTTACTTCTGCATTTGTATGCACTGCTAGTCCATGCCCACAGCATGTTCAACTGATTAGCTCTGTTATTGACAAAATAGTTGCAGGCCTGGACCCATGTTGAGATATGTTAAATCACTTATTAATAGGAATTATTACTTTTCAGCTGTCACAAATGCTAACAAAGGAAAATTGCCAGACAGTTTTTAACCATTATTTGAGCATCCTGACAGATTCCACATTTGTAAAAGGATGCTGATGTTGCCTTGAAGCTATTGGAACATTTAAATCTACTAATAGCTACAATATTCTTCTTTCATAAATTAGAAGAGAAAAGAGGAAGATGGCTAGGTTTAAGAAAGCCATATGGTATTTTAAAAGAAGGCGGGAGTTTAACAAAAAAAAAAAAAAAAAAAAAAAACAGAAAAAATGTTTATATGTGGTTTGCTTGTCTTGTCAGTTTAACAGAGAGAGAGAGACAGAGACAGAGAGAGAGAGAGAGAGAGAGGAAGAGAGAGGTACAAATAAAAGTGTCAACATTTCTTGGAATAAACTAACTAAAATTGCCAGATTTTTAATAATTTTAAATATAATAGCAAAATAGAACACAGTTAAAAGAGTAAATACAGGGATTCCTTAGTGAATTGTTAGCAATTTGAAGGGACATTGCCAGTATACTCCATCTGCAATTTCCTATCTGCTAGACCAAATCCAGAAAATAAATAATTATTTGAGACATGCAGTCCAGAACTTCATAAAATCGGGGCAAAATTTTCATCACTCTCTTAGTAGTCCTCAATCTTCTCATAATGATTTTGGTAAAGACAAAAGGAAAAGGGAATAGAGAAATGTTCTCACAGAACTACATATTCACACAGCCTTCAGATCTCCTTACAGGGCTGCTTTAGCTCCTTGGCCTGGACTGCCAGATTGCATGGCTACAGTAGATTACTTGACATGGTGTCAAGTGCTTTTAGGATGCTGGATGACTAAGCATCTTTATTTAACTACCGTGCTACTAACCTTGCATGGGAAAGGGCTTGAAAAGGTTAATGTAAACATTGTCTGTTTCCTTCACCCCACACAAAAACACCACATCTGGTGGGTCACCTCACCCTGATGTCAGAACTCAAAGGACATTTGCTTTGTGTATGTCAGAGTAATTTTATGAGAACCAGACACCAAATGACTGAAGTGGAGCTCTGGGAAGAAACAGGCAGATTTTGTATGTGAACTGATTGGGTTGTTAAAAAAAAGGGGGGGGGTATGAGTGTGAGGCCAGGACCCTCTAGAGTAGTCACTGAAGCTTCCAAACAAATTACATCCATGCTATGCCTAACTTCAAATGGCAGGGAAACTTGGCAATAATGAGATTTTGGAGCACAGTGACTCAACATGACCAGAAGTCATGGATTAGACAATTCAGTCACATCTGGCTAGTTTTGTGATAAGAAAAAAGAATGCCAGGATGCAATATGAGACCCATATAACAACAACAATAAAAAAAAGTCTGTTCTATACTGATTCAAGCTCTGGTTGAATCAGCTTGCCCCAAGGTCTACCCCCACACACGCAGTTAATACTTCAGTGGGAGTCCTTGACCATTTTATGCAACGCGAGAATTCAGGAGAGATTAAAAACAGAGAAGTAGATATGGTTAAAAGCCACAGACTATGTCTACATTAAAACCATATAAATATTGCCAGACTGTTCTGCACCATACTTGTTAACTAATCCTATAATGATAAAATCAAGTTCTGCTGCAAATAAGTAAATATTGTTAAGTACAGAACAGAATATTTTCTTTTCCCAACCTATGCATTTTCCTACTTGCCTTCAAGAAGCATCACCATCCACTCAGTTATACAAGAGGAGGCTCTCTGGTTCCAGACAATTACCTGTTTTCCATTTTATTTCTAGCAGTCACTGATCCTTCAAAATCTTTAATATCTACAGGACGGATAACCCTGAAAGTGACCTGCAGTAACCCATGACTCCCACACCACCAATCTGATAGTGTGCCCGTTAATCTATCAGCCTTATTTCCTTCTGCTTTAATGTGACCCCTCATAATGTCACCCATCTGCGCATCTGCTGTCCCCTACCTCAGTGGGCTGCACAGATGTCCTCCTTCCTTCAAAACGTATCTTACTGTGGTAATATTGCAAGCATCCATGGGAACATGTGACCTCTGCAGTGAACATACACTGGTTTACAGTCTTGTGTTTTGTTTTACTCCTCACCTTTAAGCTATGAGGGACCATATCTTTTCCTCACAAATAAAATGTGAGCTCAGAGAAGACATTGCAGCATCTTTGTATACCCAGTTGCTGTAAATAATAGCAATAGATTGTTGGCTAAATGTTTTCTTAAAAGTCCATTTTTATTATGTATTGTTGTATTATGTATTATGCATTTATTTTTATTCTGTATATGTGCATATGAGGCAGGAGCTGCTGGATGAGGCAGAAGCATTGGCTCCTTCTGGAAATGGAGGTACAAGTGGTTTCAGCACAGTGGGTGCCAGCAACCAAGAGTAGTATGTGCTCCCAACTGTTATAGCCTGCTAAAAGAGCTTGTACTCCATTGGGCCCTTGCGTTTGCTTTTCAAGTTACAGTTGATTATCAGACCAAAAAAGAATCTTGCATTAAAATGCTAACAGAAAAAAAAATAATTTAATGAGTTAAAAGTGTACAACACAGTTGTTAAACATTTATGGGAAAAAGAGGAAATGTGTAAAGAAAAGAAGGAGGGGCAATCACTCTTGGTTTATTTCTTCTGGGGGGAGACCAAAGGCAAAACTGCAAGGAATAAATAAATGCCGGTATTTAGAAACACAGGTATTCCTTGATTGTGCTGTGCGATATACTGGAGGTGGAACAATAATACAAATGATACTAAAACTAATCTAATGCATGTGTATTATGGAGGAGGGAAAAGAGAGAGAGATATACAGAGAGATAGAGGTGCATTGTCCAAGATGTGACCAGACCGAATTACAGAACTTGAGTAAAACATTTCTATAACACAGATCCCAGAAGGTGAAGCAGGAAAAGGAAAATTAAAGAGGAGATTTCCATTTTCACTCCGATCTGCCTTTATAACTACTCCTCTGGTCCTCCCTCCCTCAGTGCAGCAGACTGTTTGCAGGGCCTGCCCCACCCCCACTGTGTCTCCAATTCTGGGGAACAGAAACTTGGAGGCAGACTCAGGTTTCCTCCTTCCCCTCACCCCTTTGTGTCATCAGCTTATTCCTAGCAACACTCTCTGTTGAGAACTAAGTGGCCACACCAGCCAGGGACTCAGGTTGGTAATGTCCACTCCCATTCCTGTCCCTCATGACAACGGTTCCAGTCATATTCCCACCTCAGTAGCATCCCAAGCTGGGGCCTGACCTCTTTATTTTTTTAAGATAATTTCTCTTTTATTTTAAATTTTTTATTCATTTTACATTTGAACTACAGTTCCCTCTCTCCCCCTGCATCCCCCTGCCCTGAACTCATCCACATCCACTCCTCAGATAGGGTGTTGAGGTTTAATAAGGATCAGGATAAACAATTAGGCTAAACAGATGCTTATTCAGAGAGAAATAACTCATAACATAGGTGAACACCAACAGGTTCCTGTTTCCAAGAATTCCTCTGGATGTCCTCCTGTCCCATTGGGGCTTGCAAGACAGCACTCTCTCGCACATTCTCCAACCTAGTTACCCAGGTCACTTCCGCCCCGGGCTCCACCCCCCAACGGGTGTGGTCAGTGCCATGGAAGGAAACAAAGTGAATATCCCACTATAGGTAAGGCCTCCCAAGGGGAGTCAACAAAGCCTGGCACATGCTGAGGCAGGACCAAGGCTTTCTAAGTACATCAAGGTTGAACAAGGCATCCCACCATTGCCAATGAGTTCCAAAAGGCCAGCTCATGTACCAAAGACAGATCCTGTTTCCACTGTCAGGGGCCCCACAAAGAGACCAAGGTACAGGACTGTCACCCACATGCAGAGGGACTAGTATGGGCCCTTGCTTGTGTAATCCCTCCTTCCTCTCTTCAGCTGGACCCCACGAGCTTCACCCAGTGCGTGGCCGTAGATCTCTGCATCTTCTTCCATCAGTTACTGGATGAAGGATCCATGATGACAATTAGGGTGGTCACCAATCTGATTTCAGGGAAAGGCGGTTCAGGTACCCTCGCCACGATTCTTAAAATAGCTGGGGTCATCCTTGTGGATTCCTGGGAAATTTCCTACCACAGGTTTCTCATTAGCACATCCTTCCTCCACTACCAGGGGATTCTGCCAAAGTTTGGAATGGACCTAGCTTTTATCCTCCCAGTGGAACTTCTAACCCATCCCTCATTCTAACCGAATCCTGTCTCTTCATGTAAACTCTCGACTCCTAGAAACATTTTCTCCTGGGACCTGCTGATGGCCACAGCCTGCAGGGCCTCAGGAGGATGAATCACACCGTCTTTGGTCCTCTCCTAAGATTTCTGGTTTGTCCTCAGCCCTGTAACAGCATGCTCATACATGCCCTCCTCCAGTGAATGGATTCACTGGAAATTCCAACTCTTGCTCCAGACCCAAGTCACTCCACACCAGCCCTCCAGATGGTGCCTGTCCCCTGCTTGCAGGATCCTCCCGTCCTGCCACAGCTACCAATTTCTGTGGACCCCATCACTAGGTGTACAGGATCCAGTTATCTTTTTCCTGAAGCACCTGAAACACTTTGAAGTCTTCTCTTTGCTACCACCTTCCTCCCTGTACAAGCATTCTCTGAAAACCAAAAGAGGCCCACAGAACCAACAGAACACACTCCACAAAGACAAGACCAGATTTCAACACTTAGAATCAAAATTATCCCCCCCCAAAAAGTATAGCCAAGTATGGCGACAAAAGTATATGTACCCCTACGCCCTTACCCAAATGAACATATTAAACAAGGAATCCAAAAATCAAAACTGTTGTTCTAGAATTGGTGGTGAATGCTAAGAGATTTGCATAGTCTTGGCCAACCAGGATTGCAATTTCTACAAATTTACAGGAAATGGCTATGTTCCTGCATAGGGGATTGGGAACAAAAACGTTTGCCTTGTGATTCCTTAGATGCCTTGAAGATGTTTGTAGCCACACAGTCCTAAATTCTGTATCTGATACATGAGATTCTTGAATGTTTAGATATTTTAATTGAAGGAAAGTGATGGAACGCTTTCCTGGATTTACATCTTCCATTATTTACAAGTGAACCAACCTAATAAAAATCTATCTGGAAAGAACCTAGTAGTTAGCACAAACACTAGGATATTTAACTCAAATAGAAGACTCTAATTGTATAATTAGGTGAGGCGCTAGTTAAATTTTGTGATTTATTAACTATTATTATTTAATGCTTGATAAAAATACATAACATAAATGTCGCAACATAGTGCATGCAACAGAATGAAATATCTAAAATGTGGTTATCTAGACGAAAGAAAAATATTTTTCTTTTGAGGCGATCTATAGCTGTTTTGACTAAGGTTAAAATAAGCATTCTTTATACAAGCTTCTGAACTGAAATTTCCTCATTTCACATTTGTAGAAAGTCTTTTCAGTGGAGCTAGAAAAGAGGAGAAAGTGTTCCCATGTTTCAAATCTCAGGCTGGGTAACCCTGGAATTTGAATGACTATCACAGCCTGGATTGCTGGTTAATAATTAAGGAACATCATTGACCACAGTGTTTGACTCAGTAATTCCACCTCTACAGAGGAAACATCATTCATAATAAATAATTAGAAAATACATCTACACCAACATAGAGCACCAATTAAATAATTTACAGAATGACTATGTGATAGAATATTTAACAATATGGAAAATAGATATAATACAACCTTAAGTTTTAAAAGCTTGATATAAAAGTGCATTTTCCTACTATATAATTTTAATGTTTTATATCCCAGCTTAGTCTATGGTTTTATCATTTCTATAAATATTTCCATATCAAGGTATTATCTTTTGATATTGGGCTCATGGTTGATTTTTCTTCATAGTAGCTGTTGTTCTTTTAAATTATGCTCACACTTCCCTATAACATTAATAATCATAAAAATAAAGCATACATGTAAAGAGAAATATGCCACAACATTAATTTAAATAGACAGCTATAATTTTGATCCATTTAGCTATTAGAAATTATTAATGCTTTAATATCTGAAAGATCTTCCTAGTAATTTAATTTTTAAAAGCCTGCTATTCAATCTTGAATGTGAGGTAAAAATATGAAATAGACAACGATTTACTAACTTTTGCAAATTTGCACCTACTTTATGACCAGAGTATAACTTGTCCTCTGAAAGAAAACTAAACCAAACCATAACAAGATCCTTAAACTTTATCATGATCCTCTATTTGAAATGTAGCATAATATTCATCCAAGTAGAAGTGTAATTTTAATCATTTGTGTAGCCATATGCCTAATCATGCTCTTAGGTTAGTAGTTTAGACTGAGGAGTAGGTATTTTGGACAATTGCACTTGCAACTTTCTAAGAAAAGATCTTCCAAGATAATTTTCTTGATGGTTTGCCATGTATTCTCAGCAAAACTGTCATCCATATTCTATCCTTTCTCAAATATAGAGGTGAAACTCCTTCTCGACCACTTTTAGGAAGGACTCCATCTGAAGAAGAAGCAGGGGGATGGTAGAAAGTGATGGATAGTGGAGAGGGGAAAGGGAATGGAAACGGTCTCAGGGTCTTTAGTTTTCTCTAAGTCATAGAGGAATTTTGGCTTGCACGTCCTGTATGGTTTCATGTTCAACACAGAACTAAAGCACGGTAAGGCATGATAGGAAAATGTTAGATCCCTTCCTTGTTTTCCTTACTTACTGTATCTCTTTGGGGAGTTTTAGATTTTCTTTATGGACAGGGAAAGTTTAACAATTAAAACAAAAGAAAGGTCAAACATGGGCTTAGTCCTCATCAAGTGGGGAAGGGGTCAATAGAAACGGCACAATCACACTGCATCATCAATCTTCTAGCACTTTGCTTTACTTCTGAGCATTTTAAATAAATAATAGAGACAATTTCACGGTGGATATATATTCTTCTTCTTTAAAATACACCATTCAAAGCTATATCTAAATTCTGCTGTTTTTCCTACTGCTTTCTATGTTGTTAAACTTATGTATCTGTGTTCCACAATTGTTTATATATTATCTCTTTCTGCCTAAGTTTGTACTGATATGAGTCTCTCTACCTGTGATTGGGATATCTAGAAATCAATGGATTATATTTTTAACATTGGTTTGTTTGTTGTTGTTGTTATTGTTGTGTGTGTGTGTGTTCTCTTTTAAGACTTTTGAGCTAAAACTCAAGAGACGTTGTTTTATGATTTCAATGCCAGATGCTTCTCTTGTAGGTATAATAATATGTTTTCCATCGACAGGGATCCTTTTAGCAATTTGAAACACTTACAATCAAATCAAATTCTGATTACTTAGAAGTTTATTTGATTTCTTATCATCTTCTATGATGTACTTTTATAAAATATAATAGAGCTAAAATTTGTCTTCTCATGACTTTCTAAAGAACATTTGGTCTTACCTTTCAGGGGACAACTTTCGTTTGCTAAACTTTTCAAAGCCTTATTCACTGTCTTTCAGACAAGAAGTCTGAGAATTTTTACCTTGTTGTTTTTTATTCATGTTTTATTCTAATACCCTATGTCACCTCATTAGCATGAAAACAATAAATCTGCAGTATAGTGTGCATTCTCTATAACTCTGAAGCTAGTTTTAACATGTATTTTCATTGTTTCACCTAATGGTCACATTCATTCACATGACTGAGCTTTTATATCTTACTCTTAAGCTTTCTGGATCTTAGACTTTGCCATGTATTTTTGAACATCACCTGGAACTGTCTTTTGTTACTTTATATGTCATTTAAATTCTAAAAATCTCAGTAATATTACAGTGTGTCATCTTTTTTTCAGATATACCGCCTGTTGCAATTTTTAAAAGTGGAGCGTGAGAGAAAGATGCCATGTGACAGAGGTTGGGTGGAGGTTTATTTTGGTTTATTTGTTTGTTTGTTTGTTTTTAAGTTGATGAAAGTGAATGGGAACAGTGGGAAGAAGAGAGGGGAGACATGTCTCTGGAGACAGGATTGGCAGAAGAGGGGAGAGAGAGAGAGAATGAGAAGAAAATAGAGAGAGACAGAGAAACAGAGAGAAAGAGAAAGCTGTGAGTTGGCTAGGCCATTTTACACAGGTGGTGCTCTTAGTGGCTGTAGTTGAGGGTGTATCCTGTCAGAACCCCAAGGACAGGCCAGAACAGATGCCTGAATGCTAGCTAACACCACTTCCCATTGAAGTTTACATATCAAACTCATTTGGTCACCAGAGTACTCATTTATTATGTCTTTAAAGGATGCTGCTTAGAGAAGGTCCTCTGCCATCTAAGTATGAATTATCTGGAGGTTGTGATAGAACATAAGCATTGAGGAAGACTGAATACAATGTGTTGACTATCTGAGCTCTCTTAATCATATCAAGATTGGAATGTACACCAGCCATACCATTAGTTCTCAGTTCTTCTGACATGATTCGACTTTATACTCCTGGTTTTGTATATTCCATAGTTCACTACAGTTCATAGTAATTTTCAAAAGTTCTGCTTAAAAGTGATGATGCTGTATTTCTGGAGAGTGCACACAACGTGTAATGCAAATATATGTTAAGGAAAGCCTGTTGTGTTTTCATGATTGTTATTTGACACTTATGCTTAATATGTTAGGACTTTAGTATATTGCTATGTTTTTCACTACTTTCTAGTTTGTGTGATTTCCATAATTACTTGGTTTTCTACTGTGTATTAACTATTGTAATGAAAGAGTGAATATCATGAATAAATTTTCAACAGATTATATGCTTATGAGAGCTGATCATTGCATATTTGTGAATTAGTAAATCACAGGAAGAAGAATAAATACATACTCTGAAATATCTACATTGGAAAAGACTCAAACCCAACTCAAACTCTTATCTCTCAAAGTTCATCTTTCTCTACCATGTTATGTACAGTTTTTTTCCCATATGGAACCCTTTTACAATTCTATCAAAACTATTAATGAGTTATTAAATAATGAGTCCATTCTGGTACAGATAGTGGAGAATATTTTGTATTCATTCCAATCATCTTTTCTTGGATAATGATATAGATTTGTGATCATTAAAACACAGAATATATATTTGATATAAAACTGGCAAATACATGTTATACATTAAAGAAAAAGAAAAATACAACAAACATGATCTTTGTGAAGTCATGCAAAGACATTTGGGGATTTTTTTTTAATTTTAACAAATTAGAAAAATTTACCAGTTGATTATGTCCCTTGTACACTAAAAGAGATTTCTTATGTTTCAACACTCACTACAGATATTTCAATAATAAAAATAAACCTCTGAGATAAAATGATCTCTCTCTCCCCAAACAGTAACTTTAAAATTCCTAGGAGAGGAATCCTAATAGCCTTCTTCACATAGATTTTCCAGGTGCTTTCACTGCAAATGTATAAATTAAATCAAGAAAAAATGGCCTAATATCCTCAAATTCAATTTTAAAGTTCTCAACACATTTAGACATTATTGAAATACAACTTTCATGTAATTGCCTAGAAAAACTTTAAAAGCCAGGTATTTGGAAATCTGCACCGTCTCCCTATTTTAGAATCTCCTGTAAGCTATCAGCATCCACTGGAAAATATTGAAAGCATTCTTTTTAAAACACAGGAAGTAGACAAAGGTGTTCATTCTGAGCTATTGCTAGATGTGCTGCACAGAGAAATCAGGTGACAGGCAGAAAAAACAGGGTGGCAAACAGGAAACAAGAAAATCAGATTACCAGTGTTCAGAGGACACTGATCCAACTGTGCTTAGAAAATCCTAGACTCCACCCAAGGAGCCTCAACTGACATATTCCATAGATAGGACAAAACTGTATGTATAAAACCCAAGAGCTTATCCACACTTTAAAATGGAATTACCTCACAATGTAATACAGCAAAAAAAACAAAAGACAAACAAACAAACAAATCCAGTTCTACTTAGATATTAAAACAAAACAACTAAACGAAAATTAGGACCTCTGATACCTAACGAGGAGAAGGAAAACAGCACAATGAAAACCAGAAAGCCCAGAAGGAAACCAAAGTATGCAGAAAGAACAAACTCATTTGTGAGTAGAATTAAAATTGTTCAAATGTTCATATGATTAAAAATTATGTAATTATTAAGCAAAGCTGCATTGCTTTCTATATGCATGGCATTCTATATGTAACTGCAAAAAAAAATTCCTATGTTTGGAAAAACTAAAGATGCCTCACAGTTGAATGATTTTTCCATTAAAGGACAGTACTACAAGTACTACAGTAACTGGTTTCAAATATATTATGCAGTCATAACAAAAGTAACATGTTATCGGAATAAAAACACTTAGACCAATGTAGAAGAGAGCTCTTGGAGGGAAATCTGCATGTCTACAGTCAAGTGTATCAGATAATGTTACCATAGAATGCAATGAGGAAAGTTCAGTCTCTTAAAATATAGGCTCTGAAAGCTATATACCCACATTATCCCAAATATCTCACTGAGTACAGCCTAAACAAATCAAAGGTATTTAATAAAAGTTTTTACTTTGAATTGCCGCAGTAAAGCAGGATAAAAATTCTTAAAGATTATAGCACAGCTAATGTTTTTCTTAGCTAGACACGAATACTATAAGAACTCAGGAAGGAGTCAGGTAGAAGTGGCAACTGGGAAGAGTGAAGGGAGGGGAAACTGGTCAGGACGTATTTTATGAGAGGAGGATAAATTATGAAAAAACATTAAAAAGTAAACTTCTATATACATGACTCCAGCAAAATAACTAAGCAGAAGAGTACAAGATAGCCTGAAAGACTAGATAAAACCCTTGCCAGTCTATTATCTGATAAAAAGTATCATTCAGATATACCAAGAGTTCAGAAATAAAAATTAACAATAATTAATCCAATTAATAAATGTAGATTCTGGAAACTTCTTAAAGGAGTCCAAATTGCTAGTAATTTACAGGGAGAAAATACTTCAACACCTGTAAACATTAAGTAAATGGAATTTAAAACTACAGGGAGATTCCATCTTACCCCATGTTAGTCTAAATGAGATATCTCCATACTCTCAGGCATTTGACAATTTGTGTCAATGTGGTAGTGATATCTGGGAGGTTTAGGAGCTATGATCTTGTTGAAGGAACTGTGTTACCGCAGAATGAGCTTTTGTAGCTTAATGACTCCTGCCATTTGGAGTTGCCTCTCTTTAGTGTCTGTTTGTGGCTCAAGATGTAGCTCAGGTTGAAGTAGCCTTCAACCACAATGCCTTTGCTCCAACCCAATGTAAACAAGAGCCCAAATAAACTCTTTTTCTGTAAGTGGCAATGGTCAGGGAATTTTATCAACAGCAATAGAAAAATACCTAAAACATACGCAACCAAAATGGCCACTACCAAATGTAACAAAAGCAGATAAGGATATGGGGGCGGTAATAAATCCATTGTTTGGAGTGTGTACATTAGTGTAGCACCAGGAAACTAGTATGGAAGTTCCTGAAAGACAGTAACAATATAATGGCCATGGGGTTCATCTATACCACTCCTACCATTCCTCTGGTGGCAACCTAGTCAATATCCTTACATGATACCCACATACTCTTGTTTCCTGGAATACTATTCACAGTTTTCAAGCAATGAAACCAGTGGACGTGCCATCAACAGATGAGTGGATCAAACATGGCATTTGTGCAATATAACCACGAAGAAGAATCAAATAAAAAGGGAAAATATGTTACTCACAGTCAGTGTATTGAGCAAAATAAGACAGTTACAGAAAGACAAGTACCACATTCCTTTTCTCTTATGTGTAAGTGACTCCCAAAGATGAGCAGAAAGCAAAGGAGACACTATTGCTGAAGCATAGGAATCAGGCTACAGTGAGAGGGAAGGGTGAGAGAAAGGGAAAATGCATGTGGTCATAACCCAGCACATAGGTGTGTGGAAATACACTTTTAGTCCTCTCTCATTAAAAATGTGATCAGTATTCTGGAGCAGCACCCATTTGTATTTAGCATTCCATAGCATTGTTTTCTGACAGAGTGCTGTTTCAGTTAGCTAGCCATATGTATTAATGACTAACATTTAAGTTTCTGCTTTCCATAGTTGTTTATACGTGAAAATTTATATTGTGAATTTAAAGGAAATATATAGAAAAGCCCAGGAGCATGGAGGTGGGGTATGTGCACTTGAGTTCAGGTGCCCATGGCAGACAGATGCCTCTTCAACTCTAGAGTTGTAAGTGGTTTTTGAGCTGTCTGGCATTGGTTCAAACCATCAAACAGGGGTCCTCTACAGAGGTGTTATAATTTCTTAACAACTGTGCATTCTCTCCAGCCCCAGCGCTTTTAACCTATCTATCCAAACTGTTCTGAGATAGTTGATTGAATCACATTTTTCCTGATGCAAATGATGACCTCCACTATTAAGGTTAAGTCCATGTGCCCTACAAACCTGAGGACAGAGAATCATTCAGGGTTGAAATCTGAAAGCAAGAGACACAGCTCTGATCCCCTTGACTTTCTTTTAACTGGGGGTCAGAAAGCTTGTTTGGTCAAGAAAATCTGTACAGTCAGAGACATTTAAAGTCCCAGTGAGGCTTGTTTCACACGGAAAGTTATAAAATCAGTAGAAAGACAAGTTGAATGATATTCAGTGTTACCCCTCTTTAGAGAATTTTACTTGTGGCCATGTAAATTTATTTACATAAATTACGAGAAGTATACAGTCGGTTCTTTTCATTAACAAAGTGGATCAGTAGTCTGGATCAATCTAGATCTATATTTAGCCTCCCACAGCATTGTCCCCTGACAGAGTGCTTCCCATTCCAGCTTGCTCATCACTGCGATCTAAAGAGTCTCCGGTTTTTAAGTATTACGATGATTAAATCAAGGCATGGAGTTTTACTTAGTGTCCTGCAATGATGCTTGGTGAATGTTAGCTTCTTACTTTATTACATTAACATAAATGATTAAATGCAGAGAGAGAGTTCTATCTTTTAGACTTGATTGTTTAAAAAAAAATCACATGTCTCTTCATAAGACCACTTCTGAAATCAGCATTCCATCCTCTGTGACTCTATGACTGAAGAAAACATGTACTAAGAAATGTATTTCTGTCCCAGAGTGAGAGCTTAGAATGAATACGACCTCTGTGTACTGCCATGTGTGAATATCCCTGCTCAAAACAGCATTATGGATATTGCTGTGTATAAATAACCCACTCAACTCAGTATTATGTATATAGCCATGTGTGAATAGCATATCAACTCACATTATTTCTTATACATCCTACAGAATTCCTTGCTCATATTATTGCATGTAAAAATAACTTCATTCTTTTACTTTTGAAACTATTTACTTATTCTTTGGTAATTGCATTCATTGATATGAAGTTAAATCACCTCTGCCCTTGTTTTCCTCTCTGGGAATCACCCAGTAACAGATCTAAAAGTCCTAACTTCATTCTTTTTCATGTTCTTTTTAAGATTATAGTGTAATTACAGTTCTCTCTTCTCTTTCCTAGCTCCTAACCTCTTATATATCCCTCCTTGTTCTCTTTCCAATTCATGGCTTCATTTTTCATCATCATTATATACCTATGTGTATATGAATAATTCCTAAATATTCCTATATATGACCTGCTCAGTCTATTTAATGTTACTTGTATGGAACTTTGAATATCCATTGTTAAGTGTAATAAAAAGTTATGAGGATGCCTGTGAAATGGTTAAGATGGTAGAAACACTTGAAGCAAGACTCACAACCTGATTATAGTCCTAGGAACCCATGCTTTGGAGGAGGAAGAAACACTTGAAAGCATTCTCTGTTCTCCACATGCTATGAGCATACCTACATACATTCACACACTCACACACACACACACACACACACACATACTCTCACCCACACACACACACTCATACCCTCACACACCACCACAACAATAAATTAAAATTTAAATACATTAGGCATATATGTGTGTATTTATACCTGATCTTATTGACTGATAATATTACCAATTATTTAAATAGTTACTGAACATTGTATTCAATTTTATAAAATACACTAATACCTAATTAATATATGGATAGTAAGGGGATTCTTGGTGTGTGTGCATGGGGGTTCCTGTTGTATTATTTTATTGTCTTGCTTTTTGAGACAGAGATTCCTTGGGTAGTGCAGACTGACTTAGAATTCATATGACAACCTGATCAGCCTGGAACTCCCCGTCTTCTGTCTCACCCTGCAAGTGCTAGGATTGGAGATACATAGCATCATGCCCAGATTTCTGAGTATGATTTACCAGCACAACGATGGTATCTGTACTCAAGTACAAACCAGTAAACTAGTAAGTGAAAGGCAGCAATAATTCTCACAGACGTGAAAATGGCCTCATGTGTAGTGTGCTGTTCCCTCACCTTTGATTTCTAGTGTGCCTTCCCCTGCTTCTGCTTTGTGCCTGCCTTTATCACTTCCCAGACAAAAGCCACACAGTTCTGGATTTTTGTTTTCATGAAAAAGTGATAAGGGAAACAGTGCTTCTTTTACTTATATTTTAACGTAAATTTTATAGATAAAATTATTCCACTCAAAATACTTCATATGAAATACATGTGCATCTATCCACGAGTGTCTAAGAAAACAGGAGAATGTGTAAGAAGATGCCATCCTGTGCCAGGTCAGACATCTGTGCTCTCATACGTATTCATCCCAACCAAGTGTGATTATTGATCCTGCATGCATTTGTCTCCAACAAACCCTCCATAATGGTTACTTTACTGTTGCTGTGATAGAAAATTCTGACAGAAAAAAAAAAACCCTTTAGGAAGAAAGAGTTTGCTTTAGCTTAGAGTTCAAGGGGGATAACTTGCATCACGACTGGGAAGGTACCCTAGCCCCAGTGTACCATGCATTATTAGTGGGAAGGCACAGCAGCAAGTGTGTGAGGCCAGCCTTGCATTCAGGAAATTGGTAGATCACATTTCCTCAGCCCACAGGAAACAGAACAGAAGTGGAGCAGGGATGAAACCTTGCCTCCAGTAATGTACTTCCTTCAGTCATGTTCCACACCTTAAAGGTCCATAAGATTTCTAAACAGTGTCACCAACAGGGGACCACCTGTTCAAATTCATGAGCCTGTAAGGGACCCTTCTCACTCATACTGCAATAACCCCTATCAAGACTTTGTTGATGGGGGATGTCCTTCTGTATAGGTGTTAATCTTATTGGATGATGAATAAAGCACTGCTTGACCAATAGAAGCAGAAAGATAGGAAGAACTAAGAGACTAGGAGAATTCTGAGAAAGGTAGGGGAAGGAGAGCCCGCGAGGAGACACCATGTAGAGACCGGAAGGATAGGATGTGCCAGGTGTTCAATACATAGGTTAGTAGTTATGGGTTAATAATTAAGACTGAGCTAGCCAAGAAGGAGCCCTAGCCATCAGCCTACAGTTTAATAATTAATGATTATTTAATAATAAATAATTAATATAGCATCTCTGTGTGTTCATTTTGGGCCAAAGCTGTAGGACCAGGCTGGAACACTTAGTGGGGGAAAATTAACAATATCTGTCTTTCTCATACCATTTTATGTATGACAATAAAGTTTTGAGTATCAACTAACAAATAACAACACTGAATGTCTGAGTATTGCAGAAGGATACAAGCAAATTAAGATTAGCTTCTCTAGTGACATTCTCTGCTGACAAAGTCATGTGGAAAGATGTCACAAACTTGTTTATGATGTAAATCTTCCAACTGCAAAAAATTAGGTCTGTGATATATAAATGCCATTTTTGAAAAGCACCAGCTTTCAGCTTTACAGAGTGCTAGATATGTCATCATTTCACTTATGCACATGTGAACAACCATTCTTGTATGACTCTGACATACTGGGGATTTCTGTTTTCTTGCTTTGGGCAAATTCATCCAAGATCATATATACATTAATTTAGAGGGAATATAATAACAGCCTTGCTCAAGGTATTAGAAGATCAGAATTCTTTAGAACTGCCTTAAGTTGTTCCTTGAGCTTTTAATAATCTTTAGTATAATTCATGTTACATGTTTGGAATGGTATTTAAAAATAATATATAATATGGTATACAGAATTATATGTTACACAATACTTTATTTTAGAGAAACAATGCCAGAAAATGGGAGAGTGAAGATATTACATCGCTCTGAGATTTTAAGTACAGGAATCCTAGAAATACCAAAAATTCAAAACTGTTTTAAAATTTGATAAACATATACTCACTGTTCCAACCTGTGTTTCTAAAATGTGCATGCCTCGGGAACCCAGAAAATCATTTATGATATCCAGAGAAACAAATATGTGATTCCAATCTATCTGTGCTGGATTCCTTCAAATATTTTTCTTTCTGTTAGGAAAGAAAACTAACTTGTAATTTTTCCCAAAGGTATTCTTGGTTAGGCTGTAAAAACATGGTACACTTGGAAGCTAATTATATTCATGTTCTTATTTGCATAGTTCTTCTCCCGCTCAATGTCACCCAGGAGCTACTGAGCTTGAAAGAGTCAGCAAGTTGTGCCGACTGCGCTCTGCTCTCCCCTCTGCTCTCCCTGTGCAATCTAAATCAAAGGCTGGCAATCCTGGCCCCTAGGCTACGTTTGACTCACCACAGTTTGTAAACCAAGTTATTGAAGCACAACCACACCCATTCATTTATATTATCCAGAGTTAAATGCTTATGAAATTATATTTTATGGGCCACAAGCTCCAAAATACTTACTATCTGGCCCAGAACAAATAAAATTTGCTGTTTTTTGACCTGAATAATCATTTTGTTGCTTGATAAGGCTATGAGGAATGTAGTTGTTGAAATTAACAAATTACAAGGTATGTTCAGCTATACACAATACACATGTACCTTGTATGTACAATGTTTAAATCAAGCTAAACATATGTATTACTTATGATATTTATGAATTGCTTGGTGACAAAGCCTTTAACATCTCTTCTACCTATTCTTAATTCCCAACACCTAATATATTCAGACATGTTAGTCTCCCAGGGTACTCCTAGTCAGAAGTAAAACCATGTCTTGAAACCCATGTTAGTCCACCTCATTGTTCCCAGTCTGCCTAAACCATAGCTCTACTCTCGCCTACTATGAAGTCAACCTTAAGATTCTCCTGTGGCTGAGATCATGAAGTGCCCATCCTCCCGTGGTTTATTTCTACTTCTGACCATCTTGACAGAACACGACTTCATTCTTGTTTTTTGATTAAACGGTACTCTATTGTGTGTAAGTCCCAATCACGACTCGATGAACACTTATGTTGATACCATTTATTAATGGTTTGGAATGATGCTGAAAATATACGTGTGTCTCTTTGAAATACAGATTCCATTTCCTTTGCACACATACTTAGCAGGGCCATAGGTTACTTATCCTGTTGTCTTTAGGTTTTGAGAAAATGCCATATAGTTTTCCACAATTGTAAGGATGCAGGCATTATGCTGGCCTGCCCCTGTCACCTGGCAGAATGCACTCAGGCAGTACTCTGGTCAGCCCAGGGTTCCATGACCACTAGACTGCAGGCAGGTGTAAAGGACTCCTTTAAAAGTCAGACCCCTCCCACTTACACTCTTTCTAGCTTTCTCTTTTGCCTTCTCTATTTTTCTCTCTGTGTTCTGCTTTTGGTTGGCCACCAGCTACCCCCATCTTCTTCTCTCCCTCTCTCTCTCTCTTCCGTTCTCTCATCTTCTGTTCCCGGTGCCTCTGTGTCTCTTCCCTTCTCCCTCACTCCCCTTTCTAAATAAACTCCTCACTTAAGCTCTATCAGCCTGGCATGTTAGTCCCTGCCACCTCGGTCACCCTCACCAGCTGTGCATCCTATCCTGCTATGCTCTCCCATGTGGTCCCTTACCTCGGGACCCCACTGACCCGGGACTGTCACTCAGGAGCACCACCACCCCTACTGCAGCCTTTACTCTTATAACTCTAACTAAAGAACAACAGCAATGACTGTACCATTATATCTATTCAGCAAAAAACAGCCAATGTTTCCTTCATATCTTTGTGAACACTTGTTATATATTTCATGTATCTTGGCGAAACTTGTTACTAAATAATAGTATATTTAAAAAAAAAAAACTAATTTAATTTCACGACTTATTCTTCAAGTTCCCAAACTTGATTTCTTCATAATAGAAAAGGAAGAGAGGATAAACCTCATCCTGTTCATCAGTATAAAATATTTGAGGTGCTGACCTGTTTTGAATCTCTGGACCAGGTGTTCCTAGGCATGTAAAACTCAATTGCTCTGATGGGAGATGCCATTCTATAAATGTTTCTCTTATCAGTTAGTTAATTAATAAAGTCCTGTTGTCCAATAGGAAAACAAGTTAGGAAGGACTAGGAGACAAGGAGAATCCTGAGAGATGTAGGAGGAGATTCAAAATGTAGAGACTTGAGAGAGAACAGGTCGAGACCCTTTCTCCAGTAAGATGAGACCATGAGGAAACACTTAGATTAATAGAAATGGGTTAATATTTAAGGCAATGCTAGCCAATAAGAAACACTAGTAACAGGCCAATAGCTTTATATCTAATACAGCATAGCATCTGTGTGTTATTTGGGGCTGGCATGGCTCTGGGACCAGGCTGGCGGGAAAACTGCTTGTAACATTTATCTTCCTCAATCTATGAGCTGCAAGTACCTCTGAGGTGTAGGTAGGGTTTTGCTGTCCCACAGCCACTCAAATAATCATTCAGAGGTTGAATTTTACTTATAAGTGCTTAGCTGATAGCTCAGGCTTTCACTAGCTAACTCTTCCATTTACATCATCCCAATTTATTTATGCTTTTACATAGGACGCATGGCTTGTTACCTCATTTTTCTACACTTTCTGCTCACATTTGACTGGCTGATGACTCCTCTGACTCTGCTCTTTTTCTTCCCATCATTTTCAGTTTGACTTTCCCACCTAACTGTATCCTGATCATCTTGTTTATTAAACCAATCACAGCAACATACATTCATACAGTGAAAAGGAATTTTCCACAGCACTGAGGTTTTCGATTGCTTTACCACTAGTTTCTGCTACATATCCAAAAGCAACAAATATGAAAATAAATGATGGAATAAACATTTTACTTATATGATATACCAATTTTAGAGAATTTAGAATTACCCCAATACACTACAATTTCATTTTTTTATGCTGAAAACTAAGCATAACCCTGAATGTCTCTGGAAGTAAAATCTTAATATGCCTGGTCAGTGCATGTGACCTACTTTAGCTGTACTCTCTCATCATGAAAAACCATACCAATCACTAAAAAGATACTGCAACTCACTTTAGTGAAGCTTCTGAATTATTCAAGATACCCAATACTTATAGTATCCACATCTGGGTTAGAGAGATGATTCAGCAGCTAAGAGCACTTGCTGCTCTGGCAGAGGACCTACGCTCAGTTCTGTTCACCCTGATAGAAGTGCATAAACATCTAACTCCTGTTCTGGGTAATCTAATGCCCGACCCTGGTTACTTTGAGCATGATGCATGTGTTTGGTACATAGACTTATGTATAAGGTGCTCACGTATTCCATGGATATCTCCCTAACCAGTTGTAATATCTTTGCAAGAATATTACATTTTATGAAATTTTTTAACTACAACTACCAGCAATTTCCCCCCCTAAACAATATCCAAACCACCTCTTCCCTCTATTTCCTTTACACATGGTTAGTAAGTTTGTAGTATAATTTTCTCACTTTCTTGTGATTCCATCAAGTTTCTTTTGCAAAAGCATATTTTGTTTCATTCTGTAATATACCTTTAGTATCTAATACTAAGTATAATTCATGGAAAGAAGTATTCACATGTATGTTATGAGTTAATAAATGTAGTGAATTAAGAAAACAACAAAAGTTTATCAGCACTTATATATGTCCTGCCCCTTGATTATATATTTACTTTAAAAAGAGACTAGAAAGACAAGATAAAGGCATACATACTCTTCAGTGTTAGTTTTATAAGTAAAAAATGAAACAATCCATTATTATCTCTAGCAAGTAGGTAATGTCTACATCTCTCAAGTCATAAGCAAACCTCACAGGATACTTGTTCCATGCCCTTTGTGTAGTTACTTCCTTTTCCTTGAAGGAATTTACTCTTTTGGTTTTCCTTTATTCAAATTTGCATTTATCTTTTACATTCCTCATACCATGATAAATTGTTCTTATGAAAAATATGTGTGTATTTCTCTAATTACATTATTGGAGGAATTCTATTTATTCTATTAAGTGTATTTGATTAATTGAGAATGCTTACATTTTGTTGTGATTAGTCTTACTTTATTTGTCAAAACTTATCAACTTCCTGTCCCTATCCATTCATTATTGGACTTGGCAGAACGATACTTCCTATAATGATGGTTTTAGTGCTTAGCTTGATGAGACATATTTAAGTAATGTTTCCCTTCCATCTCTATTTTTTTCTTTTCAACTTAAATGCCTACCTAGAATCATGACTGAATGTGTGTGTTATGTGCTTGTGCTTGTAACATGACTTCATTTTTGTTATATCACAGATTAAATCACTTTACCTCCATAGACTTACACTCTACTGAAAATTTTTATTTATCTATCTCATATATATATATATATATATATATATATATTTAGAAAATTTAGAAGGAAATATTTATGCAGAGAGTTAGTACTATAAGAAAGAACCATTTTGTAAATGTTCCTCTTTTATGGTCTCTCTCTCTCTCTCTCTCTCTGTCTGTCTGTCTGTCTCTCTCTCTCTCTTTCTCTGTCTTTCTTCTCTCTTCTATTCCTCCCCTGACTCAATCTTTCTAGTCCCACATGCTTTCCTCTCCTCTCCTTCTCTTTCTCCTAGTTCCCTCTATTGCCCCCCCGCTCCCCATGTGCTTCTGTGAGGGACATTATATGAATCTCTTACAATCGTCCTTGTATCCTAGTTCCTCTGGCAGTGTGAATTATAGGCTGGTAATACTTTGCTATATGTTTAAAATCCATATATGAACAAGTACATATCATGATCCTCTCTTTGTGACTGGGTTACCTCATTCAGGATGGTTTCTTCAAGTTCCGTTCAGTTCACTGTGAATTTCAAGATTCCATTGTTTTTTGTTTTTGTTTTTTTTTTTTTCCCAAAAAGTAGTATTCCATTTAGGCATATATCCACATCCATGCAACAAACATATGTGCTCAATTATGTTCATAGCAGCATTATTTGTAAAAGCAAGAACCTGGAAGCAACTTAGATGCCCCTCAACTGAAGAATGGATAAAGAAGATGTAGTTAGGATCCTTCCCCAGACCCATTGTTTGAATTTCTTTGTCTCAGTCAATCTATGGAACCTATCTTTATAGGCGATGTCACCTGTACGGTACAAAGACTTTGATGAGTTGTGTTTTAAAACTGCTGTGCACATGGGATTGAGTTCATTATTACCAGAAAATGTTTCCCAAATCTTGCTGTGCTTAAACATGCCTAAAACAATCTACTCATCGTTTGAACTCACACTACCTACTGAGTTTTGTGGAACAAATCTACCTTCTTGCCCCCTCACATCATTCCTCTGCTGGCCAGGTGGCAGTGGTCACAAAGATCCCCATGAAGCTTAGGTCTTATTGATTTGTTTTGTTTTTTGTTACAATCCCCATTTGGCTTCTTCTGAGATAAATGCTACCTACTGACCTGCATTCTTGTTAACTTCCCCTCCCTCTTTATTGTAGTTGAACTAAACCATCTTCGCATTGCCCACATCACTTGATGAGTAGATACATGGAATTATTGCTACCTATCTATAGGATTTTCCCTAAGATTTCTCTTAACAGATCCCTTTCTAAACATTGACAAACCAAATTAGTAGCAATGTTCAGGCTTTGTAATCTGCCCAATTAAGACAATGTATTCTTCATCTTTCCAACAAGACACATTCTGCAGCTTGTCATCCAGACCCTCACATGGCATTGCATGCTTTTATAAGTTCCTCACTATCTAACCCTTAAAGAGTGGAGTGTTGTTCTTCTCCAGCTGGCAAAGCAATAAAAGTTGGCTTTTCTCGCCTTGCCGTGGTTATCAGGAGTGCATAATCACACCCAGCTTTTTCAAGAACAGCTACAGTTTATGACCAGCTATCCTTCATCTGAAAACTTTGGCATTAGCCATATTATCACCTAGAACAGGAGCACGTGGAAACTTGGAGAACAATGCAGTTACCATTGTGGTACTACATCCTTTGTTATATATTTCACAAAAATGTATTTTATTACATATATGTCTCACCTTAAATTTA
Organism: Phodopus roborovskii; assembly: GCF_943737965.1. Lineage (NCBI taxonomy): Eukaryota > Metazoa > Chordata > Mammalia > Rodentia > Cricetidae > Phodopus > Phodopus roborovskii. Next base: position 12,102,930 of record NW_026126461.1, read on the forward strand.
GTAATACTCCACTATCCCCTTCAGGCGTGTTCAGTAATTATTCATTCACTTTCTCTTAACTATCTTTTTTTATTTTTCTGTTGTTAGTAATTTAAAACCTTTTGAGAAAATATTACCTTCTGTCTTGTCTTCTTTCCTAATCTAAGTTGTTGCTATTCTCGGCAGTACTAATACATGTCTATGGCTCCCAGATAGTGTGGTAGCAAGGCTGAACAACAGTCATGTTTGAATATTCATCGAGGGAGAGTCTAGTGGATATTTGCTCTCTCCATGACCTTGGGCTATCTGACCCAAAAGAGGCTATACTTCTTGTCTGTAGACATGACTTTTTAAAGGAAGTGGGAGCAATCACTTGCTGTCTCAAGTGTTGGTTGGAGATCAACTGCTGGTTTCAATCACCTCCAGGCAGAAAGGAAGACAATGGCCTATATTTAGTTTGATATATGTGATATATGTGTATATGTGATAATCATTCAATGAAATTTCATGGATTTGCCTATATTTCTCTGCAGGAGAAAAGCCATTGTACACCAATTCTATGACATGGAACTCTTTACATTTCCTTCCAGGTAATCACAATACCTTTCCATAACATTTTACCATATACCAAATCGCTATCTTAGACAATCTCAAATGTAAAACAAATTTTATGCCTGTATTTTCTCTTGATTATATTTTTGGGTTATTTATTTATCAATGGTTAAAAAAAAAAAACAAAAAACATGTTTTCTCTTCTTTTCTAAGCCATGTGTATTTTCAGTTGCTTGCCAGCATTATACAGGAAGCTTCTGTGTTATGTCAAGCCAATATAAATCCATATTTTGTTAGTAAGTTTTACCCCAAGAAGACACACACTAGTGATGACAAATTATTTATACAGAGACAAAATACTAGGAAGGAAAATGTTCACTACAGATGAGGTTGATTTTTTTTTTTGGCACACATTTGTAATATGTGCAATAAATGACCATGGAGCTGAAGACATGGCTTCCGCACTAAGAGAACTTTTTCCTGCCAAGGACCAGGGTTCATTTTCTAGCATCCACATGATGTCTTACAATAATCTATAACTCCAGTTCCAGATAATCCACCTCCCTCTTCTGACCTCCACAGGTACCAAGCATACAGTCAGTGCACTTATATACATATATTCAGGAAAAATATTCATACACAGAAAACAAAATTAAACAAATCTAATAAATAGTATATATTTAAATGTCAAGTTTTCATTTTAATCCTTAAAGTTAATCACAATTAATTTTTATAAGAAGTATGGATAATTAAGTATTAAATATATACAGTTGGTATTAATTAAAATCATGGTTTTTTGTTTGTAAAAAATATTCCAATTAAATAATATATATTTTACCCTGCATTACAAATTTTATGAAATATTTGTTTATTAATTTGTAGGTATGTATTGGATTAATGATATCAAGACACATTTTAAAGTATACATTTAGAGTTCTGAAGTATTTAATAATAAGAAAAGTTAAAATAAATGTAAAAACTCAATAGTTTTTCCATTTTTCTCATCAATATGTAAGTCAATTTAGTAGCATTATCTGCTTTGAAGAATAAATACTTCATCCTATCATGGCATATTTTGGTGATATCAGAGCTCCTCCTCTGCCTCATTAAATTTCTTTATTGCTTTTATCTTTATGTATTTTCCCTTACTGAGATATAAACCCTATTTTTAAAGAATCCAGGTTAAAAAAAATTATGTTCTGTTTTATTAGTCAACAAACTCAAAACATTTAAGGTCAAATCATGTCAGAAGAATAAACCTCTGCCATAAACCCATTCTGGCTGTGTTTAGGTAGAGAACAGGCCCGGATCACATAGCAGGAAATCATCACAACTAAGAGGCTTTGTCTCCCGTGTTCCCTAGCTCATTGGCAACGGGCAGTGCTTGTGAATATCAATACCAAGGAAGTAAAACAGCAAGGCATCTGTCTGTTCAGGTCTTTATTTGCTCTCTCTGCCTAGCTGCTTTCTTCCAGACACAAATTTCCTACTTCCTCCACATCAGAGTGACAGCCCCATTAGTTATCAGTGACCACAATGAACAACCAGTCAGGTCTGGGTTTTCCCGTTTATGGATCTATAAATCCTACAAGACCACCAGATGAACATTTCTCACATCTGTCATATAAGGGGGAGATCTTCGTACTGAGGACCTTAAGACAATGACTAGAAAACTGCACTCTTAGAAATTAACTTGAAATGTAACCATTTTGAATTTGTTCCTTTCAAAGACATAGCTTTATGTGCGAATTAAAAAGTTAATTTTACAAATGTATAAATGTCAGTGTTTGGGGACTTCAGATTGAAGTTATCCTGCTCCCTCATTTCCAAGCTTCTCTGTACATCTATCTAGCTTCATCTGAAATGGAAATGAGGATAGTCCCTACCCTAAGGTTCTTCTGAAGATTAAACAACACAGTATTAACAAAGTGATGATAATAATGTCTGTAATATAGTAGTCTTTCAACACTCATCCTTTTTCATATTACCTATGAGTTACTTTTATACAGTCATCAAACGGTCATTTTGGGACTATATTGTGATACATTATATGTCTTACCTATGTCTAGATAAGCATAGTGACAAATATAAAATAACTACAAACAAAAGTAATTTGCCAGTAGGAAATCACACAAGAGCTTTTCCCACTTACAAATGCAACACTAAATTAGGTGAGAACATGAAGGTCAGAGGGAGGAGGTGGGTCCTGTCCATTAATGCTACTCTTGCTGCACAGGGACAATCAATGTCTTGCTATGAAGCCCTCATGGCTTAGCCAACCCTGTGCTGACCAGCCTCCCCTGAAACTAGTACTAATGCTCCCCCACCCCCTGCCTGACTCCTGGAGTGACAGGTTGGACAGCTAAACCTGCATCTCACAGTTTCTTAATATTCCAGCCTTTGTGGATTAAAATAAGTAAGACAATCATTAGCTGGGTGGCTAACTCTGAAATCAAGAGCCAAATGGAAGATGCATAATCCTCTTTTCAAATTCATTCAAACCAAACAAAACTCAGTTAACCTTCAAGATTTTTGACCTTTATATGGAGTTTGAGTGAAATATATTATATTATCACTGCAACTTTCAGAATTAAAAAAAAAAAGTATCCTGTCTGGGTTTTTAATGGTTCTTGAGAAAAGTAAAAGAAGATTTCAATTTCAATTTGTTAAATGCCAAAAGGAATAATATACTTCACTGACATGTGGACAAAAAAAAAAAAAAAAAAAAAAAAAAAAGAAAAAGAAAAAGGGAAATTGTGGTTGAAAATAACATTATTCCAGGATCATGAAGGATGTGTCATTTATTGTGTTAATTTGTACCAATTGACAAAAGAATTAGATAGAATCTATCTTTCCACACACTATGACAATAGGAAATCCAATCACACCTGTTTGCAGAATAACAATATGTCAGGGTAGGCAGAGGGTAATAGGAGAGGTAATTTGATTTATTGGACTCCAAATGGCTTTGGAGCCTGCACATGACATTTTGATGAGTGGTTACAGCTAGGCTGGATGAGTCAAAGATCAAATACCATACTTCAAGCTGCCTGGCTCCCAGCCTTACACCATTAAATGGAGTAATTCAGTCTCTGGAAGAGACAATTTCTTTTACCTGAAGTTTAAACTTAATATTATAACTGATTGTACATTTGTATTCATTACATTGAATTTGTTGTTTATTTTTATGGAGAAATGGGTGTTCATTTCCTTTGCATTTCATTTCACCTATATATGTATACTTATTTACTCAGGTCTTCAAGTCAGCAAAGGATAAATAATATGAGTTGTTCATGTATTTCTTGGAAAACAAAAAGATTGTGTGAATAATTCAACAAAACAATGAAAAGACAGATAAATATGATCTATTAAGTATGTTTATAAAGGCAAAGCTATTTTTACTAATTGACAAAACCTTCATATTGGTGTAAAATATGTGAAGTATTATTTTGTATAAAGTAATCAGAGATACCTTCTTGCCACTGAAATTAAATCTAACTTTCTTACAAAGTCTAAATTTACCCATATCACTCCTGAATTTATGAACAAACAGCTTATTTAAGGAAATTATTTAACTAATATATTTTTCTCAAAATATTCTTGTGCTCTAATTTTTTATTTTCATATGCGAAATTATTTTTCCAGAATTTTTCTCATTCTTCTCAATACTGTTTAAATAAACATTTTTTTCTCAACAATGCATGTTAAAATCTGTTTTATCTTTAAATTTTCTTCTATTATCATTTCCTTTGGGATTGTTTCACAGTTTTAAATTTCCTGAGCAACTGGTACACTCAAAGTCACTAACTGGCCTTCCTAATTAAGTTGGAAGCATTGTCTCTGGAGCCTGATGTTTAATAATGTGCTTCAAATAAAGTAGCATAATAATTGTTTTATAGTGGACAGTTTTATGAGTGATAGGTAGATATATAGATGATACATGGATGGATGGATAGATAGATACATACATAATACCTACATAGATTGGTAGATTGCATGGCGAGATATGTAGAAAGATGGGTAGATTAGCTAGATGATAGATAATATACAGAACTCTAGAGAGATAGATCATAAAGATAGGTAAAAGATAACTGACTAGAAAGATGGAATAGATATAGATTGTTAGATAGATAGATGATAGATAGATAGATACATACATACCTACATACATACATAATATTTAATTTCACTATTAGAATTGGTTCATATTAAAATACAAGTATAAAAGAATACCATCTTCTTCCTCCAACCTAAAGAATCAGGAAAGTCAGAGGTATAATTTCTGTCTGAATATCAATGTTAAAAAATTAGAAGGTAAATCTATTATCTAGTTTCAGTCTAAAGGTCACAGAATGAATGGTTTGATAGGCTAGAACTGCTATAAATCAACAATCTGAAGGCTCTAGGATAAGACAGGCAGTATAAGACAAACACCATAGTCTTGATGGGGATAGACCATTCACAGTTCTCCCTGAGTGTTATCTAGAACCCTCTGGGGAAAAGACATCATCCTTCTGTTTCACTGAGCAGAATCATCTGTATTGGACACATTAATGCTAATGTCTTGTTAACACCCCCACAGTCCCCAGTCCCTCCTTTCATCAGTTACCTTGCCATCCATGAACAGAGTCACACATGTACATTCATCACAGTGTAGGCCAAGCTTGGTAGTAGGCCTTTACTCTCAGGTCTCCTGGCTCAGAGGCAGATCTTTGTGAGACCCAGGCCAGCCAGTGTACATAGTGAAAGTCTGTCTCAAAATTAAATTATTGTTGATGAAAGGAAAGATAGTAAAGATAGTAATTTACTATGTTTTGGGAATTCCTTGTTGTCCCTAGAGAAACTTAGTCAACCATATGGAAATATTATTTCCAACAATTTAAAAAACACTATAAAATATGAGAATTCAGTGGTAGTTACCGAGGTGAAAGATAAAATTTTAGAGAATAAATTGATTTTAGCAGGCCTGTTACCAGTCACCTAAAGAAACAGTACTATTATATAACACACCATCCAAGTTCTACAAGAGAAAAGTTTGCATAATGTCTTATTTTCTCAAAATAGCTTATACATGATAACTTCTTTTGGTTAAGCAAAAAGTAATAAAACAAATAGGAAAATCAAGAAATTAGAAGTACAAAAATAGATTTTCTGAGATTAAGTTCTCTAACTTTAAATTTGCTATGTATTTAAGAACATAGCTAAAGTCTACAAATACAAAGGGAAAGTAGTTGGAGAATCATTATGGTTTCAAGTGTGTTGCTGTGGCTTAGAGAAGAACCATGCTCCCTGAAGCTTCATATTTTAAGGGCTAGTTGCCAGAAGAGAGGATTTTAAAAGTGTATGGATGAAAAAGGTTCAAACGTCATCAATGTTAATTATTAATATTGATTGAAACAATGAAAGACACTTTGTACATCATAAGATTATCTAAGAATCAGGTGAACCTGCTGATGAATATCAAACACCAGGATATGACTTGACAGGAGGAAGTAGATCATTGAAGTAAAAAGTATCTTTTAACAATCTGACTTATCCTAGGTCCTGTACTGTCAATCTGTGTCCACTCCTTCATGTATGTGACAGGAATAGTTCATCTCCATCACATGCACTCCAGTATCTTGTTTCAACTAACCCACCATGGACTAAATCCTCTAAAACTCTGAACAAACAAAACAAAACTTTCATCTTTTAATCAATACTTTTGGGTATTTGTTAGTGACCACATCCTCAGTTTAGTTTATATGAAGAGAATATTTTCCTCTAAAATAATTTAGTCTATTAGACAATTAACAAAGTAGTAGGCATCTAACCATTTCATAAAAATTAATCAGGCTGTAGAAAACATAGAGACCAATGAATAGCACAAAAAGATATTTAATAACATTTAATGAAGATCCCTGATCCATACATTAGTTTTATAGTTATTTTTAGAAGCCAAGAATAGAATATCCACATTGCTTTATGAAAAGATCAATCTTCCTCCTATCATTACAGGATAGAAATAATGATATAATCATTATAAAACACACCACCAACATCAAGCAAAATTGAGCAATACATGTTAGGAGTATATACACAACCAAAGAAGGCTCTCCTACCCAACCAGAACACATTCAGGTACAAGTCTTTAAAATACAAGTATTGAAAACAAATTAAACTTCTACTAATATAAGGTGCATTCTGCTCCTACTTATAGATTTTTAGTTTAAAATATTAGAAATAATTATGTCTGTTTTTTGCAGTTACTTTCTACAAAAAGTAGAAACTCTAACAAAAAATGAGACATTGAGATCATTCCATTACCAGCTCAAACTTTTTCAATGTTAAATGAACACATTTTAATTAATTAAGCTTTTTGATTAATCAAATCACAGATATGCTAATGATATATAAAAAGTATTTTTCATCAGTAAAAATTTATAAAATCCCTGTAGCAAGCTTTAAGCATCACCCAAATTTATAGTGATGGTAACTGATACTACACCTAAGATAGATCCAATTTAAACTTATGTTCCTTATATATTATACCAAAATATGTACTATATATAGAATATTCCATTAAATACTACTTTATTAAAAATTCATATAGGAGTACATACATGTATTTGTGGATAAAATAATATATATATATATATAAACTATATATCTTCATATATATATATATGTATATATATATATATATATACACACACACGCACACACACAACTGTGTATGTTTGGGAGTGTGAAGATGTAGATAGATAGATAGATAGATAGATAGATAGATAGATAGATAGATTCCCTATAAATCTTTGTTAGTTTTGGTTTTGGTTACTCTCAAAATATACTTTAATATATTTTCTAAAGTTCCAATTTAAAATAAAGGAATTGTTTGTATATATACTATATGATTGAGATGAGCAAAGACTGCAAAGAAACATGCTCATATACTTCTTTTTTATATAAAACATTTCGATATGTTTCATCATTCCTGGAAGACTACTATTGGAGGAAGAGTCATGGAAATTTTGATGTGCAGATCTAGGCGAAACATAAAGTATGGACTCCTTTTTTTCTCCTCTCACATAGCCGAAATAAGTGTACTACATAGAAAAAAATCTGCAAATGGGTAGAAGACAGATGGGGAGAGGGGACAACATGAAACAATCACAAAGCAAAGCTAAAGGGAAAGAAGAGGCCCAGGAGAGCCATCATTAGCATTCAAGAAAAGTGCTCCTGAGACTACAGCTTGACTCCCGAGGAACAAAGCATTAACTAAGTTCTAGTTCAATGAAATGTTTTCCTCCAATTTAAATTTAATACATTACAGAAGAGTGTTCTTGTTTTACACCCAAAAGGGGCTTATTTATAGACATCCTCTTTTGCAATTACACAATTACAAGTGCTACCAATTACAATTGATAGTGTGCCCTTTTCCCATCTTACTCATTTTTAACACCATTTAATTCTTTCTTGTAACTCTTTCTTTAACAGGAAACAATAGAGATTACCCTTGATACCCTTGATGAAAATCTGAAAAACTGTTTTGGTTGTTTTTTTGTTTTGTTTTGTTTTGTTTTTTACCAAACTTGGAACAATACTATGTGTTTTTAAGAAGAAAAAGGACTATAACATTTTTTATTTTTTCAGGTAATAGAATATAATCATATTAAACTATCACAAAACTATACTGTAGCTATCTCTGCAGTTAGACACCTTAGTTTGGGTCAACAGTATGCAACAGGAACAACCTTTTGGTATATCAGATGACAAGAGAAATCACCATTGTTTCAAGGACTGTCCAGCATATTTGTTTTATAACATTTCCAGTAGGTTTAGAAATGTAATATATAGATGTTTATTCAAACAGCAAAGAACAGTGTTAAAAGCAAATTATTATGAAAGGCAGACAATTGTAGCCAATGTCTTTGTCTAAGAAGGATGTTCTCCTTGGTTTGAGACATTAGACTTACAGAACAGGGACATGAATAATCCCCACTAAAATGTGTCTTATCTATTTAAATTCTGAGATTCCCAGGCTGCCAATATTATTCAATAAATATCAAAATAAAATTGCTCAAGTCCCTCGGAAATATTATAGTTCCCAATTATTTTATTTAATCAGGATGATATTCCTTTATTTCTTATCCTTTTCAAAAATTAAAAATTATGAAAGGACAGAGAAATGGTGAATGAAAAAAAATCGAAGTACATAAATAAAGAAAAGAAAAACCCATCTGCAACTTAGGCATGAGAACTTTGTTTCTTGCTTATGGTCTTTTTCAGCATTTTGTCTTACAGTTGCAAGTGGGTTTTGCAAAAGTCAAAATATCTCCGGAAATATTGGAGAAGTGAGGGTGTTCTCCAACAGAATTTTTCTTTTCCTTTTTTAAACTTAACAAAACAAGATAACAAAGGGATGCTGAATTGTATAAAAATCAATCTGTAGACAAAATAATAGTTTAGGATTATAGCATTCCTTCTCATTCATCTATCTTTCTGTCTACATATATGCAAGTGAGTATATGTGTATATACAGAGTTTGTGTTTTTTGAGACAAAACCGATTCTGGCCTCAAATGTACGGCCATTTTGCTGCATTGGCTTCCTAAATGCTGAGATTAGAAGTATGTAGGACAAATAAGTACCTTGTATTTGGTTTTTTAAAAAATGAGAAAGTTGGCATTTAAGTGCTAAGAATCATAAATCAAGCAATCATGAAAAATGATCAAACTGCATTATGAATATAAATAATAACCAGTGGAAATGCCAGCAGGATCTGTGACCCTCACAATATACAAGACCTAAATTCTAAGTGACCTGAGAGGAAGGAGGCAACAGATTTCAAAGAAGACTATAAATCTTATACACATTTATCTTTACATAGATTTTTATCTAAAATAAGCTCTAGAAAAATTCTTCTGATTATGTCTGAGAACACAAAAATAGAAAGAAATCAATAAGGTAAATTGCTTAAGCTATGAAATGTTCTCAGACACCAGCTCCCTAAACAATTCTAAGGAAAACATTACTGTGCTATGATTTCTTATGTAAAAAATGTAATTGATAAAAAAACTTTTTATCACCTTGTAATCTTTGCTTACCAAATGAAACAAATATAATGAGTGACAGATATACTAATATATATACTAATAATCTTTTTATTGAAACTGTGCTGTTCATTTCTTAGTTACTGTGTAAGCATGAGGATAAGCCACACATGCAAATGAACATGCTCATGATTGGACAGTGTTCAATGATAAATATTGGGGGGTTTCCTTCATATTTATAGGCAAAGTAGAAAATCCTGTGAAGACATCCAGAAACATCCAGAAAATGAATAGTTTGAATAGTTTGTTTATTACAGAGTAGAAGTGTGTGCTGTAATATTGTATGCTTCAAAAAAATTGCTGAATATATATCACCCAACATCAATGGGGATGATCTCATCTACAGCAGGGACTTGCAGATGTAATCCGGATGAAGTTGTCCTCAAACAGAACAGATGCTATCCAATATGATTTTTGTCTTCATACAAAGACAAGAGGCTCAGATTCACATGTAGAATATCATCTGATACAGATGCAAAGATTGGCGTGTGGTCTCTACAGACTAAAGAGTGCCCAAGATAACACCAGAAGCTTGGAGAACAGCATGGAACTGAGCTTGCCCTAGGCTTCAAAGAGAGTGCATGCCTCCTGACCTTATTCCACCATGCGGGAATGTGAGAAAATACATTTCTCTGTGTAAAGCCTCTCTGTTAGACTTTGTTATGACAGCCCTTGTAACTAATACAGTGAAAAATTCCTACACTAATTCTGTTTGTGAATCATGCTTCATCTAGGAAGGTCAGCATTCTTCAGAAACAACACAACTGATCCAAATAAAAAGTACACAGAGTTCTCATTGGTGACTCATGGTACTTATATTGAATAAGTCAGAAGCTAGTGTTCCAGATTTTCCTTACACAAATGGTCAGGACAATGGATCACTGGAGGTATTTGAAGTGTTCTTTTCCAGTAACAGATCTGATAGAAACAAAATAATATAAATGTCTACTCAAAAGGATAAAAATCTAACAGATATTCATGAACCATTATTTCACCTTTATACTAGAGAAGTTGTTAATGATTTGTATCTTTCATATGTTTGTCCATATTCCTTTCCTCTGCCTTCCCCTCAGTACACTATCCCCAATGTACATTCATACATGCGCACGTGCGCGCGCACACACACGTATGCCTATGCACATATACATATGTATACACCAGGAAAATCATTTCCCAAATATTAATATTTGTCATTTTCTCCTCTTTTGTTAATAGTTCATCACTTACAAACATATACAAACTATTCATGTGCCCCTCAAATCATTAAAACATGCACAATATAGCAAAGTGTTTTAGAAATATAGAATTCACAGATGTTTCCGAGAAGGGGATAGATAAAAAGTCCAAACAAAAGCCACAATGCATCTCTGCTAAATGTGGACAACATCTGTGAGATGAATAAAAGCATGTAAACATTCATTGAATAATTGGATTCCAAAGACATGTTTCTTCCCAAATTACATTTCTCCATAAATCTCTCCCAATATAATGTATCTTTTCTTCTTTGCCTATCAATTCTTCAACTTCCACTATAATATACATGTATATATTATATATTATGTTTTATAAAAACATACATATCACCATATTATAATACATATACCATCATAATATCACATATATATGCATATACACACACACATACATACATACATATGTAAACAAGGACTTAATTTCTGTTCATATTCAGACATATATAATGTGACTCAATTTTTATCACTCTAAGTCCCTCTAAAATATTGATATTCTCATACTATATTATTAGTTATTGACTGGTTAAACCTGCTGGGTACTGTTTTGAGGAATTTGGGTCATGCATTGATTGACAAACTTGTTTTTAACAGTGAAAAAATAGTCATCATGAAAATTCTATGCAATGCTGCAGGACATTCATCATTTTGGAGGAGAGAAAACTAAAATAAGTTGAGGGTTTGAGGGGCATCAGAATTGCTGATTGGAATCCAGGTCCTGGGAAGCTGTGTCACAAGCTACAGTGAGTTCTAGAAGAGGCACCATTTTGGGAAGAAATGGAAGCTGTGTAAGAGTTAGCTTTGTGGATAACTGGCATGAAGCATTCCCTACAGTGCAGTGAAATCTAGGAGAATTCTCGTCATAGTCTACAAAGACAACATGGGACCATGACACATAGCAGCAAGGGGAAGCTGAGTCAAGGGGAAAAGAACAGGGAGTACAGTCAATGAGGTAGAGATCCTCCAAGCTCTTGGTAATGTTACTCTCTACTCTTAAGTAAACTGGGGCATCTTGGTTTTAATCTGGTAGGTTTTAAAAACCGAACTGTACTCACATAATTCAAATGTCTCCCCTTCAGTTTAAGATCTGGTGCTGTGTTCCCTTTTATGTTGGCTGGGCAAGTGACATGTGAGCATATTTGTGTACCCCTATGGTCTATGCAGAAACTTCCATGGAATGTTACATTAGATTAGCCTACCAAACTTTTCAATAAAATATCATTCAAGAAAAGTCATCATTATATGCTTGCCATAGGATCTGGCTTCAAACAGTATGGTTTTGAAAGCCAGCCCTAGCTCACACAACAAACTCTCAGATTTTCAGTTTTTCTTTTATTCATTACTTTCCTGTTGCTGTATTTAAAAAAAAAAAAAGAAAGGAAGAAAGGAAGAAAGGAAGAGAGGGAGGAAGGAAGGAAGAAAAAAAAAAGGATGGAAGAAAAAAAAAACCCATGCCTAAAGGCAACTTATGGAAGAGAGGGTTAATTGTGGCTTATGGTTCCAGAGGGATAAGAGTCTGTCATGATTGGAAGGCATGGGAGTAGGTGGCAACATAGAGGCTGAAGCAGGCAACTTCACCCACAAACCTGAAGTGGAGAGACCCAAGTAGAAGTAGGAGGAGGCATGAACTTTCTTATACTTTTGGTTGAGAACCTAGCCTTTAACAGCTGAGCCATCTCTCCAGCCAGGCAATGAACTCTCAAATTCCCAAATCCAGTGATGTACTTTCTCTTGCATTTAGATGTCACATCTCCACCAAATGGAGGCCAACCATCCGATCTTCTACCCCTATGGGTGATATTCTAATTTAAACTACTACACTCACCCTGGAAAAATAAAATAATAATAATAATAATAATAATAATAACAATAATAATAATAAATGAACTATACTTCCCAGGACATAGAATTTTTGTATATAGAATGTAAAATTCTATGAAAACTATCATGCTGGGGCAGACTAAGAAGCCACTTATATCCATGAAATATCATAGAGCAATTGAACGGATTAAAGAAATAATCCAAATAAGCACACATGGTAAGTACTCCATATTGTATGTAATTATTATTAGCATATTACTTATTAGCATAAGTAACAATGATTACTGTTGGCAAAACCAACTTTCAAAACACATTATTAATCATTATGCATTTTTATGCAATAATTTCATAGACTTCACTACATTTAGCATGCAGAATGAAAATGACAATTATACAATTACAATTAACATTTTAATCCAATGCACTTCAACAAAAGATTAGATACTTGCATGAACCCTAATAATGTTTGCAGAAAATGCATACTAAAAGAAAATTTCAAGAGCATAAAAAATAGGGTCAGAAAAGAATATAAAACAGAACCTTTCATAGCTATTAATAGTACTTCTCTTACAGTGCACATTAAGTTATTTCTTTGGGTTTAATGAAACTGCAACATACTTTCATTTTGTACATATGGATTATGGTGTTTTACTGAATTCATGTAAAAAGGAAAGAAAGTTATTCTGTACATACTCAATATCACCATAAAACAAACCACTGCTCAGGAATCAAGGAGAACCCAATCTAATATTAGACATAGGGTTTGTCAAATCATTTAACACATGTTTAGTTGTTCCTTGAAAGATATGTTCTAAGCATTATTTAAATTTTATTGTATACTGTGATTTTAGAATAGGTTCACATCTCATTAATTTCAATATTCGTAATACTGCTTTTCGTTGATTCACTATCAAGTTGGACGAACAACATACATTTATCTCTGCCCAGAAGTTCTGGAAATTTTGCCATCTAATAATTTAATGTCTTAATTTATTATTTTCCCTTTCTCAGCTAGTGAGTGTACGTGGTTTACTTTCAGTGTACGTGGTTTACTTTCAATGAAACTTAATGATTAAATTTAAAAGGTTAATCCGGTTTAAATAAAGATGAGGGAGATATTTCTGCCATTTTTGTCTGACTCCCACCTGCTTTCTGCAAACTTTAAGTCCTGTTCTGTGAAAATTGTACCCTCTAGAAACAAATGTTACAGACAGGGCACATGGTGCAACATTGAATCTTGGTTTATAAAACATAAGAATTTTTTTTAACTTTACACCAAGTGCTGTAGCTATTTAATTAACATTTTGGGTAGGGGTCATTGCTTTTTATTTGGATGAAGAGAAGCTGAAAAGAAAATCCCAGGAGGAAATATAACATCAGAACACTTAGCTATACTGAAAAAAAAAATGGGCAGGAGACAGTAGCTGGAGGTCTGCACTGCATCCCATTGAAGGCTCTAATTAGCCCACACTTCAGTATTCTGCACGATACAATGAAACACTATTTTACCCAATATATCTTAATTAAAAGCAAAACACAATACAACACAAAGCTACCATCAAAGAGGCGTTATTGGCACTCACATAATACAGAAGATGAGGAAGGATTTTGTTTTCTTTGTTTGGTAAGAAAATTGGAACGAGGCCTTCTATTTTCCACACTTCTCTCAATATAGCAGCATTTGTATACCGAAAGTCGCATTCACACTGTAAATTATACGGATGAAAGCCGCAGGGAAAGAGATAGCTTGTTGTTTTATAATTCAATAGTAGCAGTGCTTGGATTTCTCTGCTTTCTCTTTCACAAAGAAAACAATTATTCAAGGTTTGGTTTCTGTCACAATGGGAGAGTTAGTTGAATATTATCATGTTCATATTTTATATTCCCTCTTACTGGGATGCATTGATTATGCAATAACATTAAAATACACACCAAAATAATTTTTGTGAAAGTTTTACATTTTGAATATCAAAGAAACAAGAACAGTCCATTGTTGTCTGCTAATTGTAATTTCCTACTACGAGGGATGATGTGGGGAATGTTCTATTTCATAAAAATTATCTTTCCTGCTAGCAAGCTATCTTTATGATATCTCAAGAAATAAAAAGAAAATACCATCAAAGATGGTTCATCGTAGCATCTTTTGCTGGGACTTTTATACAATTTGAATAATACAGTTAAAAATTAAAAAATAATCCAATCAGTGCTCCAAGTGATTCGTATGGAGAAAACCCAATACTTAACGACAAAGTCAAACATAAAAGAAACCATACAGAGTCTGAAGCTGCAGCATCACTTACTTCCCACATGACAGGATGCTATTTCTAACAAATTTCTCAAGGTTTTATGCAACAGCCATGCCTTATCAGCTGAGAAGCAAAATGAACAATAGTGAGCCAGATGATACTTCTGCACAGCTTGCTGAGTGACTCGCTCCAAACTGTCAAGTCCTAACTGAGCTATGAGGAGTGGCTCATGTTCACAGCTCTTGAGAAGAGAAAGAGGGAAGTAAGTGTGGGATCGAACCCAATCCAGTCCTGAAGTACTGCTCACAATCGAGAAAGCAGAGACAAATGAATTCTTTCATACTTTGCAAGCAGTACCAAAGGGAAGGCAGGAACCCAGAAAGTGCATTTCCCAAGACATTTATTTTCATCCATTTGTCACCCTGCTGTCTCTCTCTGTCTCTCTTTGGCCCCTCCTCCTTTTAACTCATTATTGCTCTGGATCTGTGTCCGTGTCCCTGTGTGTGCATGCGCGCGCGCGTGCGAGCCTGTCTGTCTGTCCGTCTTTCTGTCTCTGTCTCTGTGTATGTGTATCTTTCTCTAACACTGTATGCATGTACCCATGTATCTGAGTATTACTGTGTGCATTTGCACATATGTCCCACAGTGTTCATGTGGATATGAGAGGGCTTCCCCTGGGATCCCTCCTCATGGCTCACATTGTGTGAAACTGGGTCTCTGTGTTTTGTGTCACGGTGTGATCGGGCTGTTCTGTGAGCTTCTGGAGGCCCTCCTGTTACTGCTTCCAGTCTGGCATTAGTTCTATGATTACACACAGAGACACAGCAGCAGGCCGTATGTGGGCTCTGCAGATCAACTCAGTTCCTCGTGTTTGTGCTGCTAGTGTGATCCACGGCTTCATACAACTCAGAGGTTTAACACGTATCAGAACTGAAGAAATCCATGTTCTTAAGATACTACCTTCTGATAGAAATGTGGCCTTGTGTTTAACCCCGTGTCCATCTAGGAACTACATGCCAGCCTTTCGGTCATTAATAGATACATAACCGCATCACACAGAGGAAGGACAGATTCCATAATACACGAGGAGGGCATGAGGAAAATAACATCTTCCAGTGAACAGATTGCAATTGGTTTCATTTTGATTTATTAGAAGAATGATGGGAACATTGCCAAAACTAAGACATGGGAGAGGGTGTATTTATAATAAGTTCACAGATATAGTGAAGAAATTAAAATGAGTTTACTGAGTCAGAAATATAGTCAGACATGGGGTCTTAGCATTGGCAATGGCACATGATTCATTGAGGTGGCTAAAAAAACAGGACAGATGTTCCCATAGCAATCAATTAGTACATCATATACAAGTGTCATGATCAGTGAGAAGTACATATTATTAATATGTGTATCACAATATGGCGAATGCATTTTTAAGGATATATTTTCATTGAATTAAAAAAATGTGCTAGATTAAGTTATCCCATCAAGGCAATGTCTGAGGAAAGTCAGAACAAGGAATCTGTTGGCTGTAGAGTGAAAAATTCAAAACAAAGAAACAAAACAAAAAAGAGACGAGAAGGCAAAGACTGACATCTAAATAGGTGTTGCACTAAACGTAAAACAAGGAAGTAGTCTTAAGGGACACTGATAAGCAAACCTGCCCAAATCTTTAGGTGAAAGGAAAAGGTGGCAAGGCAAAGAACTCATGACTGCTTATCCAGTCCAGATCCCCTATATACGTCTCCCATCTAAGACAGTCTCACAATGAAATACATACTCCGTGCCTTAATTAATGACGTTTCTTTAACGAGAAACTACTTGGAGAGGAAAAAATAATCTCTGTTTGTTTATATGTTTGTTTGTTTATTTGTTTGTTTGAGATGTGTTCTTACTAGGTAGCCTAGGCTGGCACTGAATGTGAGAAAGGGTAGCCTGAAACTTATAATCAATTGAATAAGCTTACATAAAACACATTACTTTGAACTTTAAATCAGGCAATGTGTTAAAGATCTCTGTTCTGTAAGCTGTAAATGAAATGTTTACATTAAATTCAAATTTGTACCTCATGAAATGGGAGACATCAGTCATTTTTGTAATGATAGGATTGAAAAACATTGATGCAATCTTATTACTCATTTTATGTTGAAAATGTCAACAAGGTGACTGGTATACATATATACATGTATATATACATGTATATATGTATATAAATGAGAGACATGTCAAAAGATGACAAAAATTAATGTGATAAAATTTGAGTCTTTTGATTTTCTTTTGAAGTGGTTTTCTTTTCTTTTTATTTTGTCATAATCTGTACCGTTACAATTTTAGTACTTTCTCTGTCCTTCACTGTGCTATCCTAAGTAGCTTAGAAGTAGCAATAATTTTCTTTACTATAAAGTTCATAATATGTTCATAATATACTTTGAAGATTAAAAATCTGTACTCCACAGGCTTGTCCTGATTGATCTACCTATCCTTATACATATTCATCAAAATGGGAGTAGAAATAGTTTTATCAATTTCTGACTCACAATTCTCCCTACTTTTTTTTTTTTTTTTGGACTTACAATGCAAGTTACAGTGCTTCCTGACAGGAAAACCAAAGCAGAATCTCAAAGTGCAACATCCATAGTAAAGAGAAGAAAGGGAATAAATGTAGAAACCACTGCTTGTTTGATAAATTCATCCTCTCATAGGCTGCTAAAACTCCACCTGCTGGGGAATAACTCCCATCACCTGGGATGGCCTGGATTTAAGAACTTTGGGAAATTTGTGCAGGGGGTTAAGGGAAACCTGCATGGCTGTGACAACACTATGGGGTGTGAGATGTTTGAGTATTATAGACAGTAAAACAAACAATTCCCTAAATGAAATGCTTAGCAATTATGTCATTGTTTCAGCACAAGTTCAGGTTCTAAGTAAGTGTGCTTTTACCTTTTTCTACTCAGTATCTTAGAATCGAGATACTTACACTGGCCGGCATAGCCAATGACCAATGGTATTACTTTGCTCACATATTTCCAATGAGAAGTAAAGCTTAGGGCACGTTTGTACACAGCTTGTGGTGAGGGGATTTACATTCTAGGTCTCTGACTCCTTTTCTGTCTTTTTATCTAAAAGTAAAATCTCTGTCCCTTCTTCTCAAATGTATTTTTTGTATTTATTTATGAAATTGAGTATTATTATATACCTCAGTGTGCCTGGAACTCATCATTAGCCCAGAACAGTCTGGAACTTACTAACCCTTTTCTCAGCTTCTAACTGTAGTGATTTCTCATCAGCAATCCTTACAATCTCATTCCGCCTTGCATATATCCTAGATTCCTAGCTCAGTTCATATTTGCATTGGGAACTAGGTCTTCAATGCATAAATGCTGGGGCACAACTCAGTAAACCTGACAGTTTCATTTTTAATAATTTCACTTGCAAAATTCATGTAGAAAAGAAAAAATGAACAAAAAGCTAAGAAAAACACAAAGTCAAAACCCTTTATAGACCAAGATCTAAACTGATAGTTATCAACATAATTTGAGGCATTGTATCTACAATACCAGATGTAACTGATGTAGATTCTGGGAAAATATGACACCTTATTCTATTTGTGTTTCATGTAAACTTGTCAGATAAATGAACACGTATTTTTCCCAACTGGAAGTGAGATTTATGTCAGTCTTCACATTATTCCTCCTGGGAAATTCTGAGTATCTTAAAATCATCACATTTCCCCCATTTTAATTTCCTCACCCTATATTTGAGTGCACTAAAGTCTGTTCCTCCAACTTGATGGTTGCTACACATGCTGTGGCCCTATCACACTCACAGGGTGCTCACTTCGGTGTGAACTCTCTCTATATCTTGCTTTAATTTCCTGCTCTATTTGCTATAAACATAGTTATTTCCATGCTGTTGCTTTCAGTCACATATGGCATTTTGAAACTGTTAAATAAAGAGATTATCAATATTAGATCTACCTCAGCTGTAGAAGCTACTTTTACAGAGAAATATGATATATTCAATTTCATTTCTGAAAGCCCAGCATCCTAGTGATGATCATAAATTCACATGATTACCCAAAGCATTAGATTTTGCATTTGGAACACTATTTAACTAGAAAGAGAAATCAGACATTCATGCAAGCAAGGAAGCAGCTCCCTATTAATGACATGTGCAAAGAAACTGCAAAATATAAATGATTCTGACAGAGACCATTAATAAAACTTGACACTCAAGCAAAATGGCTCCATAGAATCTCCTCTGGGGACAGAATGCATGAGGAAAATATTCATTTTTTTTTTTTTTTTTGCCAAATTCAACATTTTGCAGGAAATCACTTTCTCCTTTATCAACTTGTCAGGAAAGTGGTAAATGTTTGCAAAATTACATAATGCTATTATTACTAAAACCATGAGATACACACTAATATTCATTTGAATATATTCTGAGAGATCTTCAGTTACATCAATTATTTCAACATAATGGCATTATATTGCACTGTGATGAAGAATTATGACCTTAAAAATTAAAATCAACAAACTCAACCATTTTAATATAATATTAATGGCTGTAGCAAATAAAGTGTTTTAGAACATCCCTTCAATGGAAAAGTAGGGATGGTGTTTCATCAGGGAAATGAATAAATAATCTAATATGGCATTTACTTTTTGCTGTTGTCCAGGAAATCACTTGAAAATTTTATTTAAGTAATAAGTTGACATATTTGCTTCATTTCTTCCCTGTGGCTCTTCTAGGCACAGTAGTCGAACTTACCATAAAAGGACAAGGAAACAATCACAGGAAGTTTCTTTCCCGGAATTTGCCTAAAATCTCCTTGGTTGTTCTAATAGTATATCCCTTAGGAAAATTTGGGGAATAAGACATGAGGATGTTATAATTGAAAACAAAATAGGGGCTAATGTCCACCACAGGGGAGATAATTAGAAAACTCATGTATTGAGCTACTGTTGTGAATGATAATCAAGTAGAGCTCTACCATTTGATTACAAGCCTCATTCAGTGCAGACCACGGGTTCCGTGGCATGAAGTGATTAAGCATCAACATGCTGAGCTGCCACTGGGGGGTAGAGACATGCTGGAGACAGGAGGACTGAACAGAGCTGTTTCTTGGTATAGTAAGTGAGAGACTTGATGATGAGCAGTAGAGAAGTGAACTAAATAGAAGAATCCAAGAAACTCAAGAGAGGATACCATGATATCACACAGTCATTCCTTGGTATTAAGCAATACAATAGCCAGACAATGTAGGTAATGCATTTGCTTAACATTAGAAATTATTAATGGAACTGACGATTGGATTTTAAGGTAAGTGTTGAAGAGTATTATTTATTCCAACTGCTTACTGAGTAAGTTTCAATGTATGTGTCTACGGCACTAATGTATTAGAATCCTGCTTAGCATCTTCCCTTTACAGAAATTATCACTAGTAAATTTTAAATCTTTTCAAGCCTTGGGTGCCTTGCTTAACTAAAAGAAAACATCTTGAAAAACCAGTGCAGTCTTCAGTGAAGTTAAGCTACATAATTGAACAAGATATTGCAGAATAAGAGCAAACTTGAATATGAGAAGCAACCACAGCAGAGCAGAGCAGAACCGAATTAAACACGTGCATAAATTATATGCTTGAAAAAGTCAGAAAGTGGTATAAAAGCAATCCCTTAGAGAACACTTAAATGTTCTGTTTTGATTGTCTCAGGCCCCATCCTATGCTGGCCTAGAACTTGCTATATAGCTGAGGTTGGCCTCAGTCTCCTGATTAACCATGCAAGGATTCCTTTTCAATAGCACAATAAAATATTGACTAGCTATTTGGTTCATGTGTTAGAGTGAAAGGAACCTCTAAAGGGTTGTTTCTGCACTTGTCTAATGGATACTCTCTTGGAATTTACTTACAAATTTTCACAGCATTGTACTAGCCAAAGATTTTTCTGGTATGAGTTTAAGGTGGTCAAAGGTTATTTAATTCTCAAGCATGTAGTAAAGGGATCCCCTTTTAATGTTTTTTTTCTAGTATATTTCAAAACTTTCTAACGTTCTACTTGTTTTATTTTTTTTTTTAATCACAGGATAATGTATGCCTCATTTCCAGAACCACAGATCATTTCAAGATGTATGTTTAAATTGTCTTTAGGGAAGAAGAACACTCATGATGGTTGCCAAAACTTTTATAAATAAATGCAATGAAAACAGAATGCAAACAAACACTCCCATTAATCAATTGACCACCAATATTTACAGAACAGCACAAAGTCAGTAGAATGAAGATTCCCAGAACAACATGCCCTGCAGAGACACTGGAGAAAGGAATTTTCTTTCAAAAGCAAGATGGATGCTCCCTGGTCATATTTGTAGCATGTATCCATTAGAAAGGATTCTCTTAGCAGATGGTGTCATGCATAAATTTGTTTCAATTGTCAATTGTATGTTAGCTATCTTAGATATAAAGTTGTTAATTTTCTTGATTGGTGTAAACTCACACAAACAATAACATGGAGCAAAAATCATCATGGCTTCTTCATTTTACTACTTAAATTATATATAATATGACCTCTGGTCTTTCCTGATTCGGGTTTAGTTAAAAGCCTCTGATCTGCCTTGTTGATGTTGATAGAAATATAGAGAAAAATTTTGAAAATGTGGCCAGAGCCAGGCATTGGTGATGTGCACATCTTTAGTCCCAGCACTTGGGAGACAGAGGCAGGTGGATCTCTGTGAGTTCAAGGCCAGTCTGGTCTACAGAGATAGTTCCACTTCCAGGACAGGCTCCAAAGCAATACAGATAACCCTGTCTTGAAAAAAAAAGGAAAGAAAGAAAGAAGAAAAAGTGACCAGAATATATATCAACACCTGTAATTCTCATTTCACTGAGTGAAATGTACTAGGTTTTGTACTTTGACTGACAGAGCAAATCACTGATGCTTTACAGAAAGTCTTTCCACATGATGGAGGATATCTTATCTCCTGTGCTTCTAAAACCATGCTTTCTGAGAAGTCCTGCGACAGAAGGAACAACAGAATCACTCTTATAAACTGCTATTTCCTCCAAATCCTAGAGAATTATACAATAATAAACTTATCCCTGAACTCTAAACATAGATAAATAATGTGTAAATACAAAATGGTTAGTCAACTAAGTCTCTACATAATTTTTCCAGAATTTTCATCAAAGTAATTATTCAAATCTTATTATAAACAAGATACATAGATAGGGATGAAGTAGGGAGAGCGAGCAAGAGAGAGAAAGAGAGAGAGACAGAGAGAGAACACATTTACACATGTGAAAGGAGGTGATTTATGATTGTTGAGTCTAAAATTTGCAGGAAGTACAATATTCTGGAAACTTTGGCTGGGGATGATGTAAGAGTTCATTTATCTGTTTGTTTTGAGACAAGAGCTCACTGTTTATGTAAGGCTGACTTCTAATTCATGATCCTTCAGCTCTACAGAACAGCCTACGGCAGCTAGTTTTGGAAGACCTCACTTACACAATGATGTGAAATGAAAAGGGATATGATACCACATCAATATACAGATAATGAAAAAACAGATTGGATAGACTACTAAATTCTATTTGCTTTGCTCCATGAGTTTCTGAGTTTCAGGTCTTAGACTGTTAGGTCTTAGACCTAGTTTGAGTTAACTATTGTACAGAGTAAATGATAGTTTTCTAAGTTTAATCTTCTACATGTGGATATCCAATTTCCCTAGCTCTGGGTTCTATTTCCTGTTACTTAGGATCTTGCCATTTTGGGCAAAAATCAGATGATTGTCATTAATTGAATTTATTTCTGGATCCTCCAATATAATCCACATTCTGCATGTGATATATATATATATATATATATATATATATATATATATATATCGCAGAAACAGAATTATTTTAAAGAGCTATAGTAGCCTAGGAAATTATTCCCAAACTTGACAAATATGTGTGCTCTTGGGGTGAGTCCTGTTGAATCCACATGTGTGCTATGAGGATGAGTCCGTTCAGATCCTACTTAAAGTCTGAAATGTTTTAAGGAGTCAGAAAGAAATACTGGTTTAAATAGACATTCAAAAGAAGTACAAACAATAAATGGAAAGAACTTGAAGACAACACAAGCCAAAGTAAAATTTTTGAAATCAAAGCATCCCAATAACAAAATAATAAATCCTAAATGTGCTTCTTTTAATAAACCAAAAATAAAACAGAAATCAATAGTTCATAAATTTACAATTAGTAGAAAGTGTGCAATAAGTATTACTGTTTGAAATCCTCAGAGTAGAACACAATAGTTATGTGTCACATTATCGCTATGAAAAGCAACTTGAAACCTAATACTATATTTTTTTCCAGGGACAATAATTGACTGAAACTGAATGTGCAAACAAGAAAGTCAGAAAAGGACAATTATCATAAAATAATAATTTCCATTAAAACAGCCAATGATTAATCCTCAAAAAAATAGCACCAGATGAAAGGACACTGGAGGAGAATTCTAAGAATATCTAACAATCAGGCTACTTAAAAATGGCTAAACTTCCTCAGGCATAAATACAAGAAAGCTTATAAATGAATATGACAATGATCCCAAAGACTTATTTAAACAATGATGAGGAACCAGACACATAGCTCTCTCATGTGTGAATGTCCACATAAAAATCCCCAGAAACACATAGAGACAGGTGACCTGAACAAGGAGGAGCTAACGGGTCCCCAGACTGATAGCTGGGAAGCCAGCATGGGACTGACTCAGGCCCCCCTGAATATGGGTCTCAGCCAGAAGGACTGAGCAGTCTAAGGGACCTCAGACAGTGGAGCCAGGATGTACTCCTGGTGCACAAAAGGACCTTGCAGACACATCCCCCATGGAGGGATACTCCCTTAACCTAGAGACAGGAGAGAAGTCCTCGTCCCTACTTCAAATGACCTGTCAGATCTACATGACCCCACCTGGATGGCATTGCCCTACATGTGGAATTTGGGTGGGGGGGGATGGGAGGGGAAGGATGTCAGGGTACATGTGAGAGGGCAGAGAGGGTAAGAAGGAGAGAGGGAGGAAGAGGGAACTGGGATTGACATGTAAAATAAAATAATATATAAAAGTTCATTTCACTACACTGTCTTTGATTACAAGAATATGTAATTTAGCATCAGGAAATATCGGATATAATTAATATAAAATGCTACCACTGGTAGTCAAAGGCCTAGTGAACCAAATCAGCAGCCACTCAGAGGAACATTTCAGATGAAATGAAACAGCATTTTGTAGGTTAAGAAAGGTCAAATTATAGCATTTCCTTGTTGCTTTACCTAATATCATCAAATAACACAGAAATAGATGGATAAATGACAAGAATGATGCATCTCAGCCAATGGGCCAGTATATTTGGAGAAGCTTGAATATAGAGGTATAGTATTTCAGGAAGGAAGGTCTGAATTGCCACTATTTACTAAGATGCATCATTGATTTGCAGATGCCATGATTAAAAACGTTATGTAAGCCAGAGGGATATTAAACCAATATTCAACAACCAGGTTACCACATATGCAAATAGACAAGGAGAAAATACAAGAAAAAAAACTGATATTTTAAAAAGCATGCTTGGACAAATAGATGCAAAAGATATTTTACCTGGAAATATAAAATAGCTACAACTTAAAGTCAGTCAATTGTCAGGAAAGTCTAAGGTAGTGAGCCTTGCTATATTGAGAAATGAAATGGCATTCTACCCACTGAGCTCAGGTGTAAGAAAGTGACAGGCACCTTGTGGAGAGTGGCTATGAGCTGAGGTGTATGTCAACCTTCCATATTCTTTGAGTTGGTTGTTTCCATTTCTTACCAGACATCACAGAAAACCTTAGTGAGTTATAGAATTGTATTCTTCTATGAGAATGTTCAAATGTTTATTCTGCAACAAATGGCTTACATTGAAGATAAAGAAGTTATATCACAATGATTCAAATGACTAAGTTGAACATAAAAAATGACTCATAGACTTGTTGAACATAAAAATGACTCATAGACTTTTAATCACTTTCATGCACCTTGGTCATCTATTGTGTTCTGCCCCACAGCTTGTCTCCAAAGGACAAGGGAGTGTGGTGGCATCTCATCACATAGGCAGAACTCCTGATAACCCTGAAGACACATTGTAGTTAGTATATTCTATTCAACATTTGCTGAGCATCCTTTGGCTTTATGGAGACACATAAATGATTATTTGGGTCTTGTGAAAATGCCAGGTAACAGTAAATTATTTGTGTGGTTCACGTATGGCCAGACTGAAGACTTCACAAGGTAATGAGAAGAGGGGAAAAAAAGATTTTCACTTGATAACTCAATAAAATTCTTACCAATGGCTCTGCCTTTCTGGTTTGGAAACATGTGTAAGACAATTTTTCACACAAAATAATGGCTATAGTGGCAAGAAGCACCAAGTCTCTGCTTTTAACTTCAACGACTGCAGAATAGAAATGAGTTTGAATCACCCAGTACTCCCAGAAGCTTAGGTATAGGCCCACTGGCACTTGGCTGGCACGCACCATTGTAAAAACATGAGCATTAAAAGAAAATATTTAGTTTCTTACTGCAGAAGTTATGGCAGATTGTGCTTAAGTTTACAGTTAGAAGTGAGATGGATTAATTTGTGATTTATAAATGTAGGCATGTAAGAATGGAGAAAGGAATTAATCATGACAACAAAGAAATTCTAAAACTAAAAATGGTCTTTTTGTATTTTTGATACAGATGCTAGACTGGCCTTGAACTCAGATTCTCTCCCCACACCCCACTTCTCCCAGTGCTAAGATTGAAGGTATGTGTCACCAAATGTAGCTACTGAAGAAAAGTTCTTAGATGAGCAAAAATAACTGTTAGCATCTGTGTCTGAAATATTGTTATGTGTCTCTAAGGAACACACTGAGAATATTTTAAAGTTTCAGGTCCAGATTCCAAAAAGGTACATCTCATTTTTATGGAGAACCTAATTTAGTCCAATATTTGATGATTAAGGTCATCATTTGTATTATTATAAAGGTGGTATATATTAGAATTGAAAGTCACAACTTTTCATAGTAGAGCAAGAGGAATGGTAGCCACCATATTTGCCTTCTCCAAATATTTGCCTTGGTTTCCTCTGCCATTACAAGATGTAGTGTGATAGTAGTAGGCTTTAAAGAAGTTATGGAGAGAACTGAAACAATGGATTGCATAAGAGCATTAAGAAGAATTCTCTGGAGACACAGAACTAGTAGGAGAAACATGCATGTAACGTGGAATTTGTCTATGTGCTTATGGCCTTGTGAACCAGATGGGGCTTTGCTGAGGTAAACAAGATGAAAAAGCACATTTTCTCATGTGTTAGAATCTAGATGGAAGGAGGAGGGCAGTGTAGAAGGAGGAAGAACTGAGGCATGCTGGGAGCAAGTATGTGAATAAAAATTCATAGTGAAACACATTATTTTGTGTTCTTACTTAAAAAATCAATTTTATATATTAAAGGACACATAGCCGATAGAATTTAGTCAACAAGTTATTGATGTTGAACCAAAGAAAACACTCCAATCCAGATGCCCATGAACTGGGAATTCTAACAGTGTGAACTCCAGAGAAAAGGCAGGGAGTGCCTACCATAGCTGCTTGGACAATAAAGCAAAGTAAATCCTCCATTACTCGGCTTTTCATCTCATTCAGATCTTCACTGTGTGGATAAGTCCCCTGCACAGAAGGCACAGCCAACACTCTAACTCCATTTATTTCTTAAAATATAATCACATTTTGAAATTATTTCCAGGAAAATGCAGAATCATGTTCAGCTAAGTTTCTAGGTAGTTCATAGCCAAATAAAGTTGTCATATAAAATTACATAGCATAGGTTTGGAATTTGTTCTTTGTACTTATGAGTAAATAACCTAAGTGGTCTGTCAGTGTGTACAAGGGGAATTACCAAGTATTATTTTTCTTCGATCATGATCTTGATACAAATGTGGCTCATTAAGGTGAGGACATATTCTCTTCACTGTTGGCACGGTGTCTAAGACCAGAGGCCTGGCTGAGCCCTAGGCAAGAGCGCTCTTAAGACACCTGTCATGATGCTGAATTCAGTCCCACATTCCCTGACAGAACCTGTGTCTTCCATTGGTCTTGGCATAAATTTGAACTGTGTACTGAAACTGTGAAATAGAGAGACAGATTTAATAATCATCCCACTTAGTAAGTACAGCTGGGGCAGGTAATTAAACAGGTTTCCTCTTGCTAGCGGGCCTAAAGCAATGTAGCCCTGAGTCTCAGTCACATCATTGGACGGAGATGGAAAGCTAATATTAAACAGGACTTCTCCAGCAGGCCCATGTCAGCATCCCTGTTCTTGGCAAACAGAAGTTATTAAAGGGACCCAGTCAAGCCTCTAGAGGCATGCCAAATATTCATTCTCAGGAATATTGCATTTATAGTTTGAAAAATGAAAGGAGACTAGGATAATTGAAAAATACAGTCATTGCTATTGAAGTAGTACTAACCTAATAAAATATGTTCATTATAAATCTTTGAAACTGTGATGACATTAACACTAAGATCTTGGGTGGAAATGAAGATTTAAAAACTTTTAATTTTCTTAGCAAAATGAATATAATATTTTTCATAAATAATACATTTATATAGTGAAGTTAAAATGGATCAATCATTCAGCATACCCTGACTCTACGGCATATGTGAAATATGGCTTCTGTGAAAAAAAACAATTAAATATATACTAATTACATTAAAAACAATAACTGATGCATAATTACTAGGTATTATTTATTATTTTAACATATGAACATATTATGTAACTTAATTTTTAAATCACAGTAAACTTATGTCCTTAAATATTTTTTTTTATTAAAAAAGTAGTCAAGCTTTCTTCTTCTGGCTTATTGAAAGACAATACTTTGTTGTTATCTGTGATTACCCAAATGTTCAATGTAGCATTAATATTCTGTCCACTTATCTAAGCGTAACTTAAAACATGTGCATTATTACATTGGTCACACTTTCTCCTTCTGCCTCTTCCTTTCCTTCAGATCCAATCCACATCCCATTTTCAACTTCAGGACACAAGTACTGTTTGTTTTCCACATGGTTGAGATGACTTGGGATTTATATTTCTACAAAAGTGAAAACTCAACATTATATTGAGAATACACTGATGATGTCACAGGTAGCCTTAATTCACTTTTCTTTATGACCGAAAAATATATACCACATGTGGGCATATATACCACAAATTTCTATACAAAGTCACAACCACTGAGGGGACATAAAGCTGTGACTCTTCTGAATATTCTAGAATGAACATAGAAATATAAATATCTCTTCCATGTACTAATTTAATTTCCTCTGAACATATATCCAATAGAAGTTTTGCTCCATATTGAAATAATATTATTTTTAACTATTCGAGGAGCAATCATAGCATTTATTTATTCATCATGCCAATAAGCATTCCAAATTACAGTGCACAGTTTCCCTTTACTCCACATCCTCACCAGTATTGGTATTTTAATGTTTTAAGTTAAAATTTAATGACATCATCTACCACTTCCTTTTTTTTCCTCCAATTGCTCCCACACATCCCCTGTCCACTCTCTCTTCTTCATTCTCGATCCATCTCAAATACATGTATACATATGAATTTACATGCAATTTGAATAAATAAAATTTTATATCCTTATGGTTTCTTCAGGAATTCTTAATGTCATTTTTTATTCCTGTCTCGTTTACCTTCTATAATGACCTCTGTCTTATTTACTGGTTTATTGCTGTAATACACCATCATGACCAACGCAACTTATAGGAGATATTTTACTGGGACTTACAATTTCAGAAAGTGAGACCATGACCATCATGGTAGTGATGATGGCAACACAAGGCACATATTGTGCTTGAACTATAACTGAAAGCTTATATCCTTTTCCACAAGTGTGAAGGAGAGAGAGAGAGAGAGAGAGAGAGAGAGAGAGAGAGAGAGAGAGAGAGGAGATAAGAGGAATGGCAAAATGCAAGGGCTTTTGATATTTTAAATCCCACACTCCAATGACACACCTCATCCAAGAAGACCACACCTCTTAGTTTTCCCCAGAGAGTTCTGCTACCTGGAAGCCAAGCACTCAATCTACAACCCCATGATGGTCATTATTTAAACCATCACCATTCCTTAAACCTTTGCAACCAAGGCTTCTTTTCCGACCTCTCATTTTTTCCATCTCTTCCTTCGTAAACTTGAGTTCTGAATTCCACAACTGTAGGCTCTTTGTATTTCCCTGGTTTCTGTGTTTGTTTCATGTGATATACACTCATTTGGGGATTTGAAGATAAGAACCACAACTGAAAGAAAACATGTGGTGTTTGTCTTTCTGGGACTCAGTTGTCTCTCTCAATATAATCTTTTCTGGGTCCATCCATTTACCTGCAACATTCATGAATTCATTTTCTTTACAGCTTTTACAGCTGAAGCACTCTGTTTTATATATGTACAACATTGTCATTGTCCATTCATCAGTTGGAGAACATTTAGAAGTTTTTTTTTTATTTACTAGCTATTGTGAACAGAATGACAATGAACATGGCATGCAAGGTAGATTTTATCATCATGACATCTAAACATACCTAGGAAGACAGAATAGTTTCTCTCAATCAATTTATATGTTTATTTATTTATTTACTATGTATTTATTTCACATCCCAACCTAAAGTTTCCCTCACTCCTCTCCTCCCAGTCTCTCCTTTCCTTCTCCTCTTCACACCCCCCCATATGTTCCTCCTTCTCTATTCAGAAAAGAGCAGGTTTCCCATGTATATCAAAAAAGCAAAAACATGGCATATCAAGATATAGTAAGATTACAAACCTCCTTTTACATTAAGGTGGGGCAAGGAAACCTTACAATACAAGGAATAGGGTCCCAAAATCTAGCAAATGGGTTAAATGTGTCCCATGTCCTCACTGTGAGGAATGCCTCAAGATGACCATGGTATACAAATGTCATATATATGCAGAGGATCTAGAGGAAGACAGAAACTTAATAGGGGAAATGCTCTCATGATAGCCTGAAGGCAAATCTAAGGAATAATCCTGATTAACATTTGATTCAGGATGAGCCAGTCCACTGTAGACAGTGCTACCCACTGGCTCACTTTCCAGGTCGGTATAGCAAAGCATGATGAGTAAACATGAGGAGCAAGCCAGGGAAAAAAACATCTACTCTGGTTTCTATTTCAGTTCCTGTCTCCAGATTCCTTCCTGGAGTTCTTACTCTGACATCTGTCAGTGACAGTATTCTATGTGGAACTATAATCTGAAATATGTTAATTCGTTCCTAAACTGATTTTGTCTATGGTATATTGTCACAGCAATAATAATCCTAAGACAATGGCTAAGTAAATATCTGTGAAGTAAGATATCAAGTTCTTTGAACATTTGTAAAGGAGTAGTATATGGTCACATTGTAAATGCTTTTTTTTTTTTTTTTTTTTGCTTTGTTTTATTTGTAGCTTTTTAAGAGTTCTTCACACTGACTAATTTTTAACAACAGCTATCCTCATTGAAGGGATAACTCTGTGATTTCGATTTGTATTTCCCTGATATGTTATGATATTGACCATTTCTCATATCATTCCATCCATTAGTTTGTCTTCTTTTTATGAATATTTGTTTCCCCTGAGTGTTACTGAACCACTGGATATCATAGAGCTGAGGCAGCTGTATAGACCTGAAGAATCACTTGGTCAGAGTCATGGAAATAAATAAACAAAATACTATGCTAGCCAGGCTTATATTAACAGTAATGATACCACTAGTATTACTTAATAAAGAGAGAAAGATGACTTGCTTCAGTGGGATTCCATCCATACCCCATTGCCTCACCCTAGCTGCATATGTCTTGAAGGGTCCTGGAGAAGTTAGTGTAGGAATTCATCTGGCTTTGTAGTTCCCATTATGTGGCTTTATGAGGTCATCATTTAGTTTGGAGTGAGGATATAAGGATATGAAATTGCTTTGTAGTAACCACTGTCCTAAAAGAAGGTCCTGCCCCTATTCTTATAATGACCCTAATAAACTAACTGGCTTACCAAGTTAGACATATACAGAATAATTTCTTCAGTCTCTTGTTGCCAAGTCTGGGAGGAATAGTCATTTTTTAAAAGTATCTCATCAGAAAAAGTTATGTAACAGGCCAATGTTTCTTTCCCTTTTATTGAAAATAGATTCTTTCACCATTTAGTTGTGGGGCTTGGGCAGTCTATGGGGCCTCTGGCAGTGGAGCAGTATTTATCCCTAGTGCACAAATGGACTTTGGGAGTCCATTCCCTAAGGAAGGATACTCTCTTAGCCTAAATACACAAGGGAGCATCTAGGTCCTGCCCCAATGATGTGTCAGATTTTGATAATCCCCCATGGGAGGCCTCACCCTCCCTGAAGAGTGGTTGGGAATTTGGAGGATGGCATGGGAAGATGGGAGCAAGAGGGAATGCCCCTCCCATGTAAAATAAGATTGCTTTTAATTTAAATAAATATTACTAAAAACAATGGAAAATTGATTAAAGACTTAAATATAAACTCAAAATGGTGAAAAAAAACTACAGGAAGCACTTTAAGAGTCTGGGATTGGCAAGGAACTATGTAGATGAATCCAAACACACACCAAAACAAAGTGTAAATTAGCAAATGGGATTACATCAAATTATCAAATTTCTAGACAACAGCAAAAACAAAATCAGCACCAGGAGTGAAGTGAAGAGAAAGGCTACTTAATGGGAAGGAATAATTAAAACCTACTCCTTGACAGGAATTACCAGTCAGGATACATATATAGTAGCAAAATATCTCAAAACCTTCCTTAAAAATACGACCATTTACAACTTACGAGAGTGGCCAACTAATGTCTGATTTGACTTAAGGCCCATTTCATGAGTTGTAATCCATACTCAACACTGCTAGTGTAACAAAACCAAAAAACTAAACTGCCCAGAGACCTAGGGTAAGACCAAATATAACTACTTGAAAAAAATAAACATAAGGAAATGCATTCAATAATAGCATCCTGCCATACTCATAGATCAGTGCCTTATTCAGCCATTATCAGAGATGCTTCCTTTGGCACATTATATGGAAATATTTCCAAATAATTAGGAAGCAGGCACATTTTGTGTGACTAAAAAGTAAGGCATGGAGAAGGAAAAGATTAACAGATTACTAAATTCTGGCATATAAAATGAACAGACAAACAACAGAAAGAACTACTGATACCCCATGATATTTGTATAATTTATCCTCTACTTTCCCAAAATATAATTTGATTAATCTGTTCTGTTATTATATAATAGGTTCTGTTATTTACACTCCTGTCCAGAACTCTAATGCCTTGATCAGATGTCTATACATTAATATCTAAAGCATAATTAGAATTCAGACCCTTTCTAACTCCAGAAATTTTTATAAGTTGTGCTCTCAAATCATGAGTTTGGAGGTATGGACATTTTTTTGTTATTCTTGACATAGATGAGAGGATTTTGGGTGACTATTTGTAATTATGTTCCACGGAGGGACAGGCTGTGAGTAGTGAGTAGGGAAATGTCTTGAGTAAGCTGAGAAAGCTTTTCAGTGATCTTACAAAATAAAGAGGTCTTTAGTCTTCTTTTATTTGGTAGGGGATAATTGGAATTTAAATTGTGTTATTATTAACATTAAAACAAATGTGGATGATTAGCAAGACACTTATATTACCCACTTAAAGCTTGGGGAATATTGCAGAAGAGGTGGTGGCAGAGAAAAGGGTTCCAAAAGCATATCTTCAAAATAGGACATGAGCATGGTAATCATAATCTCATAGCAGTTATGCCCTTGTGTGCCCAGCCCACACAAATCAGACCTGGCTACACAACATTTTAAACTGGAGAATCATGAAATCTTCTTTTCTATTATTTTGGTATCTCGTACTCCAGGTATTGTAGAAATTTTGAGCATGTGGCTTGTCTCCCACACATTTTGTGTGTATTTATTGTATTTACATGTCTGGAAGAAGCACAGGTGCTTCTTCTAGCTTCTACTTTAACTTTTTGTTTCTTGTTCTTGTTTTACTATATATGGGTGTTCATTGTGTGTGTTTTCTTGTTTGAACTTAAGAATCCTCATTTGTATCTCTGTGGAGACAAGCATGCCATTAACATGAGTGGTAAACATTTATACACTTAGTAAGGTTTCAAAATGGATATATGTCATTTAAATATTTTTAAAGCTAACAAATAAAAATCAAGAAGTGAAAAATAAATGATGACAGGATAAAGAAAAAGGGTAAAGTAAGAGTGATAGCAAAAGTATAAGTTGGAACAAGCCTTAGAGAAAAATGAAAGGATAATCAAAATTTAAAATGTACAAGTGAAATTTTAGATAAAGAAAAATATGAGACATTTTAATAAAACATAGTATTTCCTTCATAGCTATATAAATGTGGTTTCCAGCTCCTCCTAAACTGATTTTTATAGATGGCTCTGAAGATCAGAAGAAGGCTGCCCTTGTCTATGTAATTCATGATGAGGTAGACCAGATATCTTCATGGTAGATTAGGTTCCTGTTCAAGAATCATTATAGACATTTCACAGTCCTATTTGTGGTTCTCTGCATTGTGCTCACATGGAGTTTTTACTTATGGTTTTCAGTATTTGAGATTTTGTGGAAGGTGGGTGTGTTCCTTGTGTTTACTTTGAATATAAGTTCTTTTGAATAAATTGTTAATTGATAGAGTTCATTTACTAATTTTTACCAAGAAAATATAAAGTAAGAAATGTGTGATGTCTATGGGCTAGTTTCCAGATTGATCTCCTCTAGTTTCTGGAGTGTGTCTCAGTTCTAGCAGGCAGGGAAAGTAGTTCTTATGGTACACAGATTCCTGAGTGCTTCTTTGGAACATCCATATCTCCCAATGTGATACATATCATGAGTGATCAATAAACATCATATAATGCAATGAAGGTTTTGGCAGGCCTATTCTGAGTAACAGGATGCATGCTACTCACATCCACCCTGAGTATATTTAGTCCCAACTTTCTTCATGGCACTGAGCTCATCTTTCTATCACATACCTTTGGTGATATATTGTTTATGTTCTAATAAAGACACTGGGGAATCAAAATTCAAAGTTAGCCACAGCAATAGAGCCAGGCAGTGGTGGCCACACCTTCAATCCTGGGACTCAGGAGACAGAGGCAGATGGATCTCTGTGAGTTCAAGGACACCCAGGGTTATATTAGAGTAAATCAGTCTAAAAGAGAAGCAGCTCACACAAAGGAGATCTCAGCACTTGGAATCCTACGCCTAGAGAGGTATATAAGATAGGAGTGGGACACTCAGGAGTCAGTCTCAGAGACTTATTCTGCCACCACACTGAGGAGAAGACAGCCATTTCAGCCTGATGCAGAGGTAAGTGCTAGTGGCTGCCTGCTTTGCTTCTCTGATCTTTTAGCTTGAACTATCTGTCTCTGGGTTTTTATATTTTTGTTACACACACCAATGCAGTTTATACTATATTTCCCTCCCAAATCTATGCTCCTCCTACTAAGTCTCAGTGTTTCTCCATAGTCCAGACCAGGGTTTGTTCTCACAGGTTTATTGTTGTAGATTCCTCACTACTCTCTCTGCTTTCAACTTATCACACTTGGGTTTTTTCAGTTCACCATGATTTAATTCCATATGCAACTTTGCCTTACCAGTATTTCCTCTCAAAAAAATATTTCAAATGTTAGATACCAGAAACTAGTAGCATAACATTCAGTTCCTACCACAAATTAGCCACATAACCTTTCCAGTTTAACTTCCCTTGTCTAGACAGTAGACCTCTAGAAATAGCTAACTTACCCAGTTCTGTCAAAGTGGATTGAAACCTTTGTGACATCCCTCTGGTTGAACTAACTACCTAGAATTGTATCACTGATTCCCCGTTTGGTTTGCCAGTCATCTTCCAAGGTGTAGTTCACAAACTTCTCCCTTAAGATCGTATACTGTGTTGTCTCACATGCTTGTTTACACTTACATTCTGCTGTTGCCCTACTAAGCTATTAAAATGAAATTGTGTCTCTTTTACACACAATGTCCAGAAAACATAATACTAAAATATGCTTGTTCTGTTTCTTCACATTTCATTCCTACCACCATAGTACCTCTAGTCCTTTGTAAATGCTCAGAACTTCTCATGATCCTGAGGATCATTGACCTAACCACCTTAATTCTCCATCTAGCCTCTGTCAAGCCTTCCTTTGCCCAAACACTTGGTCTCATAATTCCTGCTGAATAACAGCCTTTGCAATTCATGTTTGTGCCATTGTTCTCCTGACATGGAAGTCTTACCATTGGATGGGCTCTGCTTCCTCTCTGCCACTTTTCTTTCCTGGAGATAAACTATGTCCTGCCTGCATGCATGTAAGAGGGAATATCATACTCAAAACCAAGTGGTGATTTGTGCTCCATTATGTCAACTTCCTGATGTTACTGGCCTATTTAAGGATCTCCCTGCTCTACTCTACCCACTAAAGAGGATAACCTTATCATCTGCTTCTCAAAGCTGTTCATTTCCTGTAACAGAGACAATAATTTTAATCCTCAATGAGGCCTAATTTTTTCTGCAGTTCTTGTGTAGGCACCACAGGTATAGCAATTCCTTCATCCATCCTTCCCTCCCCGTCTTCCTTAAAGTTCCCTGAACCCTGAAGGGGAAGATATAGATGCTTAGGGCTGAGCATTTAACAGTCCTTCTCAGCATCCGGGTTATACATTCATGTCTTAATCACTACTCATTGCATAAAGAAATTTCCCTGATCAAAATTGTCAGAATAATCTATAAGCACCAGGACTTTTAATAACCTTATATCTTCTGGGAGTGGTTTTGTCCTCCTACACAGTGATCCTGTATTCAAACTCTGTTTAAATAGCTTTCATATGTGCGTATATTTTACATTAACCATATTCTACCAAATACTCCACTACCTTTCCATTTCTTCCTCGCACCCTCATTGATTTCCTTTAAGTCATTGGTTCTGCTTTCATATCAGAGTGCCCACTCTAATTCAGTGATCCGTCATATAACCTCTTTAAAACATTAGCAGATGTTGAACAAAAGAGTTATATGTTCATGTATATTTGGTTCTCTAAATAGGGAGTCTTGGCTGAACGGTGAGTATGTTTTTCATTAAAACCTCCCAGAAAATCTTATCAACCTCTGGTGATATTTATGATTTATTAAAGCTTGTCTGAGGATTCAGAAAGCAAAGTCAGCCACAACCTATAGAAGTCAGGCAGTGGTGGCACACATCTTAAATCTCAGGACTCAGGATTAAGAGGCACATGGATCTCTGTTAGTTCAAGGTCGCAGTGACTACATGAAATTGATCTCAGCACCTGGGATCACATACCTTTAATCCCAGACTAGGGGGTGAATACAGGAGTGATATGACTGGGCAGAGAAAGGAATAAAAGTTGAGGAGATAGGAACTGAGAGCTTTTTGCTTATGATTCATGGGGACAGGACTACCATTTCAGCTGTACAGAGATAAAATCTACTGGCTTGGTTTCTTTGTTTCTCTGATCTTCATCTTGAAACTTGAACCCCAATATCTGTTTATGGGTCTTTTACTTATCATGTTACATCAACCATTAATAAGAGCTATAGTATACGATCTTGTGGAATTCTATTGTAGCTATGTTCCTGGACTTGGGCAAACTACCTAAAAATTGTATATTACATAAGACACTATGAGAAATAAATAAAAGATCCAAAAACATAATATTCATCAATATAATCCATGTCAAACATTCAGCAGTGATGTACTATTCAAAGATTTAATTAGAAAAATGACAATTTCCAAACTGAAAGGGTTTTTCGCCTCAGAAAACCTATAGCTACAAATTGTAAACAATTATCTTGACAGCTATTAATGCATTCATTTTATGTAATGCAAACTGGAACAAGGATTGCTAAAACTTAAGTTAGTATACCAGGGAAAATTTAAATTTAAAGTCTTCTCTTTATAGTTTAACAGACCACAATCAACCTTTTAAGTATTCTAGCACCATAAAGAGCTGTACTTTGTTTACAATTAATTCACTAAGCCTTCTCTCAGTGAGCTGTGATCAGAAAAATTCCCTTTGTTACTCATACATTTTACATAAATGCTTCACAGTGTTTTACTGGGAAAGGACATTTGAAATGAATGGTAGCAATCACTCACGTTGCTTCCCAACATTAACCTTGTTTCATGTACTATTTGAAGAGAGTCATGATGATTAGCAGATCGGGGCCAGTGAAAACATAAAGGTATGTTACAGTCGATGACAATTTACAGCTTTAATTGTGTAGAGAGTGTGGTGAACATTTGAACCTGGAAAGAAGTTTCCTAAGGATTTAAGAATGATTGGCTTGCTATAAAAATACTAATCTGATCATGTGATCTTTCATGGCACCATTTACTAAAATGTAAAATCAAAACAAATTAAATGTTCAAAAAGGAGCTACCTATTTCATATAAAACTCTGACCCTAAAGTCTTCTGCCAGACATAGGAAGACAGATAAAAAACAAAGATGGCCACCTAGTTTAAAGGTCACTGAGAAAGGAAGTCTTTGATGAATTAATAATGAAAACAAGATAGTATCTGTGAACAGGAACATGAAATGGAGGAATCCAATCCCAGGAAAGATGAAGTTTGATGGATTCTAAAGTAACACAATCTTGATGATCGGTGTTTCTGTATCTATGTGCAAAATACTGTTATAATTGGTATGGTGAAGGCAAATGGACATATGGAAACCACTAATTGCACTAGGTGGACTAAAATATACTAAAAACCAAAAAAAATAAATTAAAAAGAGGACACAAAAGTGGAAGGAAGATGTTTTAGAAGAGGTAGTTCTAGGGAAAATTAAAATGGGGGAATAGGGAGAGATGATTTCAAGTTTCAAAGAATAAATTTAAAGTATTCAATAAGACAAATGGCTTCATATCACTGAGTAAAGTAACTGATAGACAATTCAGAAAAAGTAACATTAACCAAAAATGATAAAAATGCCAAAATTCATTAGTGACTAGGTGAAACCTAGAGCATGTTATGACTATTAGGGAAGAAAATAGAGAAAGGGGAGCTCCCAGTATGAGGGGGAAGAACATTAAGACTACACTAGAACAACTTGAAAGGTTCTTCTTGTGGAAGAATAAGGTTAACCATTTCTCCTAGGATTGTCTTTATAGACTTAAAATCTAGAAAAAAACCCTACATGTGCACATATGTAAAATATTGGAAGAATGTTCAGTGAGACCATCTTATAATAAAGACATAGTGGATACATTTAATCATGTAATAATATATAGTAATAAAAGTAGCAAATCAGGTCAGCATGAGAAAATATAAACCTATTACTAAAATAATAGAAATTAAATCACATAAATTGATTTATAGGGTTTTAAAATATGTAAAAAAATATAAAACCATAAAGACAACAAACATGTATATTACTGATGTTCAAATGATAATTAATAAATTTGGTATGTTTTTATATAAACATTCATCCAAATTTTACTTGCTATTGAAATTCGGGAATATTACAGATTCAGATAATAGTCTCTATTTTGTTCCATAAACTTTCACCAGCTCTCATTTCCCAAATTCAGATAGAGATTATAATTACATAGCAAAGGGAAGTTTGGTATAAGGTCATCAGAGGGAAAGTGCCAAGTTCACAATAGTGATTGATTTGGAGTTAGGAAAGAAGACTATGAAAGAACAGCCAAGAGAATTAAAATGTTTTTATAGTCCATTCATTGTTTTAAAAACCCCTGAAACAAATTTAACAAAACATGTAATTTGATAACAATGTATAAATCATAATATTTTCTATGATACTCTTTATGCTTTTCTCTTGATTGAAATAATTCACAGCTGAGAACTATAAAGGAATCAGAATGGAGTGAGGAGAGATAAGAACATTCCAGAGGGAATCCCATAGGCCTAGTCTTATAAATGGTACTTGTCATGAACAAGAACTTTCACAATCCCTTTGTTAGGGTGGAAAGACAAAGAATGGCATGTATATGAATGAATCCTGTCACACTTAAAAGAAATGTGTGAGGGTGGGTCTACATTTTTAAGACCTAGTAAGTACAGGAGGGAACTTCAGAAGTGACTTTGGGATTAATTGCAGTCCTTGAGTTGACTTTAAAAGCATTTAAATTAATGTTAAGCATCAATGATGTAAGAAACAAATTTATCAGCTCTTCACCATGACTGAATCATGTTGATAACAGTTTTCCTTTTGTCCAGAGCCCCAAAATTTAATGGGGGAAATTAAAAACAGAGAAAAAAGCCTGATAGTATCTTTCAATGTTTATGATTTCTTTCCACAAATAAACCTAGAACCATTTTTGAAGATGTCAAATTTATTACATATTATCATCAGTGTGTACATTGGCATGTATGGAAACCCCATATTGGTGAAGTTCATCTCATATATTCCAGTATCATTCTTTGCAATTAATAAATATTTACTACTACTATTGTCTACTTCAGATTCTGAGAAGCATATTTAAGGCTCCTCAGGAGACATAAATATTTCATATTACATATTCTAGTGACAAGTACAAAACATAACAACAAAAATCAACGGGTGGAGCACATTTCACATAATCAATCATGTCTTCAGACATGAGATACAAATAAAATGGATGAGTTCAACATTTATGGGTCAAATATAATTGTCACCTAGCACTTGTGTATTTGAAAACAATTAACTGAATAGACATATTAGATAAAATGCATGCTTTAAATACATAGAACAATGCATAAAACGATAGAAATGTTAAATACTTATATACATAGATAAGTATTTAAGTAACATATACATAGATAAGTAAGTTTCTCAGTATTTTCAATCAAAATAGGGTCGGAATAATTATAAGAATGTGTTTACAAATTCCCTAATGGTAAAGTAAAGCCTTGGAGACAGAGTTCTTTTATGTTTCTCAGAATTGACCATAATGCACTAATGAATAAGTCCCAAAATTTCAACAACCAAGTATAAGAGGAGTTCATTCTCTATCCATGTAAAGTCAGAATGTGTGAAAGCTACTTCCTGGGATATCTGGAATCTGTGTAGTGATAAGGGTTCCAGGATGTTTCAGCTGTGTAGTATTCACAATTATTACAAGCAAAGTAAAGCACTACATAGAACCACTAATGGGGGAGGTTTAGATTCATTGGGATAGCACATGTGATTTAAACACAGACCAGTTGTCTATAGCTAATTAAATAGCCCCAACTACCTGCCAGGTATTAAGATATGTGTGCCCAGAAAGAAGTGAGAATCATGGTTGTTTTTTTACTTGTTTTATCCCACCCCAAGTTCTTCACAATTGCTGTGATATTACAAACACATCACAGATTAAGCCAAATGGTTTCTCCATTTAAAAACATATATTTTGTAATTAAGGCAAATTATCATTCAAGAATTTACAGAATTCAGATGGTAAGAAAGCGTTTTAACAACTAATCTGATGTATGGGTGGAATTTAGTTGAGAGATATGTGAATCACTCTCCTCCCCACCCCCGTAAAAACAAAGCAAAACATTTGGTCAGCATCAAATTTGTATACAATGAAAAACTACTTTCATTTTGTGAAACAATGGAATCAATCTCTGACATATATATCTGACATATCACAGACACACACACACACACACACACACACACACACACACATGTTCACATGTTACTAATTGAAACAATTAGTTACTATATGAAACAATCAGGAAACTAATAGTAAGAGGTAAAAGGACAGAAAGGCCATCAGGATAAAAATCCTTTAGTTTGCCACAGTGCTTCAACACTAAGAATCTGGTGAACAGGCACAACTGTTTTGAACACCCATGTTTCTTTACATAACAGCTAGGGAAAGGACTCATTTAATCCTATGTCCATTATCTTCGAACTAGAGAGACAGAGATATTATGATATTCCTGGAGCTCACTTGCCAGTTAATCCTACAGAATTGGTGAGCTCCAGGTTCAGTAAGAAATCCTGTCTCCAAAACTAAGGTGGTGGGCAATGGGATTGTTTGGCAGGTAAAGGAGCTTGTAGCCATGGTTGACAACCTGAGTTTGACCTCCAGGAGGTATAGACAACCAGAGCCAGTTCTGGCAAGTTATCCTCCAAACTCCATA
The DNA here is from genome assembly GCF_943737965.1 of Phodopus roborovskii. Lineage (NCBI taxonomy): Eukaryota > Metazoa > Chordata > Mammalia > Rodentia > Cricetidae > Phodopus > Phodopus roborovskii. The sequence continues at coordinate 12,144,105 of NW_026126461.1, forward strand.
AACTCACTGCAGGATTCACACATGCACACATGTGTAAGGAGTACGGTTTTTCCGCCCGCCACACATGTGTATATACATACTAAATTAAATAATATATAATAATATATAAATACATGTATTTATGTATTTAACATAAAATTAGAGCATGAATGAACAGTAACTTACAACACACAGATGAAAATATTCTCCCCCTGAAGGATGTCAACTCCTCAAATTCTTTCAGAGAATGCTGAAACTTATTCTTGATCAGGAAAATTAATTCATATATAGTATTTGATAAAACTTTCAAACAGAAATTTTAAATTACACAGATATAAATCAGGACATTGCCAATATTTAACATTTGCACTTAATCTTAATTTTGATATTATTAAGTTTCAAGCAAGTGTCATATTTATTATTTGTACTTCAGAATTAAGCATTATTGGGGCAAAGTAAATCCTATCAATTAAACAATTTTCCATCTTTAATTTTTATACTAATAATGATATTTCATGTTACATATTTCAAGTGATTTAATCTCTCTCTTGTTTTAATATTGGTGGTAGTAATCATAACTTACTCTGCCTTCCAAGTCTTTTATCAGTTATTTTCTACAGCATTTCCAGTAGATACATGAAGCTAAAGTATTAGCCACCTGTGGTTTTAATGACTTTACTTGGAAGAAAAAACATGTAGCCATTTTTAAATCTTTATCATTAGTAAAATGTGGGGCTTGAGAGATGGTTCAGAAGTTATGTGTTTTATTCTTGCAGATGACTGGAGTTTAGTTGCCATACCATGTCAGGTAGTTCACCTGCTCCCGTAAAAGAAGGTCCTTGGGAGTTAACAGCCTCTTCTAGCTTCCACCGTGCATCTGCAAGCATGTATACATGTGTTCATACATTCAAAAAGACACACATATACAATTTTTTCAAACATATAAAATACATATAAAAAGAGAAAGCAAAATGTTAGCACAATGAAGTTTAACTGGTAATACATGTATTATGATCCCATGTAGTACATAATTTAATCTATATCAAATGATTTAATGATAATAAAAATTTTGGCAAGTAGCCGGGCACGGTGGCAACGGCCTTTAATCCCAGCACTCAGGAGGCAAAGGCAGGTGGTTCTCTGTGAGTTAGAAGTCAACCCAGTCTACAGAGACAACTAGAGCTGTTACACAGAGACACCCTAACGTGGGGAAAAAAATCTTGAAAAGTATAAAATACACAAGGTATGCAACCATATCATTAATACCATAACTGTCAAGAAATCTGTAATGCAAATGTAAATGAACCGTATGTAAAACTACTAAATCATGTTCTATTCTTTATGGAACTAACTAGTGATATTCTAGTCTGCTTCTCTTTTCCTGTAATAAAATAGTAGTATCAGTACAAATTGGGAAGGAAAAGGTGTATTTGTCTTACAGTCAGTCAAGGAAACCAAAGAGGAACTCTAGCAGCATCATGCAGTAGAATTCACAGAGAAATTCTGCTCAGTGACCATCTTCCAGGCTCCCTTTCAGTACCCTTTTTTACCTTAGACCAGCTTACCATTCTAGGGATAGCATAGTCCACAGTGCACTGAATGCGCCCCCAACACCAATGAGCAATCAAGAACGTGCCTCCCTGGTAATGTTCACAGGCCAATCTGATAATCTGATGGAGGTGAGTTTTCACCTGACGCTCCCTCTTCCAGGTATGCCAAAGCTTCAACCAAATTAGATAACACAGATAATGACGTGAAGATATCAATTTATTTATGTACATAGTATTTAATCTCTTTCCATTTATTTTCATAAAAATCATTTAATATCTCTTTAAGGGTGTATATTTAAACAAGAAAGGGAAGTGTCAGTAGAAATTTTTCTAAGTTTTTATTTTTAATTTCAGTTCGCGTGAATTTATGACAATATTTTATATATGATGTAAATGGACTCAAATAGGAAAATTAGAATTCCAATAAAAAAAAGTCAAGAATTAGAAAATATGTCGGGGTTAATCTCTCATACACACACACACACACACACACACACACACAGAAACCTTAGGAAAGCTAACTCTAAAATACAATCTTTGGTTGCACACTACTTTAATCCCAGCACTCAGGAGACAGAAGTAGGTAGATTTCTATAAGGTTGAGGCCAGGACAGAAGCATGAAAAAGTTAAAAATAAAATGCAATCATTGTTCATACCATGTTATGTTGTGTTGTAAATTAATACAAATATTTTTTAAATGGAATAATTTCCACTCTGATTAATTGCACAGAATGTATATGCAAGGTAAATTTTAGGTATTTCTTGCACTTAAAAGTAGTTTATTAAAATAAGTAAATATGCTACTGAGAAAAAAAAAATCATGATAAATTATTATGTATAAAAATATCTGTACCCGCATACTTAACTGTGTTTTGGAAACTGTTTCTCATGCTGGATTACCTAGTCTGGGCTTGATGAAGGAGGAGGAGCTTGGCCATGTCTCATTTTGATGTACCATACTTTATTCATACCCATGGGAGTTCTGCCACTTATTGAGTGAAATTGTCTGAGTAAGGAGGGCTGGATGGAGAGGATAGATGGGAGGTTGGAGGAGGGGATAGGAAATTAATAAAAGGTACCAAATATATATGACTAATGGAATTCAGTAACTTTTTAAAACATAGGTAAGTATTACCAAGTAAGGTTTTTTCACATAATGAAGATATATTTTGTGTGGATTACAACATAATGAGACTAGAAGTCATATGATCATCTGCATAGTCTATAGGACCTTTCACAGTAGAACCAGTATTTATACCTAGTACGCAAATGGTCTTTGGGAGCCCACTCCCCATGGAGGGCTACTCTCAGCCTAGATACATGGGGGAGGGCCTAGGCCCTGCCTCAAATAGTGTGACAGATTTTGATGATCCCCCATGGAAAGCCACATCCTCCCTGGGGAGTGGATTGGGGGTTGAATGTAGGGGTAAGTGGGGGGGGGGCATGGGTGAAGGGGAACTGGGATTGATATGTAAAATAAGATTGTTTCTAAATATATTTTTAAAAAGATGTCATATAATCATCTCATATTGTTAGATGAAGCAAGCATCACACGTAAAAAGATATTTAACAAAACAGTGACCTATGAACCCATGAGCATCCCTTTAAAAATTATGAATTCCATCTGTTTTAAGAAAGCAAACAGTAACATCTTATCATATAGCTTTGCAGATATGTCCAAGTAGCATATACATTGAAAAAACAAGACCAGAATAAAGATTATGCTAATATTTAACTTCAGTCTATCCAACACAGTAAGACAAGAAAGCAAAATAAAAGATTTATGTCAATAATACCTTCTTGTTTAAAACTGATGCTTGATCTACAAAATAAGATAAAATATAATTAAAAGAAAATTAGATATTAAAATATTGCTTAATTAATTAATAATTAATAGAAACATTAATATGGCAAATTCAAAATATATCAAATAAATATCAATAAAAATTCACTAAGCATAATATAGATTTTAAAATACATGTGAAAAACATAGGTACTATGAACACATGAGCTGGATTTGATTATAAAAAGACATAAAATGTACAGAATGGGAATTATATATTTGATAAATATGGTAATTATCTCCAATTTAACATAATTCTAATTAAAATGCTTTGAAATTGTAAAAATGCATTTTAAATGATTAGGTAAATTGGAAGTATTTGGTAAAGGAAAAGCTATAAAGAAAAATAAGGATTCGATTCAATTCAATTAGAGTCCCATTAATTCATACTACATCCCATAAAAAAGAATGTAGTTAGACATTCTTATTAAAATGGACCTGGCAGGCAGAGCAAAAAAAAAATTGAGTATTATTTTCAATTCATGTATTTTGTATCAAATTGATTTACTTTTCAAAATGCTAGTTTCTTAAAGAGAATCTCACAATGTACAAAGAGGAGAAACAGATGTAGCTTCATTAATACCTGCTGAGATTTTAGGGATGTGTCTTCAGAAATGAATAACTGAACTTAAATTTTCAAAATATTTTTATGTTATCAATAAAATAAAGGTATTTTCTATCCTCTGAATATGAGACTCTTCTAAAAGAGCTATGGCTTAATGCTTTCCTGGTTTAATATGGTTTTAATTTTTATCTCTATTTTAAAATAAACTTACCACAAGTGTAAAGAATAGTTAAAATTTAAAATATTTCATTTTATAAAGTCTATGTATCTATTTACAATTAGCATAAATGAGAACAAGGTTGACAAATTTAATCTACTTGGAATGACGCAAGATGCCTAGATTTTAATACTCACTCTCTGGAATGTGTATTGTACTCCCATAGTCAAAGAGCCCTGTGTTTCCTTCCTGATTCTAACTATTTCATACATATGGTTTCTAAATGATGTTATTATTTTTGCAAACATGTGAGGGTAATTTGAAAACATTAAAGTGAACTCACAGTCCTGGGATACATAGTTGGTATTCCCTATATTCTACTCATACAGTTCTCAGAAGTGACCATTACTCAAATCTTATGTAAGAACTGGCATTTGTTGTATTGATCATGACCATTCCGATTGGTGTAAGATAGCAAAGTATTTTTGATTTGCATTTTGTGATAAATAAGGTGGTTGGACATTGTGTCTCAACTATTTGAGTTTCCTTTTTTGAAAATTCTGTTCAGATCTGTAACCTATTTTTAACTGAGTTATTCAGGGTTTTTGTGATGTGCATTTTTATTTAAATTCTTTATATAGATTGGATATTAGTCTTGTATAAGATTCGTAGTTAGTAAAATCCTTATCCTATTCTATAGAATGCTATTTTGTGGAAATGATGGTGTCCTTTGTAATATGCAAGTTTCTCAGTCTCATTTATTAATGGTTGTTCTTAGTACCTGCTCTAACTGAGTTCTATTCAGAATTTTTTTTCTGCACCAATGAGCACAAGACTGTTCACACTTTATCTTCTTTCGGATTCAGTGTATCTGGCCTTACATTGAGGTCTTGGATCCACTTGAAATTAAGTTTGTGAAGGGTTATAAGTATGATCTAATTGTGATTTTCTACAGGCTACCATTCTTCCTTATCAGAACCATTGAATGAAGATCTATACAATGATAAATAATACCAGTTAACATCCCAGCATGGATGGTTAAAATTTCCCATAATTTCCTTTCCCATATGAAGAATTACAGATGATAAATGCTACTGAGAGGTAGAGATTGAGCCTTCTCCAGGGGAACTGCCACCCCATAGCTTATTCAGTTCTAGATGATCAAGCCTGAACACACACACACACACACACACACACACACACACACAATATCAAATGTTGCATTTATACTTCTTATGTGTAAATGTATGCATTTATATTTATGCACACATGTACATGCATTTTATATGTCTAACAATAAAGGATAGGTCATGAATTTAGGAAGGAGTGGAGAAGATTTGAGAAGAATTAGAGGATATATAGGAAGAATGGAAATTAGGTAAACACAGTATTAATATATGAAATCCTAAAAGTATATTTAAAAATTTAAGACAGTCCCATATCAAGGTCCTTCAAAAAATTAAAAAGCACAGACACTTCATTCACGAAAACCCAGTACATATGGAATTTTCTCATGGTCTCAGGAATCTATGACCTAGCAGACTACTGAGAAAGGGAGGAGATGTGAGAGAAACATCAGATTATCAGTTTCAGATTTATTAGTATAAATCTCTCAATTCATTTATCTTTCTTAAGATTTGTTATCTTTTTTTCTGAATAAAAATCTTAAATTTCAATTGCATATATAAATTTTAGGCAAAAATCTATTGACATTTTATTAGTTTGTATTTAAGGTCTAACTTCTTCCATTCAAATTTAGATCTCATGACCATATTAATGTTTGGGTGATCAAATTTACATAACTGTTGTTCTATTTTTCCTTATTTACTGATATGTGAACCATACCCTAATATATTTTCTTTTGGGTACATAGCTGCCTTTTGAAACATTCCCTTTGTTTAAGTATTTCTTTGCTATCTAGCCAAATGTGCCTTCAACATTGACAATTGTATAAAACACACAGTTTCTTCAAAGCACTTTTGGAAATCTCCACACAGGTCTGTAAGTGGAAGCTCTCAAGAAGGATTGTTTCTTTTTGGCCTCCAAACACATTTCTCAACACCAAATTACACACACACACACACACACACACACACACACACACTCACACACACACACACACACACACTCACACACACACACACACACACACACACAGAGAGAGAGAGATTTAGACACAGACACACACAAAGGCAGCACCCTGCATTGAGTAGCATGAATTTCCTGAATAGCATGGCTTCTGTATGTATAGTTTTAAATTTGTCTTTCTTAGATGTGTTTTTGTCTCTTTTTTATTATTATTATTTTACATATCAATCCCAGTTCCCTCTCCATTCCATCCTCCCATGCCTCCTGATCCCCCTCCCATCCCATTCCCCACTCACTCCACAGGGAGAGTGATGCCTTCCTGTCAGTTATTTGGAGTAGGGTCTAGGCCTTCCCTCCTATCTCTAGGCTAAGGCAGTATCCCTCCAGGGGGAGCGTGCTCCCAAAGTCCTTTCATGCACCAGGAATACATCCTGGTCCCACTGTCAGAGGTCCCTTAGATTGCCCAGGCCTTCTAACTGAAACCCATGAGCAGACAGTCCGAGTCGTTACAATGCTGGTTTCCCAGCTATCAGTCTGGAGGTCCATGAGCTCCCCCTTATTCAGGACAGCTGTCTCTGTGGGTTTCTGTAGCCTGGTCTTGACCCCTTTGCTTATCACTACTCCCTCTCTGTAACTACCTTAAATGTCCTTCCTTGATAATGAGATTGATAACTAACTCATGTGCCATCCTAGAACCCTCATCTAGTAGTAGCTGTTGGAAACAGAGGCAGATGCCCACAGCTAAACACTGAGCCGAACTTCTGGAATCCCCTTAGATATAGCAAATCACATGACAGTGAAATCATTGAAGTTTTACTGGTTTGAGATGACGATTCTCCTCAACCGCCTTACTATAGCGTTCAGGTTAAAACTCATCTGTGCTTGGAACTGTAAAGGCATAGTTCAAGGAGTTCGGAGTTAGGAGTTAACACTGAGAGATGAGTGAGTGAGCTGATTGCTGGCACACTAACACAACTTCATCCTCCTTCCCTACTGGTCTTTTAAAAGTAACTCTTTAGTTCTAGTGCTGTACACTAGACCTGTATTATGCCTTGTGATTTTTCTTTCTTGGTTATTTTTCTACTTCATTTTACTGACATCCAGTAGAAAATTTTCTCTGATTATTTTCCAGATGTAATGGAATTTTCTTCATTATTTACTTGACACTATTTCTTATTTCTGTGTTATTCTTTTACTGTGTTCCCTTTTATAAATAAGCACATTTTTTCTTAATTTCCAGAATATTTAATGATCAATCTGATGAATTCCAGAACAAACTTAAGCTAAATAATAAATAAGTTAGATTCTCAGAAATAATTTATTTGAAAGTCTTAAAAAATAAAGCAAGAGTCAAGTTATTAGGCTATAGATAAAACACAAGATAATTTTGCCTCAGTTAATCAGTTAACCTGGTTAGTTACAGCTAAACCACATACATAAAGATGTGCACATTTATATATGTTATCATAATTAGGTCTCCAGAAGACATGAAACAGAAAGATTAACAAAAACAGGAAATGAATAAAGCATCCATTATGCCTAGGTGTTATCCTAAATTCTTCAAATGTTTCGTTCACTTGAATTCGTTCAATTATTTTCAAAAGTGGAATAATAGAGAAGAGTCAAATGTACACCAAGTAGACATCAGAGCGGGAGACTGATGCCCTAGTGTGATGCCTTGTTTGTTGTATTTCAGGTGTCCCTTAATCTAAGGACGTTCTTGTGACCAACAGAAAATTCCACAAGTTACCATGTAACAGAAGAACAGTTCTCTTCTACTCTAAGTTAGCTCTAGTCATGAAATGTAGTGTCAAAATAAAAGGTACATGTTCAATTGAGATTATTAAAAGAATTAATTTGAATAGCTTGGTCCCTCCCCACCATCCTGAACCTTCAGCCAGCAAAGGCGAAGAAATGCCCTTTTTCTCATAGAGTTGATAGTTCTCTTCCTTTCTTCCTTCCTTCAAAATCTTTCCTTGGAATGTATATCCCGTGCATTACAAGGGACATAAAATGAATTGGATAATGAATTTTGCCCTCAAAGAACTTAAAGGGCTATAAAGTATCAACTCTCATTATGAGGGTTCAGAGAAGGTGAAATGACTCCTGGCTGAGATTAGTTTCAGAAAGTGTGTAGAGTTGGGCAAGCTAAAGAGCCAGCAGCTCTTTCTGTGGAACAGCAGCTCACAAAGCGTGAAGAGAGAGGAAAGGGAAGTTGTAATTGAAAATCAAGTTAGGCTCAGATACCAGAAACACTGAAAACCAAGGAACTCTGACCTCATTCTCTAAGTCAAGAGCCTACAAATTTTTGACCAAATACCCTCAATAAGTATTTTCAATTAAAATGAACATTAGAATTCAAAAACTGATGAAACTTTAAAAGTAATTTTAAAAGTGGTATATGTGTAGTATTTATAAAAACAGAGAGTAGTAATAGCCATAACCATTAGCTAGTAGCCACTGGTAGATATACACACGAAGTAAGGATTGTCACTTCAACTTCATTCAATATGAATTCAACTAATAAAAATGTCATTGATCACATATTTATATATTTGGCAACTTGAGGTATTATATTGGGAAATGTTCTCTACTTCTAAACATGTCAAAAATCTTCATGAATGTAATTGCAAGCATCAACACTATTATTTTCACACAAATGTACATTTTTTATGACTCCTTCTACACACAATTTCTTTTTAGTTGCATATTTGTAGGTTTATGTGTGTGAGTGGTTTGCCTCCATGTCTACATACTACATATGTTCCTATGTCCCTGAATGTTGAATTAGTGTGTCAGATCCCCTAGAACTAGAGCTATGCATTGTTATGACCCATCAAGTGCTTGCTGAGGACGGGACCCAGGCCTTCTGGAAGAATAGCCAATGTTCTTAACTATTGAGCCATGCATCTGGTCCCTGTACTTGCTCTTGAGTTCTCTCATACAATATGAAATTTCTACTGCTAGGCTGAATGATACAGCTGATCACACAATTTGGCACAAAGAACTGCCCAGGAAAATTCTCTCAAGGCAGAAATATAAAGGGGACTATCATTCCCTCCTGTCCAATGTGCCATCTTCATAGTTCCTTAAAAAATAATTCTCTTGGGGGATTCGAAGAAGATTCAGATATCCTAGCTGTAGTCTGTAGGGCTGTTTTGTCCAGCTGTTTGGAATGTAGGATCAGCTTGTACTCTGTTTCAGGCGGTCTGGTGTGATCAAACCACATTAGTCTGGAAGGAATCCACATCTTTTCATTTTCTGTGGAAACAAAAATAGAAATACTTTTCCCCAGTAACTTGTTCTTCAACTTAAATTTTGGAGTCAAACAGCGCCCCTTACCAGCAGGAAGTAGTTTGGAAAGAACGACGCCCAAATTCCCAAATATTGTGTATAAATGTTTGTTTTCATTTAATTGGACTTTGTTATATAAAATTAAATAAAAAATACTCTATAGGGGAAAAAAAAAATAAAAGCTCTGTACTTGAATAGAATATAAAAAGGAATGTAAAATTCTTAAAAAAAAAAAAAAAAAAATAATTCTCACCTATGTCACTTTCTTGCATACAAATAAATGGCCCTACTTGTGTCCTCCAGGTAATTGTATGCTAAGTGATTACTAAAGATTTATTTGTTATTTTTAGCTAACAAAATGCAAAAATTGTTCATGCTTCTCTCTATGCTTCAGTGTAGGATGTTGAAAAATATCTGTGGGCCATATGCTCTTACTTTGAAGATGTCTGCAAACAGAAAGGAATCAATGGGGAGTCTTTGTAGAGAAGACATGTCAAGCTGTGGTTGATGACAAGGATGCTGACAGGAATTTCTAGTGATCCCCAGTAAGAATGGGAGATACCAAAAGTGATAGCTGAGTGTTAATCTTTAATTCAATAATATTACATGTTGTTTATATGAAATTTTGTGCCATTGATAAAACTACTTTCTCTTTAATCCAGCTTTTCCCAAACAAAATACTTCTGCAGGAAGCAGTGAGAATGTAACAAGTTTAAAAAAGAGAGACAAATAATATATATTGTCAATACGCTTTTTTTTCTGGAAATTATAATTGTTATAGTGTGGTATCCTGAACCAAACAATAAATTCTTGGTTAACTGTTTTTCACAAATACTGAGATGAATTACATCTGATTGTTGATGCAATCTGTGTTGTTAACATGTAACAAGTGAATGTGTAATCTTCTAGACTATAACAATCCCTTATAATTCAATCAGAACTGTTTGCAGTGTAATGATTGGGCTAACTGAAAACATGTATCTGAAAGAATGAAAGCAGTGGTTCTTAACTGTATCTTACCTCGACATTTCAGACTCTCTTTTAAGACAGTGAACTTTTGTTATGACTTGCGAATTTTTAGATTTCCGGTCTTAGAACCAGTGGGCCATTTCTTTTCCTACTACATTTCTACAGTGTATGGATGCTACTTGTCCAAGGTGAACACTGAGGACCAATAGTATATTAGTAAAAATTCTACAGGTAAGAGGTTTTAATGTTGATTAGCACAATGACACAATGACTTCCTATAGCCCTTGTTATATCCATCTATCTTTTATTTTTTAGGACATTTTATTTATTGCCACATGATGGATGAATTAAGCTCCATGTCTCATATGTCCATATAGACAGTATGCAATGGTAAGCAATGTGGATGTGTCATGTCAAGAAAACTTTTTTATCACACTTCCTTAGAGCCCTAACCTCCTATTAGTTAATATTAGATATATGAATATGCCATTGTAATCTTTAAGGGAAGATGATAAAAAAATATAGTGTTTGAATTATATACTTAAAGATCAGTCTACTCAACCACAAACTCAGAAATGAATATGGATATGTATTTTAAAACACTATCACTACCATCCACATTCAAACTTCCTTCATATTGACCTCAAAGCATACCATTAAAAATAATAGTAAAAAAAAATTACTACAGGTTTTAAAAGGAGCCTGCTGGAATCCTATTCCCTAGTAACATTCCTTGTAAAAAATCAGTTTGCTAGAAAAAATTGAACTGACTCATAGAAATAACACGAACAGTTGTTTCAATCTGTTTAAATCAATGCTAATTTGGCACATGGACAGCAATTTATGAAATAAAGCATTCCCAGTGTCTAGGAAAACCATAAAGGTTACAGGGTATGATTAATTGTCTTGATTCAGTTAGTCTATATTATTCGGTACCTAGGCTCACCCAACAAAGGAACTTAAGAAATTTTATCAGGATTTTCTTTTATGATTCTGAACTCAAGACTTTGGATGTGTTTAAGAGAAGTGAAGCTTTTCAGGATTGTTTAAAAGTAAGTGTTCTATTGCTGTGAAGAGACACCATGACCATGGCAACTCTCACAAAGGAAAGCATTTAATTGGGGGCTTGTTTACAGTTTCAGAGGTTTAGTCCATTATCATCAGGGCAGAGAGCATGGGACTAGTATATAAATATCCTTTTGGAGAAGCTGCCAAGATTTATATGTCAGGATTTTCAAACAGCAGGAAAAGAGAAACACTTGTCCTGGCTTGAACTTTTGAAACCCCAAAGCCCACCACCTACAGTGGCATACCTTCTTCAACAAGGCCACACCTCCTCATTCTTCTCGAGTAATGCCACACCTTAATGACCAAGCATTTAAATATATGAGCCATGGGAGTTATTCCTGTTCAAACCACCACAAGGACTAGGTATAGATGTCTAGTATAATATGGAAATGTAGGTATCTTGCTTTTAAACTGATAAAGTTTTTAGATAGAAACAGCATATCTCTGAACTGAGTCTGAAATCCTTCTTAACTCAGGGCCCTGCACAGCTGAACAGCTCAGTCTCCTGTGAACTGGCCGTCTGTAATCTCTTTCTTTAGTTCCCATGGTGACTTTAAAAGCTTCAGGTCCATCTAATTTTCTTACACATTTTCTATTGTCTTACTGTAGCAAAGGAAAGGAAGACCAAACTACTATTTTTCTAAGCAAAGGATTTCTGCCCAACTGTAAATCATTCCACTGACACAGGGATTGAAAAGCAGGCAATTCTGCTTTAAATATCAATGCTATTACATCCATTGCATATTTTTAAAAACTATGAATAAATATCTAGATAGAGGGAGTGACTCAGCAGGTAGAGATTTTTTTTCAGAGCAAATACATACAGGAAGAAAGATTTTGGACCTAGAATCCAACAAACAAAAATCCTCAGAGATTTATCTGCATGTGAGGTGTGCATATCAACTAGGGCCATCGGTTATTCTGAGAGTCACAAGGAGACTCTCAAAGTTCAAGTTTCTGCTCCTACCTCCTGTTCAGTGCAGGGGGAAATTTTGATCAGTATGGTGCCCTTGTGGCATCAAAGCAATATCCATTTGTTCCCCCTTGTATCAGCCTGGACAGGCACATTTGGCTTTGTAAGGAAGATGAAATGCTGGCCTGATTAATCACCTGCCAATTGAATCGATGCAGAATGTAGGCACTAATGGAGCCAAGCTGAGGACAAGGACCAGAATGGAAAGGTGGTAAGAGAAGAGACTGAGATTTAGCAACTACACAAGTCGTACCATCTGATAGACCCATTGTTGCTTTACAAATACAACGCAGCATGATGAGCTCTGAAGTACACTCATTTTGTTTTCTCCTTGGACTATGTCCCTAATTTATCTTTTATATAAGGTACATAGGGTATACATGGTGGCAATACTACCTGTATACCACACCATCATCACAGGATATCTCATTATATAATGGCCACCTCATTTTTAGAGCATTTTTTATCACATAGTATTAAACAGAGCATTTATTATTCTTTCTGAATAGTTTTCACATTTCCAAAGTAAGTTTTCGTGCAACATTACTTCACGGTTTATTTTTTTTTAAAAATGGGCTTCCATTTTGACAGATTGAATAATCGTGTTTTAAATATTGCCATTTTTATCAGAATTTTTCTGTAGAGCATAGGAAGATGTCTTAGGGAGTAAAGTTATTGCTCTGCATGCATAGCACGGAAGCTTAACTCAGATTCCTGGTACTCATAAAAAGCTTAGAATTGGTCATACTTGCCTAAAATCCTAGTTCCATGAAGGGCCTTGCTTGGTGGCTAGTCTAAACAATCTCTGAGCTCCTGGTTTAATGATAAACACTTTTTAAAAAGTTAGTCAACGTTTGAGAAAAATGTGTGAGGATGGACCTTGGGCCTCCACAAATATATATATATATATATATTTGTGGAGGCCAAAAATGTGGGTTCTCAGTGGTCAGAAGGCAAGTGGGGATACTGAGCTACAACATGGCCAAGGTTCCAGGCATCTGATACAGGCTAATAAAAGGAAACTGGTCTCTACAATCTGAAATCTACCCTCTTGAAACTGACCCCAAAACTAGGTGGGACGGTGCATGCTGGTAAGAGCAGCACTCTGTGTGTTTGGGGCAGGAGAATCACGAGTTCAGGGTCATCTTTGGCTATATGACCAGCTAGTGTGTGTGTGTGTGTGTGTGTGTGTGTGTGTGTGTGTGTGTGTGTGTTTGTGGACACATGTGTGTGTGTGTGTGCACATGTGCATGCACGCACACACACGCACACACACACACACACACACACACATATTCACAAGCACCCGAGCACCCATATCTTTTGCACTGCATTGTGGTGTTTGTGTATGGATGCAAGTTGGCTGTAACTATATTGAAACAAAATCTAGCTGCTCAGTAGGATATGAGAGGAAGTCTTTGTTCCCTGGATAACCAGTGGAATTGGAAAGTCTGCCAGAAGTATGAACATGCACAACAATTCTTAGGATTAGCTTTTTCTGTCCTATGTGCCAAACATAAAATTTAAAAACTGTTTGTGCTTTCCTGTACAAGCTTGTGACAATAATCCATAATTGTGAATATACTCTAATGCTACAGTTTCTGAACATTAGTGTTTGACATTGCATCTTTGAGTAGTACCAAAATGTTCAACGCAGAACTTTTCAGGGAATCTTAAAATAAGTGACTGAGATTTGATAAAAGTAAAATTGGAAAGAATTTTAAATCAGATAATGATTTAATGTTTTCTCAAGGACAAAATTTATTTGGGACTAATGTTATATCATATCCTATGAGGAGCACAGTGCTTTTCTGTAACATGGAAACCCAATCTTCCTCATGTTTGCCTAGGAAGTCACTTCAGGACTGATACCAGTCTCTGCCTCCATTTAGTATCCTTTCTATATTCCAGAGGCTAAGAGGCTATATTATCTTCCCATAAGATTAATACATCGTGTCACACATAATTCTGAGGGAATGGTTAAGATAACATACATTGCAAATTAAGTATAGATTGCACAAATTGTTACACTTGGTTTTTATCATGTTACCTATGCAGCCAGAGAAAAGAGAATACTATATGTGATTCTGAGTCTGGAGTAAAGGGTTTGAACAGACATCTAGTGACAGGCACATTGTAGCTGCTCCATGCAGCAGAGGTGAGCTAAGTGTACGGAGTCCCTGCCGAAAGAGAGTTTCTAATCCATCTGAGAACAGAAGCAGGAAAGTGATAAGCAAACCAAATGTGAGGTTTCCTTAGCAGGAACGCGGTTCTCAGATTAGATCGAAGTGGAAGAAACTAGATGCCAAAATGTTCTTTACATCCAGAATCCCTAAATCATTTCATTTTAACAAGTAAACTTGAAGAATTTAGAACTCAAGACTAAAGGTTACTTATAGAAATAACCCATGTATTAGAGAAGTGTTATTGTAGTTAAAAATTATTAATTCCCATGGTTTTAAGGAATTCACAAAATGTAAACTAAAGAAATGTGAATGAGCATGTCCAAAGCTTTCAAAATTCCCAGAAGAAAATAACAAACACACATACATGTACAAATACACACACATACATACAAACACACACATATATACAGTATACACCCACATAAACACACACACACATACAATTTTGCACACAATACACTCTCTCTCTCTCTCTCGCTCTCACACACACACAAACACACATACTAATTTCTATTCAATTTTTTGAAGTATCAAATCTTAATTGTTCAGGAACTAGTAGGAGCTTCTGGGAAATAGTGTAAAAATAATATCTGAGGAGAATCACAACTGCTAGGCTTTCACTTCTCTTTCTACGAACCCTCTTGACCTCTCTGAAATTTATGAAAAGGCCTATGTGTGTGTTGAGACATTTGCTTGTTTTTCTTTAGACTTAAATTGGATTTAATTGCTATTTCATACATAACACACCCCTTTCCCCTTCATCCCCCACCCACATATGCACACACACACAAATGCACACTCTTTAAATTTAATTAAAATAACTGAAATGAAACTAGAGATAATTTGTTTTTTAAATAGACTGCCACATGCTCCATTTACATAAAACCCATTAGTTTGCATTAAATACAAATTAGCTGCTGATATGAATTAAATCACGTATAAATAGTTCAGAATAGCCGGAGAACTGGACATTTTAATTAATATAACTGCTCACCAGATTTATTTGTAAGGTAATCAAGACTCTTACTCATTTATTCTCTAGGACAATAGTCCAGGCAATACTGGCTTTTCTAGCATAGGCCATCATTTCTGTATGAATACACATCCAAGTGTAAGATTGATGCGAATTATTTCAAAGTATGCAAGTGATCAAGAACTACTAGTTTGGAAACTACGGTATGTGAGAAGATAGATGAAAACTCCACTCAAATAAGTAACTCATATGCAGTAAGTTTATTGATGACCTGAAATATTCAGTTTTTCTCTTTCTTCCATATTTAATTGTGGCTTGATTTTAAAGCAAGATTTTCGACATTATGAAATAATTATTTTGTTGTTATTATTATTTTGACTGTTTCATGTATCACTAATAAGTACTTCATGCTTAATAATCATTTTTCAGGGTAATTAAAATTTAGAGTTTGGCAAATGTTTCTGTGCTCCCTGAAATTCTTTTTGTTATAAGTAGCCTCATGTCAAAATTACTTAGTACTCATAGAGTCACATGTGTAGCTGCAGAGAGATGGGAATGCACCTGCTAGCTAGGCACAGGGAGATATCATGTTGGGAGCTAGCTAGTCCACCAAAATAACTGTAGCTCTGGCCATGAGACCCAGTGAATAACCCTCAAAATGAGTTCTGGTTCCTCTTGATTCTAAGCTTACCCTGAAGGTGGGCAATAGTCCAATGCCATCTGAATCATAGGAATTAATAAGAGATGGAGTATTTTTGATAAAATGAAAATGTTTGCTTTCTTTTAAGATAAAGGATAGGAAGGGGCACTAGATTGGGGGCAAGAAATAGAGACAGAGAGAGACAAAAGGAAAAAAGAAGGAAAGGAAAGAAGGAAGGAAGGGAGAAAGAAAGAAAATAAAAAAGAAAGCCTGTGAACCCCAGGTTGCTATTTTCCTAAACAAGTATAACTTCTATCTTTCTAAATGTTAATACTTATATGCACAATTAAGTGTACCTCTCAATTTCTCATTACAGAAGATTCTGTTTGCAGAACACAGGCTACTGCAGTGATCCACAGCTGCTTAAAGTGCTTAAGAAGTAGCTATAGGGTACCCAGCCCTGATCAGGGCATCTACATTGCAATCCCACACCTAAGGGTCACTGAACACTGCAGAAGAGGAAGTGAAAAGATTGTAAGAACCAGGTTCCCAGAACTCCTGCTGCTAGAGTCCTTCTTTTAGAAATGACAGAGACTCAGTACTCATGAAGAGTTGCCTAAATAATTACTACATATTGACAATGCCAGTCAATCCACCAATTTGGATGGGTTAAACCACAGAGGGTCCAATACCTAGATGAGGTGCTACAGGCCAACACTTTTTTGTCAAAAGAAGGAATAATAGTTTTCTCCAGATTAGCAACATGATGGGTTAAGCAATCCAATGTAGTCAGGCCTATACACACGCATATAAAAGGCACACTAAATAGACCAAGAAGATTATGTAAATGATCTCAAATGAATAAAATGATTTCAAAAGAAGCTGTGAACTTTTGAGACTATGGGTGAGGTCAATGGAGATGCTAGAGAGAGGAGAGAGGGGGTAGAAATGACACAAACGATGTACTCATTGATAAAAATCTGATTTTTGTCTAATTTTAAAGAGTGAGAACAGAGAGCAATTGCAATAGTATAATCCCTCCTTGGTTTGATGCTAAAATTTCAGTCTTCTCCAGTCACTTCACCCAGACACCCATTTATCAATGCGATGGAAAATGAAAAGAAAGAAGAAATCCTTAGGCGTGTAATCAATATTCATCTGCAAAAATCCCTGTGCAAGCAGCCACGTGGCTTCTAAAGGGCAGCATTGGATATTCAGCAAAGTGCCCGTACAGAAAAGCCTTCACCAGCCCTAAATCACGCCATTGGATGTACATTGTTCAAATACAGATGCTCTACTATGTGTGCATTCAAATTGAAGGTTAGAAAGGGTTAAGAAGATGGGTTTAATTGGTTGTAACAAAACTCCCAGACAAATTTAAAAGAAAAACACCACTTAAGTCATAATGCTGAAAACATGACACGATCAAAAGCAGTGTCTCGCTGTAACTAACAAACCCAGGGAACTGTTCATATTCTCTGACCATTTTAATAATGTTATTTCACTCAATTTTACTGTATTTCTCATATTGTCAAGTTTTATACAACATGTGACAAATACAAAGACACCAAAGTACAAATACTGTTAACCTCTCTTGCACCATGAATCCCTGCAGATATGCGATGACTACTGTCATCACAAAATGGTCCTAAAAAATATATTTCAAATTCAAACAGAAAATAATTTTACATAATACAAAGGAAAGCAATTACATTAAAATAAAATTACCAAAAAATTTGAAACTGTAATTCAGTAATGTATGTGCTTCCGACTAGATATATTAAATAAAAAAGCAATGCCTTTCTAGCACAATAAATGGCATTTTGAGATTCTATTGCCCTAATATGATATAAAAATATCTAATATTTCAATTGGGTAAAATGTCAGAAGAAATACTAATACTAATGTGTTTTGTGCAAAATTCACATCTGAAGGAAATGTAAATTTCAGCTCAAGGTTGCTGAAAATAAAGATGCAAATTTTCCCACCCTCCTTCATGGACTTCTGCCAAAGGACATTTGGTCATGACTCAAGGGGAAAAATGTCCTGCAAATCACTGTGATAATGCATGCTATCCATCAGCTCCAGAACATACAGCAATTTTCTTATTCATCACTAGTTGATTCCCTGCCATATTTTCACAGAAACAATTCCAGACTTTATTACCCATTCTCTCCCAATCTTTCCTCCTTGTAGCTCACTTAAGAGTGGATGCAACATAACCTTACTTTCTTTCCTCCTGTACCTAAAATGTTTGTGAATATTTAATGTTTGTCTCCTTTCTTGGGATTACAGATCACGGAAAAATCTATAGCAGATATTTGATGGCTCATGAGTGACAGTAAGAAACATCGTGTCAGTCCTCTGGTAGGGAGCTCTGGACAGGTGCTATTCAAGGTAAAACAGGAGCTGCCCTGTAATATTCCTGTCTGGAAACCCTCATTCTGGGTGGGAACTTGGGTATTCCTTCATGAAGAATACAGAACATTAGGCATGGAAACTGAAACAGTGTCAACTATCTAATGAAAGATAGAAGACAAGACCCAGGTCTATGAGAGACAGGTACATTGGGAAGGAAAAAAGCATTAGGACGATATTCAGTAGGATCCCATGGAAAAGGTTGCCTCTAGCACCTCTCAATGTCCTGTTTCTCAGAAATGTCCTCACCATAGGGCTTGGTTGCTTTCCAGGGGCAGTTGACCCTGCCCTGTGTTGCCTGTGACAAATATTATTCTCATCAATGTTTCTTCACTTTTTTCTCAGTTTTTACCATGACAGTGAATGAGCAATATCTTTCAATTGTAGATGTTTCTGCTGAGATGCAAGCAACTCCCAAGATAAAAGCAGAGGGACCTTTGGGGCCTTCCCCTTCATAAGGAAAAACAGATGGGGCCGTGCCACATTAAGAATGTCCATTACACCATGACTGCTGGAGCCTTTGCTAGTGGTGTTCCCTTCCTCTAAAGGCAATAAAGCTTAGGAAATGATGGACCAAGTTATCCCACTATAGAAAATGGGCCCCACAAAGCCAGTTCATGCCCCTGGTGCCACTGCCAGCTCCTCACCCAACCAAAATCATGACACATAACTTCCCCTTATTCCCTATGGTGGGACACCTTGCTCAGCCTTGATATATGGGGGAGAAGTTTGGTCCTGCCTCATCTTGGGATGGCAGACCTTATTGACTCCCCAAGGAAGGCTTTGCCCCCTCTGAGGAGTGGATTGGGAGGTAGGAAGTGGGTAGCAAAGAAGGAAGGAGGAAGGGGAGGGAGAGTAACTGGAGATTAATAAAATATAAATAACAAGAATGTATCATGTTCTTGCTTAAGATGACTTCTGTAAGTAGAAGTGAAGTGACTAACTTTAGAAAAGGTTTACCCCACTTTCTCATGTCTATTCAAAGACCTATTTGTCAGATGTGCTTGAGTACGCCCAGGAGGAAACTATGTTTCAGATCATCATTCCCTTCAGAGGAAATACTAAACATGGGCCTTCTAATCAAAGATGATGAGTCAGCATGATGACTCAGCATGTTAAGGCGCTTGCCACCAAACCTGACTTCAATCCTAGGGACACTCGTGATGGAAGGAAATAACTGTCTCTCACAGGCTGCTATGTGACCACATAGATTGTATCTTGCACATGAGAGCTTGTATTACAAACGCAGAGAGAGAGAGAGAAGGGGAGAGAGAGAAGGAGAGGGAGGGGGAGAGAGACAGACAGAGACAGAGATGGACAGAGTGCATGTTTTTTTTTTTTTTTTTTTTAAAGCCTGCATGGTGCTTTGGGTGAGAAATGACCCCAGCACCTTGGGTATTGAACTACTTTATCTGCAGGAGTTCCTGTTCCTGTTTGGGGAAGTCATAGAACCTTTAAGAGCTGAAGTCTTGCTGGAGTAAGTATGACTTTGAGAGATATGGCCTCATTCCTCTTCCTGGTCACGTTCTCTCTGCTTCTTGGGTGGAAATGGAGCTGTGATCCTTCAGCTTCCTTCCCTGGCCCCTGTCATTATGGACAAACCCTATCCCTTGTTTTGAAAGCATGATCCAAAAAGAATCATTCCTTCTGTAAGTTACTTTCCGTCATGGTATGGTATTTTATCACCAGAAGAGAAGTAACCAATATAGGTTGTTAGCTGCTTAGTTGGCTGACACTCCAAGTTTAGCACCTATGAAAACAGGCCCCATAGCTCCCTGCTTAGATTTCCACAGCTAAAGTGAATCTATCTCTCACTGTCTTGGCTTCTGCCTCTACCCAAACCTTAGCCTGGCCCCACTTGCCACACTCATTGGTCTTATCTATTTTTCTGACTTGGATGAGGAGCTTTGTCCAAGATTTTCAATGTCTCTTGTCTTCTAATTACATGGCCTCCATTGAATTATGCCTTTAGCACTGTTTGCTTCTTTTCCTGTCACAGCAATTTCCTCCTGACAACAGCAATTTCAGGAAGAAACAGCTTATTTTGATTCACAGTTCAAGGTACAGCACATCATGGAGGGAAAATTGAGTTGGCAGGACCTAGAAGCGGCTGGTCACACGGCATTCATAATCCAGAAACAAGGTGGGATAACTATGATGCCTATGCTCACTTCCCATTCTGTCTATACAGTTGAGCACCCCAGTTTAGCTTGGTTCTCCCACTGCAATTAATGTACTCAAGATAATCCTCCATACACATGCCCAGGGATTGCTTCCCAGGTTGACAACTGAGATTAAACACAACACACAGTATTCTTTGAACATAACTCTCAATTTTGTACCACACTGCTCTTCCCAAGTGTCCCCTCTGTCCTTGTATGCCCCATGTAAATACAGTTATATTCATGGGAGTTTGGATGTTCATTAGAGGTCTCAATTCAGGGCACATCAAAGTATTCCATGTAAGATTATAAGAAAGTCAAATTGATCATACACTCACTGGTTGATGGAGTGTGTAACACTCTAAAATCTGGAGTGTGTAACAGTCTAACATCTGGAGAGAAGATGGGCAGGAAGGATGGACAGCCACTGCATGTTCATCCTGCTCTGCCCAGGGGACAAGGCAGCTCTGACATTTTTGAGGCCTGTGGTTTTCTGTGCTCACTTCACATCAGTTTTCATCCTCCCAGGTGTCTGTTTTCTACTGAAATTAAAAGCATTCACCTTCTAAATGCATATCTTCTATGGCCTCTCCTAGGTACTCACATCACTTGCTCTGTTACTTCTGGCTCAAATCTTTCAATATTGATATTGATCCACCATAGTAAGACACACCTACACACAGATACCTGTATAACAAACACACACACAAATTGTACACACACAGAAATATACGCACATACACACACAAATACTTATGTACACACAAACCCATACATGCACATACACACAAATTATTTAATTATTTTCCAAAACTAGACCACAGTATTATTGACTTGAACTGACGTGAAAACTACATTTCCAACCAATTAAAAACAAAACTAAATAGAACAAAAAATTAAAATACTGGAGACAGGAATTTAATTGCCTTTCAGTATTTGTTGGAAGTATTAAGTTTGTAAAAATGCTATAAAACGATAAAATCCATGTATGAGCCATTTAAACAGAAATTATTTTCCCTGAGGCCTTAAGATGGTCCAAGGCAGACTGTATATAGATAGTGTCTAGACAACTAGAAAAGCATCTCCCTGCAATTTTTCTTACAAATCTACCAAGTTACCAGTTGTGTTGGCCTGGATTCTCCAGAGAAACGTTCTCAGTGCCATATACAGGTGATTTGCTATAAGAAACTGGTTCATGTAGCCAAGACTTATAGTTAACACCAACATCTGAAAGACTCAGGATAGCCAACAGTATAGGTCTAGCATGAGAACATGGAGAAATGATGATTTAGGCCTGGAGACATTAAAACTGTCGGTATCTGTGAGAAATTCATGCTTAGTTTTGATCCCTGTAGAAAACTTACTGAAAAGGCTCAACTCTTGAGCTGTGGAATAAGTGATGGCACTCCATCATAAAAAAATGGAAGGAATCCCTTTATGGGTTAAGAACTAAATTGTGCATGACCATGTGCAGTAACATTACAAATGCAGGAGATGTCATTGATATTATTAAACATATGCAATAATAAAAATAAGAGATAAGTAATTTATCTAGGCTGAGGTTTGACCAGAGTCCTCCACTAAATGTTGTTATTATGTTATAACTTTGCCTCCCAGTTCTGAAGCAAGTGATGCACACTAAGTCCAATGCAACGGGCTTCGTGTTTTCTGCATCAAGTTTCTTCTGTCGATAGAAACCTCACAATGCCAAGTTTTGATGTCTGTGAGATTTGAAGCAATGACAGCCTTGCCACCACACTCTGATGCTTCCCTTCCAGGTTAGCATCATTGACATATCCACAGGCGCAAGTCTGCCTCTGTGAAAATGGCAGCATAGTTTCACCTGCCTGTGTTGAGCAGAAGTTACACTGTAGTGAGTGCCACCTAATGGGAAGATCGTATTGTTATTAATCACGGTCCAATCTAGGGCTGGCTATAGTAATAATGAGTGTAATTACAGTCTGTTGCACCACTAAACTTGAGGACTGACCCAACCAAGGTTTCTTCCTTCCTTCAAATTGAGAGCACTGAGATGGATTTTATTCCTGGGGGCTCTCTTGCTACCCCAAAGCAACCTGGGAGACACTTTCTCATGTTTCACCTTAAATAATTGCTGTGATAACTGAAGTATACCAATCTGAAAGACAGGGTCAGCTCTAATCTGAAACTGTCAAGATTTAATCCTGCCCAGAGGCATTGCCTATCTGACAGTGTAGGGTTTTGACCTGACATTTGTGAGTTTCACACATGAGGGAATCAAACAAGAGCAAAATGTCCATGAAGCCTGAATTTGGCAAGAGGTAAATCCAAGTTCATATGAGAACACTTGTCCCCTCATTGTTTTTGGTGAGGTCCTCATAAACTTCTTACACAAGGTGAAACTACCGTCCTGGGCTGGCCATCTTAAAAAATGTCAACCTCTATTTGACACACCTAGAAGGGTACATGTGAATTTTAGTCTTAACTAGTCTATGTTAAGGTCCAAATTCTTAGGTTTGATTTCTTAGTTTGAATTATTTCAACTCCACAAATTGTTCTATTTAATACTCCTTTATAAATGGAATAACTTTATTTTTCACAAGTACCAGCCAGAATATCTCTTCAGTCTTGAGCTTTCTGGAGACTTCTAGCATCAGTGGCCAGTTGGCTCAAAAACAGTTTTGTCATGGCATTGCATGTGTGCATATCACTGTGCTTTGCTGATTTGCTAGATTCACCCTCCCACTACCATGTGATTCCCCCACGTCTCACTGACACCTGTTTTACACTATATGTATTTTAAAATCTATATTCCACTTAAGAAAAAAAAATGTGGCATGAAATCTCCATGTTTATTTTCCAAAGAATGCTGGCTTTCTTGATATGAGTGTATGTGCCTCGTCTTATTGTAATTTCTTAGGCCATGTTAGGTTGATGTCTCTAGGAGGCTTGCTTTGATTTTCTGTTAAGGATAATGGTGGGGGGTTGTTCTAGGTAAAAGGGTTGGTAGTGAGGAAGGGCTTTTAGCAGGAGAGGCAGGGGAAACTATGGTTGGGATGTAATATTTGAAAAAAAGAGTAAATTTGCAAAACAGAACACTAACTTTTCCTAAGTGTCTAAATGTTCAAGGAATATTATAAAGCTGCATTGGCTTTGTCTTGTGACTCACACTGTCCTTTCCTAAATAGTGTTAACTCTCACAGAAGAGACTAGAATCCATGTTCTCTGAAGACTGCTTCACAACATCCTACAATTTAGAAAACAAAACATTATTGATATTATATTATGTTCTTTTCCTTAAAATGGATCTTTGTAGTGAACTTCTGAAAAAATTCATTTAAATACCATATTTTAGAACACTGTGGGATGTGCAATTTACTCACAGATAGCTACCTCTTCCAGGTAGCATATCCAAAATGATGTCTTAAGAGTTGGAATGATCAAGACTTCTCCCTTGTTTGCCAAAGTGACTTTGCCTTATATAAATATCTCTTATAAAATTTTACACATATTTTGTTTCTATTACCATTATTTACATTATATAAAAATCTTGATTTTGTATTTGCATGAACTCTGAAAAAAAACACCATGTTGAATATTCTTTTGCATAAGAAGAGTACCCCAAAACGTTTTTTCTGAGGTGGTTATAAAGACATATCTGACAGCAATGCTCAAGTTCATCTTTGGTCAATGCAAGAGCTGGGGTACTATAAACACACTGGGCTGTAAGGTGAGTCATGTTTTCCTCAATCATGTTTCCAAATTTCCTTGTTCTAATCAATTCAGGAAGTTGTCATTTGTTATAACCGAAATCCACTTAAGCTTATGCCTTTAAAATACTTGACTGCTACACCTCTACAGAAGGGTATTTTGTCCAGGCTTCCTTTGCAGGTTTGAATTTAGGAAATGCATGTTGATCTTTCTTTGTAAAACTGAATTAGACAGTGAACACACTGCACGCAAGCATGCAGTCAGGGTCCACAGCAGGCTCAAGGCAGGCAGGCATCAGGGTCACTCTTCCTGAAATATGAAGAACACACACTGCTTCACCGTTTTCCTGCCACATGCATGCCCATCCAGCACAAACACCTACTTTAAAGCTTGTTTCTCTTCCTTTAATCAGACAGTGGCTTGTGCTTTAATTGTGCCGCATTATAGCACTGAGTACTCCACCAGGGAGAATCTCATCTCGCTGATTTGAGTCGCACAGGGGAGATATGATTTGCTTTCTTTTCTTTCAGTGCCCCAAATTCTATAAATCCCATTTGCTCCCAGACTTATTTGAATCAAAGTCTGTTAATACATCCCACAGTGTCAACTAGAATGCACATGCCAGGGTTGTAAAGTGATGGCTTTATTCTTTTTTTTAATAAAACAATATATCATATTAGTATTTTGCTTATTCATATGAACTTTCCTTCAAATGTCTGTTAAAAGTTTCTATATAGCATATATAAAATATATAAGAACCATACTTGTCATCTAGAAGACAACAGAAAAATATCTCCTGAAAGCAGAAAGATGACTATTGGAGAAAAGGGAGAGAGAATCAGAGAAAAGGATGGAACAAGTAATGAATATTTTATACACACATGTATAAAAATGACCTCATAGATCACATTATTTTTGTAGAATTAATGAATATTATCAAAACAATTTCTTTGATTGCTGTCTCTATAGCTAACCAAGGATTAAGATCAAGATTATAGAAGTAATTCAAAAACTGGACAAAAAGAAATCAAACTATCCAGTCAATAAATGTGGTAATGAAATAGCCAGACATCACTCACAAGATGAAAGACAAATAGCTAAACACAATAGGAAAAAAATGCATAATCTCACTAGTTGGAAGGAAAAATGCAAACCAAAATTACAGTGTGATCCAAGATAACCCTAGTCAGAATGGCAGTCACTAAGAGAAAAATAACAGCAAATACTGGCTAGGATTTAGACAAATAGGAACCCTTATTCACCACCAGTGAATATGTAAAATTTTCCATTTATTTTGGAAGTCAGTATGGATCTTTCTCAAAACAGTAAATGCAGCTATACCACTCCAGGGTATTTACCTAAAGGACATCAAGTCAACATATCACCTTACTTGCACATCAGTATTTACCCTTGTATTGTGGATATACATAAATTATAGAACCAACACAGGTGTCCAACCACAGGGAAAGATAAAGAAGTTGTGGCATATATACACACTGTGACTTTATTTTTTTCCAGCCAGAAACAGTGAGAATTACCATTATGAGGAAAGGCATTATAACAAGAAATCACCAAGTTAAGTGAGTTAAGCTAGTCTAATAAAAAATATATTGTAGGTTTACTCTGACTTGGGGTTCCTAGGTTTTATATAGACACATAAAATTACATATTTACAATGAAGTCACATATTATTTATATACGTGAAAGTATGGAAGAGTAAAGGACATTAATTGGCAGGGCAGAACCAAGAAGACATAATGAATTGGGGAATAAGCTCAGCATACACTATACATTTGTTTGCAAACTTAAAAAATAAACTAAATGTTACATTTTCTTTTGCCAAGATGATTATTTACTCCAAGAAAATTCTCGAAGTTTTTATTTACTCTGTTTCCAGTGCCAGCATGTCAACAGAGATAAATTTCAAAGAGGTAATCTTTGTGTGTCACTATAATTACTGACCAATCATTAGAGTTTATTAAGTACAGACTGTACTTATAACACAGTGATGTCTATATTGTATAGGGGAATAATGACTCTTCTAGACATCATAGGAGATCCAACAAAAAGCCCAAACCTGTGTATGGATTTCTCACCAGATCTTGATGGTGTGATGCTGATGGGAGATGTCATTCTGTATATGTTTCTCATACTGGTTAATGAATAAAGCACTGTTGGCCAATAGGAAAGGAAGATAGGAGGGACTAGGAGACAAGGAGGAAATAGGAAGGAGGAAGGAGGGGTCAAGATGGAGAGTCTGGAGAGACTAGAACCACCAGCTGCCTCTCGCTGGTAAGACCACATGGAAATACATAGAAATGGGTTAATAATTAACACAGAGCTAGCCGATAAGAAACTAGTAACTGGCCAACAGAATTATATCATATATAGAGTCTCTGTGTGTTATTTGGGGCTGGCGCGGCAGCGGGACCAAATTCTGCGGCGGGCAGAAAAAACCTTACTCCTTACATGACACTATTCTGAAAACCCCATATAGATGAGTCATAGGACAAAGGGAAATCAAGTTGGTGCTTTCTGGGGACCTTTATCTCAATTAACTAGATCGTATAGTGCCAGAATGTTCTATAAAGATGCTGAAGGAAAATAATAATCAATAATCTTATTCAGCTGTGAACCCTATGAGCTACAACAATGAGTCTTAGCAAGATACATCTATTGCTGCAATAGTGGTATGAATGTTGTGCCAGTAACCACCAGAGGAAATTGGAATTGACATGTAAAAAAAGCTTATTTCTAATTTAATATTTTAAAAAAATAGAAAGAAAGAAAGAAAAGATTAACTTTACAAAAAAAGAACTCATGCCTGGTACTGTTAACTGGACCAAGTATTCACAGTTGTTATGCCATAGGCCTAAGGAGATAATCTCCTACCATAAACTATAGAGCCTTAAGCCACAAATTGGAGGTGTGTTGTGTGGGTGTCTGTTTTACATTCTTTCTCCAAAGGCTCGAGGATCAAAGATAGATTTTGGACCTAAAATCAATAAAGCAAACAAACCAACTACAATTAAAAAAAAAACTCAGAGAAGATTTATCTGGATTTGAAATGTGACTATTATGAATGTATCATGTGAATTATATAAATGGATATAATCACATAAGTGGCAATGATAATATAAGTGAATATAACTCTCAGTTATTCTGTGAGTCACAGAGGCCTTGAACTTTCAAAAGTCTCCTCTGTGACTTCAGATCAAAATGAATTTTAAGAGCCCAAGTTTGTAGAGGACTGCTTTCCAACAGTGTTTTCTGAACATGGAAGGAACACTGTACACAGGGACTCCCAGCAGCTGTGACTGGATACCCAAGACCTATCAAGGGCAAGCTTGCCAAAATCTTAGCATGGCTGAGGAAGGAGCTTATGGGAGAGCAGGACAGGAGAGGTTAGACCGAATGAGGTCATGTGTGGATTTTATCAAAACGCATTGGACAAATACATGGAATAGATTTTAAAATATGCATAAATAGCATTTTCTTTACGTTTATATGTAACCAAAGGAAAAATGTCTAGTAGCTGACTTGTTCCCTGTTGCCCATGTCATCCCTATAATCATAGGTAAAACTCAAGGCAAGGTCATCTGTCCCCCACAATTACAACTTGCATATCAAAAATTTGGTAAATACCTACTGCGCTTTCAAGAAATTTTACTACCTAGACGAAAATCTCATCTCGATCTTTATAAGGATACACAAATTGTATTAGATGAACAAAATGTCAATTACAATCACTTATTCCAACTTAGGCTATTTATGACTTCTTAAGTTCACAGGGACAAAGGAGATTTTCATATAATACCACAGGAAACAAAAATGGCAGAAAGGGGGGAGGAATAGGATAATCAATAGCCTAAAGCTTATTGTTTTTGTAACAAAGTAGTAAACTAATTTATTAAAAAAATAATTTTGTAGCTGAAAGAAAACACAGGGCTTGGAAACAAATGAAAACTAAATGTCTCTAATGAAGACTTTTTGTCTTCCTGGTGTATTTCCTAATGAACCATTCTCAGGGACAGAATACCTCAGCAAGCCACTCCTCTGCTATATCAGGACCATTAATAAGCACAAAATAGCAAAGGAAAATGTGAGGTAAGCAAAGAGCACTGTATTTTACTTCATATTTTGAGGTTTTCACGCAGAGAATTATCATTTTCATTTTGCTTGTTTTCCCAACTGACTTTGGTGTTAAATTCAATTATTTTTTTAAAAAATAATATTAATAACAGCATGACCCAAGAAAGCAATTTTCATCCCTGGAAGAAAGTGAGACTGGAGACATAACCAACCAATGAGGAAAAGCAACATTGTGAAATGAGATTTCTGATTCATATCTCTAGAATGTACGTTCTTTACAATATAAAAACCATCAGTGCAAGAGGATATCACTGAGATAAACTGCAACTGCTGGTTCAAAACTATCACCCATGCAATATATAGACATATACAATGTATAACGAATGTGTATATGCATATATTGCTAATATATGTATTACATTATATTGTAGTATATGTGTTAATATAATCTATGTAATATATATTAGTATCCATTGCTTCCATACCTTTCATGGCATACTTAGATACATTTGGAAAGGTAGCCTCCTCATTGCTGTTAGGTGGGAAACCATGTACTACCCACTCATTTTCCATGACTCACTCAATTTAATTTCCCAGTTAGGCATTTATTGAATCAGTACTGACGTGTACTAAGATAATAGAGGTGCCACTGAAGTCCTTATGTGGGAACTGAACTCTCTATGTCTATTCTATTTCTTCATTTTTATTACTGCCGCCGATCAAGTAGTACATTGTGGTTCTGCTAAACCTAACTAATATTTTACTCATCCTGACAATTATTTCTCAGTGTATATTTGTAATTAAACCCATTCTGGGATTCGTGTCAGCCTTCCCGCACAGTAATCAATACTAAATTGCAACAAAAGAAAGAGGCAATATGTATTGTTAGTGAATTTTTGCCTGTACTTGAACGAGTAAGATTAGCAGCATCATGTTGAATGAGCTGCGGATACATGACATTTTCCCAATAACTGTTTTCCATTATTTTGATGTTTGCATAGAAGTCCTGCCATCCTGGCTCCTCTCAGCCTCAGTTACATGTCAATGAAGAGTCAGCTTTGATGGCTGTCTCCAGAACAGCACAGACTAATTTATAAAGAACAGAGATTTATTTCTCACAGTTGTTGAGGCTGGATGTCACGTTGAAAGGATCTTGCTAGTATGTCATCTTATGTTTAGAAGGTAGAGAGACAAGGTCACAAAACGAAACAACAGGCTGAAGAAAACTATATCCACAACTGGGGCTTAAGTTCCAAGAGATTCTTTTTCAAACCCTATCATTGGTTCTTTAGCAATTTAAACCAAAACAAATCCTTGTCACCTCCTGTCCCTACCACCCAAATATCACTGATTTCTTAAACAACAATGGTTCTAGATACAAAGTAATTTCTCTTGGTATGAAAATTAAGATTAACATTGTGGGGTGTTGATCAGGTCAGTTTGGTAACTAGCGATGCAATGATGAAATGACAAAATTTTCCCTTTTTTTCTTTGTTTCCCAAATTGTCATCAGTCACTTATTCTAATTCAGCTACTAGAACACTATTTAACACATAGTATCCATGTATGAAATTCTTAGAGAATTATTGAAAGTTTAATTTTAAGACAGTGGCATAAATTTATAGATATAAATCTAAGTATTTAATCCTCAAATAATAGTTAAATTACAAAGTCAGCAATGTTTACAGGTAAATCGATAATATTTGAAAAAGTTTTTCCTCAAGCATTTCAAAACAGAAGTGAGAACTACAACAAAATAACCACTTTTGTAATAACTGTTGAGTGAATTTATTGACTATGGTTTAACATGGTACATAGCAGTAGTGTTCACACAACAATTAGTAAATGGTTCAGCTTATGTTCAAAATCTTTTTGCTATCTAGATTAAATTATCTTAGGCTAAGAACATGTCATATCTTTGAATGTTCTATTTTATTTCTTTCATTGGTTTTATAAAACAAACATTTAGGTGGAGGGACAATTATATATTGAATTACAAGGGTTTATAGTCTTCAATGACAAATTCAAATTCATTGATGTTAAAGTATGTTATATTACAAATCTCTATGGATGAAGATAAGAATATAAATATATAGGGTACTATAATGTATTTTTACATTTACTTAATGTCCTTCTAACTATGTCTATGTGACCCGAGATCACATGTATATATTAGAAGAGAGATAGCATGTAATTTCTTGCTTTTCAAATAGTATTCAAAATTAAATATTATTTATAATTAGAAAAAATTAAGGACCCCAGTGTATGTACAGAAACCCTAAATCAGATAGAGAACAATGTGTGGGATAGTCTTGAACTCAATTGCACAGAAAAAGAGCCTAGCTGTCTATCAATGTGTGAATGGATAAAGAAAATGTGGTATGTTTACACAATAGAATATTATTCATCTATTAAAAATGAAATTATGAAATTCAAAGGTAAATTAATGGCACTAGTAAAGAATCATCCTAAGTGAGTTAACACAGATTCCAAAAGATAATCTCTTATATGTATGTATTAGCTTTTAAACTTTTGCCATACATGCTACTATTTGAATAATGAGAAATTTTAAGTAAAGAATAAATGACTAAGTGGAGGGATGATCCCCCCAAGAAAGGGTTAATAGAATATTTATTTATAGAGAGATTGGATGAGATGGAAGTGGGAGAATTAAATGGAGATGATGAAAATAGGGACAAAGGAGAGGACATGGGGATGGACAATTCACAATAAGGGCCATTTGAGGGTCATATATATATATATATATATATATATATATGAATATATATATATATATATATATATATATACATATATGCACACACACTATATAAATATGTATATATACATATATACATATATATAATTGGTTTCATCAATTCAAAATGGTTTCACCAAATGATTGGAGAAACAATGCCTCAACTAGACATTTTTCACTACCAAGTAAAACCTCCAGTACCAGGATTACATGTAGTTCAGCAGTTTCCCAAAGGGGCTACAAGGAAACCACCAAATATCTCATGCTATTACCAAAGCTATTGGCCATTCTATACAAACTGACAATAGGGTCCCATTGCTGAAGACCTACATATCATATTGAACATGGAAAAGCTGATTAGAGATAATGGTACTGGAAGTTACTCTTCATAGTATTGGAGGAGAAAGATTATTAAACATGTTTTAACTCCTACATTCTACATTCTACAGCAGTGACCCATCTCCATCATATGTGATGTAAAAGTGGCATAAGCATTTTGAGAGTAAACAACCACTCCCTGAATGGTGTTAAGGCCCCATCTATGAGATGGAACTCATGATTGGCACTGTTCAGGTGGTAAAGAATCTGAGACTAGAAAGGGTATAGATCTAGAAACATAACAATGAAAGTATTCCTAGTGACATTCTGCTATATGCATTGACCAGAACCTTGTTCAGCCATCATCACAGAAGCTTCCTCTTGAAGTAAATAGGTGCTAACACAGAGATGTCCAACTGGACACTTTCAGCCAGGCAGAGACTTTGGAGCATTATGTCCTAAATGGGATGCCTTCATTAAACTCCTCTCCTCAGGTCTCAGAGAGATACACAGAAGAGGAAGTAGAAAGATTGTAAGAGCCAGAGGGGACGAATAACACCAAGGAAACAATGTGTTTTTCATTCACAACAGACTGATGCAGATAGGAGCTCAAAGATATTGTGCCAGCACGTACTGGGCATGCGTTAATTTCAAGCCAGACTGAGTCAAAGTGATAAGAGAGGGACATGGACCCAGGCTCCCATCCATCACACCAAGAAGTGGTCTCCAATTGACAATAACCTGCAAGTAAAAACTAATTTTTTTCAATAGAATCTTACTGAGTAAATAAACCACACTTAAAGACAGGTTCCATGCACAGTACTAGATGGTTGAGACAAAATGAACTCAATATTTTTGTAGATGTTTTGTCACATATGACATTATTTGGTCATTTTTTTTTTGTCTTTTTTCTTGGGTATTGTGGCTTTCTCTTGTGTTTTATGCTGTGTGTGTGTGTGTGTGTGTGTGTGTGTATTTGTGTGTTGGGTTTTCTGTTGTTGTTCTTTTTGTTTTGTTTATTTGTTTGCCTTTATCTAAAGAGGGAGAGAAAAGAGAGTGAGCATAGAGTTGGATGGAGAGGAGGAAGGATATAGGAGGAGTTGAGAGTAGTGAAGAAATTATGATCAGAATATATGCATGAAAAAGATTTTATTTTCACTGAGTGTATATAAATGTCCATATGCTTCTTTTGTTTATATGTAGTTTCAGTTATAAATTCAAGTGAAACATTCTTATGGCCAGATGTATATTTCTCTTATAGAGTTCCCTGGTAAAGTAGCTAAATGCACACCAGTTCTGAACTGTTTGTTCTGTGAACAAATCTGCTGACACAAAAACTTACCTAGTTGTCTTACAACTAAGAGGAGTATGTTTTCCTATTAATAAAAAGCAGATAACTATTTCAGATCAATTACATGTGTTCTTTTTCTATAGCAAGGACTGGAAACTTCCATAATCCTTTTTATTTTGCTAAGTTCTTTTTCATGCTAACATAACAAAATACCATTTTTAACAGTAGTAAAATTTTCATTTGTTCTACACAGATTTTCAAGTTTATAATAATGAGACAGTATTATTTTGCATAGATGTCTTCATGAACATTATAACACAGCTTTATAAATAACATAAATTCTTATATTTTCATCTCTGCTAAATATTTTGAACTACTCATTCTTCATTCAGAATTGTTAGAGTATATTTTCCTTAATTGTTTGGGGCCATACTCATGCTAGAGACAATGTTTTCTTATACTGTGAATTCCATGAATATTCTATATTTTATTTGATGTACTTCCATCATATAATCCTTGATGGAAGCAAGACTTAAGGGTGATATTGTAGGGTTTGATGTGGGACATTTTGTTTTTAATTTCTGTTGCAATGGTATGGAATATGAGCTTAATAATGCTATGGAAGATAAAAAGGGAAACTCAAAGGACAAACCTGTTTAAATTATCAAATCTTTTGGTTGTATAAAACAAGGGCAGTTTTTAAAATAATGTCACTTTTCTACTTGAAAAGGACAGTGCCATGTGGGAAAAGGAAGTGCTCAGGGGACGGATAATGAGATACAGGCCTTTCATTGGTTTGAACATAGCCCTAGGTGGTAGCGATGGAGAGTTTCTGCCATCTGCTACCTGATCAGTGGCTGATGTGAGGTTGTTGATTTCACTTAAAAAAAAATAACAAGTGTTCTTGAAGAAAAGTATTTTTACTGTCTACTTATACCTCTATAACCTTGAACAAATTGTTTCTCTCTCTTCATTTCTCTATCTCTGCAGAAGATAATGTGATAGTAGTTGCCTGTTTATTTGTCTTAATAACATCATCTGTTATTAAGAGAAAACTTCATGATAATATATTTTGGAGACTTTGTCTTTATTTTGGGAAACAGATACAGCTGTATAATATGCAATTAAGACACGCATAGATGGATAGTAGACATAGAACAAAGGATTATCAGTCTATAATCCACACTACCGTTTTTAATGTACCATTTTCAAATATTTCTTTAAATGTGCCTTTTAGTAAGACTTCATTCTTCTTTTCCTTATTAGCATGCATTATTCAAGTGTTTTGGTAATACTATAATTGCATAAGTGAAGAGATCTTATGTAAATAAATAAGGAAAGATAAGCAATTAATTGTGTCTAAATATATCTAAATCCCAATTCTAGCAGAACTCCCAGTATTAAATGGTTTTTTATAATACAGTAAGAGCTTCCTATGCTTTCTAGACATGCAGAAATTAATATTTTGTAATTTTTGGAAGTTAGGCAACATAAACAATGTGAGATTTTTAAAAAATTCACCACTGATATAAAATCTTTTTTTTCCTTTGAAGAATGTACCACTATTAGAGACAATAGTGTCTCTTAAATTATTTGCTTAATGTCTTCCAGCTTCAAGGAAAGCATGATATTTTTGTGCTGCCCAAATTATCTTAGAAATTCAGTATGGAATAAAAAATAAAATCGCCTTGTGTCAGTACGAATACCTGCCTAATATATATGAATCCCTGAGTTCAATTCCCAGCACCACAGATTAGCATTCAGAAAAGTGTATGTGGCCCATCTCCATTAGAAACAAGACAGGGGCTGGAGAGATATCTCAGTGGTTAAGGACACCTATATGTAACATGAAGAAAGTAAAGATGAAGAAAGATACAGCTCTTCGATCATTCTACTGGAGGATCTTCCCAACATTCTTATGTCCTGGTCAGGGGCAAGCCATCTAATTTCTATACAGCTCAAGAATCCTAGGGATGAGAGAGTAAAGTGAGAGACGATACACTCTCAGTCCACGAGAACTACAACTATGGTGGAGAATTACGATAACAATTGAGAATTAGAGTTGACTCTATCTGCGAGGTTTTTAATAAATGAAAGATTGAGGAATGGGAGTCTGAGCACTCAAACCCTCTCTGCTGGCATCAGAAGCTGAGGGTCTATTTGCTAAACAAGGAGAAAACAGAGACCATAATTGCAACTTGAATAATTTAGCATATCTCACAAAATTTTATTTTATGAATGCTAACAATTCTATTAAATCATGACAAATAAATTAAAGTCAGGTGAGTAGTAAAATAATTATAATAAGTCAAAGAAAACAAACCTTTACTGATTTTTTCTGAAAATGTGTTACTCCAAAATAGGGCATGAGGCAAAAATAAATACTGAACCAAAAGTAAAAAATGCAGTCAGAGCATACTGAAACATTTAACTGGGTATTGTCGGGGATGCTTTATTCTGTAAGCCTTTGCCAGGCAATGTTGCAAGTGGACCTCAGGTATTCTGGTGCAATAAGAGCTTCTTGAAGCAACAACCCTACAAGCAGCTGCTATATGAAGCTCACTATGCCTTCAAAACAGAAGGTGTAGCTCAGACATTCCCCCAACAGCTGGACCTGGCACACAGTGTGAACACATTAGGAAGAGAATAACTGTACTTTTAAGTGTTCATTGTCTCGTCATTGACATTAAAACCATTGCCACAACAAACACACATCCAACCTTTCATTAGCAGCCACACAAAACTCACACTTCCATTCTCCTGTGTCATTTGGAAATAAGACAATGCTAGAACACAGTCTTTCCTGGGTGAATTCTCCCAAAATCATCAAAGAAAACACCTACAAACTGTGTTATGACAAAGGTACAACCAGTAAAACTGTGTAGCAGACATCAAATTTTACTTTATTACTGAAAAATAAAATGGAATCTTACATGAATAAAATTAAGTTTACAGCATCCTTTTAGATCTACATATTCTGACTCTGTAAGTGATGCTCATTTCTTGAGAAGATGTGTTGGGGGTACACATTAAGAAGAGATCCTGTCAGTTCTAAGTCTAAAGCACCTTTGCCTTGAAACTCAGTGATGTGGAGGACCAATCATTTAAATCAAGGCAGAGCAACAAGTTCTATTATTTAGGGGCATTACAACACTGTCTTCCAACAAACTCGACTCTAATTCTGTTGGCATCTGCAAAGCAGCCCCTTGCTTTAGAGGAAATGTTACTGAAGAACAGAATTTGGGCCGCAGGGTGTGCAGAGACTTTAAGGCAAACAGTTTCAAATCAGCTCCCCTTAAGATGAAGAAAAGCCACAACTTCAACTTCCTGTGGGAAATTACTATGAAAATAAGGTGTTAAATTGACGCTAAGAAGCATGAATGAAGACATTTGCTTAATTTGAGCAGATAATGAATTTTTAATATGAAATGCTTTGCCTACACATTACACAAAGTGTTACCTTATCTAAGTTTCTTTGATTAAATGGCACCAGAGAGCACTGGAATTGGTTTCTGGCCAGTGCCATTATCATCCTTCAGAACATTATGAATGTATTAGATATATTCTCTGACCTTTTGAGTAACATATTGAATTCTAGAATGCAACATAGTATGAGCAACAATAATGTTCTTTTACATCATTTGAACTATATTGCTTTTCATTTTTCTCCTTTCATCCTGATGAATCCTTAGAAAACTAAATGTGTTGTGTTTAAGTGAGAAGCAGAAAACATTTTCCTTGAAGATGGAACTCTTACAAATCAATCCCCCAAATATCAGGCATAGAGGAAGGCCAATGGCTACTTATAGAAGACTACAAGACAAATAATAAAATGAAGTATATGGGATTTTTCTTCAACTCTTTTGTCAATTTTAGAAAGCATGAGAAACATGAGATATTTTTTTCTGAACTTTGAGACAGACTTGGGAAGTAGGGGATGGGGCCCAGGATTTTTTAGCAAACTTTCAAGAGATAGTAATATTCTTGAGCAACATCTTGTAATTTGAAATGGACCAATTTCAATAAAGTACACTATCATGGATGAATAAAGATCAGGAAAAATGGATAGGCTGAATAGATGTTTATTCAGGAAGATAACTTACAACAGGGACAGATGAACACCAGCAGGTTCCTGGTCCCAAGGATGCCTCTGGATGCTCTCTGTCTCCATCCAACAAGCAAGACAGAGCTCCTGGGCCCCTTCCCCAGACCTAGTTCTCCCAGGTCACATCTGCCCCTTTCCCTACTCCCAGTGGGCGTGGTCAGTGCCACAGGGAGGACAGAGTGAATATCCTGAGTGTTAGAAATTATAGTAAAAACCACAACCAGACAAGGATCCTGATCTTGGGTTGTTAAGAAATACCTGCAGAAATACACAAAGATGGAGGTCCTGCAAATACTTTATACATGGGGTTCGTTTTAACAGCGATAATGGTGAAGACTGTGAGAGAGCAGTAAGGAGACACACTCAGGAGCATACAGATACAGATAGGAAAGAAGAGGTAAGACTTGGTTAGAAATTGGAACACTTCCAAATGCGCCTTTAACAATATTTCTTAACCATTGTATTATGTGGCTGTTAGGACGTGGTCTTTTGAGATGCCCCATTCATTTTGTGACTGCGCAACTGCAAAAGAAGACATGAAAGGTACTTCTTTGTGAAGAGGCACTTAACATTTTTTTCAGAGTTCTTCACTGTGCCAAAAGTTTAACTCTTTTGAACACACAAATCTACCCGTGTTTGGACAAGGGTGGTATGCAAGATGACACAAAAGTGGCCTTGAATTGACTTAGAGAATGGTATGAGGCCATCAGGGAAAGGGAGTCTGATCCCAGTGGCTAAAGTGAAGGAAGTCAGCATACAGGTCATTGTGGCCTGAGTAGATTGTTCTCACATGAAAGGGCTCCAAACAAGAAATAAGATTGGAGAGGAGTGAAGCCTTGAGTTTTGTCTTCATGTGGCTTATTTCAGCATCTAATGATGGAGTTCTGATAGATGAGGAGAGCCTGGAATAGTGTATTGGCTTGTTAGAGATGTCGTTTAACTTGAAGGAGCTGTAGTCTTCTTGGTCTACAGGGAGGAGCACCGAAGTTTCCAGAGCCTTAGCAGAGAAAGCCAGAACTCACAAGCTGTGGCACTCTGCACACACAACGCACTTGCAGAAGTCACATAGTCTCAGTGTGCTTCTGATTACCATACTAGTTTTTCTAAAGGAAAAATTTTGCTACCTACCCCAAATTAAATATGCTCCTGCAGTTCTTAAACAAATTAGAAGTTCTTAAACAAATTAGAATTTCATGAGACAGCATTAAAAAAAAGATAATTGGGCTTCTTGCTACTAGGACCTGTATAGTTAATTGAAAGACTCAAAAAGAAAACAGTATAATTATATAAATTAAAATTCCTTTGATCACAAATAAATATCAAGTGGTACACAGAGTACCGAATAGAGCAATTAAGAGGGCAAATGTAATCAAAAACTATTCTTCTAAGTTTAAATATATTAAAACTTGTCCATAAGTCTGGTCTCAAAAAAGTTCGGATGCATTTGTCTTACTTAGGCCCAGCAGATGCTAGATAAGAGTTCACATAACCAACTCCTATTGCCAAGTAAGACTACAGAACATTGCAAATTCTACTTGTTTAGAAAAGTTTAGCCTTCTATTTCCATAAACAAATAATAATATATGACATTCAGAGTAGGAGAAAAATGGATCCATAGTGACCACTAGTGACCTGGGTATGTTGGTAAACACATAGTGGGAGTGTTCCAATTCCATTCAAGTATGAATAATCCACCATTAAAGCATCAGCTAAAACTACACATAGTGAGTGATACATGCATACTTACCAGTGCTCCAGCAATTGCAAATCCAAAGTCCATTCTGGGTTGCAAAGAATCTGGGACCAGCATGAACTACAAAGCAAAATCCTGTCTCAAAAATTGTCAACCAAATCAGCACAGTCATTGTTTACAGAAACACCAAAGGAAAAAGAACCACACAGAGACAGATTTGCCCTGTAGCCCCCACAGAATTGTAGTCATTCATAAACTGTGCATATTAAATTATTTCATACTTGCAAATATTTTTCTTTCTAAGGCTTCTACCTTCAAATCATATCAAATAATTAGTGACCTAAATGGCAAGATTCAAAGACATAGCTTTTTGGCCACTAAAGTACTTAATGACTCAAAACTAATCGTACACTTCAAGCTATAGTTTAACAAGTTTAAAACTAAAAGAGTACAGATTATCTTCTGGGATTAGTATCTAAAACCAATTTTAGAGTCATGCTATTTTTCATTTTGCATGTCTGGTTTATATTTTCAAAGCATATCCAGTAGAAGTAGATAAGAAAGCATGATGTGTACTTTGGGTAAAACATCCATTACATGCCAAGTTTGCACTCAACGTAAATGTTGTCTTTAAAGGTGCGCACTTGCATTTGGGTATGCATACTCTATTCAAACTCAAAACTTCAACTTCCATTCATTGTAAACATTATTTTACTCCAAAGAGGCCAGTACATCACTCAGAGGGTACAGAAAAGAAGATGGAGAAAACTATAGTGTCATTACTAAACCTAGACACTAAATAATCATAACCAGGAGACAAATTTTGATAGGAACCCATTTCCACAGCCAGTAATCATTCATTATCAAGCCTATTGTATCCAAAAATTACTTTCTTAAGTAATGCATTCTGATCCTCACCTCAGAAAAGACTAACACAACATTTATGTAAGCATACGTGTTCCTTGTGGACCCCTTTTATATCCCATTTATGCTGAGATGTATATTTAGAATTAGTGAACACCCTATTATTTGCTTTCTATACACAAAATGATTGACAAATTTAAGCAGTGAGCAATGGAATCGTTGGATTATGAATTTGGGTATTGAGGAGTGGATTTGTCTTACATGGGTTCATGTTTTCCCTTAGGAAAAAACAAATATGTTTTAGCTGGCAATGATGACTAGGTACCCCATTCTCCCTTTATCACTCAAAAGTACTGGTACTGCAAGCTGTTTATACAGATCAAGTTTGTCTTCATTGTGAAAAGTTTACTATATGTACTAGTGAGGTGATATGCTTTCGAGCAAATCAAGAAGCATTGGGTTCAAAGCCAATCTAAGAAATACTTAGTGGTATAAAATAAATTGGCTAATTTGTGTCCTGAAATCTAATGTCCAATGAGGCATCAACCTTGAAGCTCTAGAATAGTGCTTAGCACATGGTGACTAAGTGAGGAATGTTACACAACCAAGTAAGTCGGTCATCTAATATGGCTTCCATTCTGGCGTAGGCTCTGAGCCATTTTCATAAAATTCTATTCTTTGTTGATAGAACATAATCATGCTCAAATAATAGGCCCAAGTAATATGGTAGATAATTTAGCATCCAGATTCAAAAGCCTTAAAATGGACATACGGTTAGCCAATTCATTGCTAGTAAATATGTACAGAGGTCTATATATTTTTTTTAAAAAAAAAATTCTTCCTTTAAGCTACTTTGTAATGAAAAGGTTTAGGAAGACAATTAGATGCTTAGAAACATGGACTATCAAAATAAAAGTGAAACACGGTAGATTCTAAAGCCATTAAATTATTCAAACAAGATTCTTTGATAGTATGAAAGATGCAGATGGCAAAAAGTGGGCATGGGGCAACTGTCCTGTGATGATACTACCTTCTAAAATTAAAAATACAAAAAAAAATTTATATAGATCCATTGCTCAGGGGACAAGATTTACTCTGGCTTGTGTGTCATTTTAACCTTATTGAGAAGTAACAAAAGGATGCTTCAGGATTAGTAACTGTTTCTTCTAATTTTGAATCATTCCATCACAAAGTTTCTGTATGTGTTGTATGTGTAACCTGTCTGAAACTTCCTCCTGTGCATGAGGGCTAATCCTATCAGTAACTGCACAGTTGCCCTGAGGATTCAGTTGACACAGAACTTAAAGCATTGCAAAACAAGCACAATTTAGTCACCAATAGTCATATTCATAAGAGTGGCACCATGCAGGACTGTGTGTGTTCTGTAATAGAGTCTGGATGTTTTATACAAAGTATGATAGGAATCCATTTCAAATTATGCAGTCAATTAGATCATCTCTACAAAGTACTTAGTATTGAAACCAATATGTGCAGGATACGGTTTTCACTGTGTGCTTTAACTCAACATATGGAAGTCTGACTACACAGTGGCTGTGAAGATGGTTGCTACAGGCCATCTGAA
The DNA here is from genome assembly GCF_943737965.1 of Phodopus roborovskii. NCBI lineage: Eukaryota > Metazoa > Chordata > Mammalia > Rodentia > Cricetidae > Phodopus > Phodopus roborovskii. The sequence continues at coordinate 12,185,364 of NW_026126461.1, forward strand.
GCAGGAACTATTTAGAACAAAAGAGAGTGAGTGATGTACTTAGCCACCCAAGTATCACTGGAATGAGTGACTTAACAGTGGGGAGACATGCATTCACCGTTTAGCTTGAATATTCAGAGAGTAGATCCAGAAACCTGCCTATGTACAGAAGGTTTTTGCCAATCCTAGTACAAGCAAAGATAAATTCCATAATGTGAACGTCTATGCTCTCAAAATGAACAGCACCTGAGGATCAAAGAAAAAGCAGCCTCTCTCTTTCTACTCAATCTTTTAACATGAAGTTCCTTGGAAACAGACGGGAGGTTCTGTCTCTGAAGAGCTAAAGTGCACACTCATGTAACATAAATATGCCTTATTAAGACTATAAAATATAACACACTCACATCTATAATATATTTTAGTCTCAAGTATACTCCCCTACTCTTCATAACATATATACGTATACTTAGTATATACATATATTCATTTTAATGCAGAAACATTTAGATCTGCCAAGCACATAATGTAGAATGTGAGTTTTTCATATCAAAGGTTACAAAATTGGTTATACCCAGGGACTACCTGACAAAACTAGTCATCACTTTGTATTACCCTAGGAAGCAAAGTCATGGCTAGCGGTATTTGGGTACCTCTGACTCTACTGAAGCTCTGTAAACTTCAGTGTTAGAGAAAACAAACACCTGTGTTATTAAAGACATCTGAGGGCATGGTAGAGAGAAGTGAAAACTACATAGATAATATTTACATTATGAAACTCATCACACTTGAGATTAAAAATACGTTATAGGTGAAAGTGTTATGCTTTATACTGGGGGGGGGGGAATAATGTGAATTAAATGCTTTTATTTAGAAATGCCCTCTGATTTTTGTTCTACTGTATCTGACCTTTTCAGGATATGCGCAATTATGTGACTTAAAGTTAAATCTTTAATGTGCATCATTGATAAGAGACTAACCTGTACACTCTGTGTTGGTAGCATTCAAATTCTCAGTGCAAACTGATGGGGCTAGAGAAACCCTTAGCTGTTTCAGCATTAAAAAAAAAAAAAAAAAAAAAAAAAAAAAAAAAAAAAAAAACCATATCTAAGTGCTGTGCTGGAAGCACTTCGTTCACTGCCTACGGCTTGGACCTAGTACTTGAAGGACAGATGACTATACTGTAAAGGAGGAAGCAGCTGGCTGGCCAGCCTGTCATGCTCATCTCCATCTTGAGGGAAATGCTGTTACTGACATTGCTGAGAAATGTGCAGAGTGGACCACGTAAAAGTTGGATTGGGGCCAGGCTGTTCTTCTCCTCCTGATATCTAGTGAATGCTAAATTACCACTTGCTGAATGACTGACTAGTTAACCGAGATGTAATTGAAGAAACCTTAGACACTGCAACAGATGTACCTCTCCTCCAGCATGCCTTGGAGAACTTCGCGATTGCACAGACACCTGCCGGTGCATGACACAACCCCATGGCTTGTATCACATGTTCCCTTGACTCTAATTGGTTTATGTCAATGTCTGCTATCAGCGAAACACTGAAGTCATGTCCACACCAGAGTCCTGCTTCTACACACAGCTGTGCTCATCTAAAAGTCACATGAGCAAGGCAGGATTCTATCACAACACCAAAAAGATCCTATTCAGGATTTCTCGGGAGACATACATTTCTAGACTCTTATGCATAAAAATTTTATATCATATATATATATATATATATGAATTAAGGCATACATGAGGATGCATAGAAAATCCTTGCATTCACCCAGAGCTACCTGCTACCTCAATACTGTATATGAATTTTTTTTGTACAGAATAGTATAGGTAACTCTCAAAATATAAAAACAAAATGTTAAGTCAATTCTCTCATGTGTAATCTTAACATGTGGGTAGGTAGTGCCTGAAATAATTGCTTAGGATAAGGGAAAGCCATACCCTACCCTTTCATGTTGGTAAGGACAAGCTGGTGTAGGAACATGTTTATTGAGCTGCCCTTGCCTGTAGTCCTGCACTCCAGCACTCCAGTACCATGGCAAGAATGACTGAGACTCTCATACACTGTCATGGAAGTTAACTTATGTAGGCTGCAACTGAAGGTCATATAGGTTCCAGTTTCTTAAATTTTACAACTAGAATAAACGCTCACATTGGCATATGATGCACCTTGTCCTGAGGCCCCTGACCCTGTTAACCAGGGATAACATACAACTGAAGTCACTATTTTCAGGGCATTAATGAGAGAGACTCTTGCATATAAATTTTCATTGGATGTACATTAAGTAAAGTCATATTCCTTCATACAACCCTTTAGGAAATCAAAATTCCATGAAGCTTCTAGTGCCAGGTGTTATAACACAGCTCCTACTTGAAACACAAACGCAAGGGCTACCTTTCCACTCTGTATTGAAATAGCAACAGGGGAATTTTGTAATACATGTCTGTATCAAATTTAGTGTGACAATGTGCTTCGTGAAACTTGTAAAAACTCACATTTGGGGCATCTTTCTAAATAAGACCATGTGGAGCATGTTTTATACCCACCAGGTTCTTATACTTGATCTGCCTAAATAACAGCATATGGATTTCAGATCAAATTAAAGAAAATGTGTGGCTTTCTTTTCCATGCATTCTAAGATGCTATTTTCAATTGGAATACCAGAGCTTAACATTGAATTTCTGTGTGTATAAAATGAACTCTGCATGAAAAAATAATATAATATATGCTTTGTTTTTGCCATTCATTCCACTAAAACATGAGAAACTCGCTTCAGACATTTCAAAAATGTAAGAAACTACTGGAATAAATTCATTAAAATCCACCTCTCAATGTACCAACTATGAATGTCAGGAATTTTTGTGGGGGAGGGGTTGGGTTTTGTTCCCATCTTCAAGTCTTGAAATAACTTAAGTATCATAAACAGAAAATCTTGGATTAAAACTCTTTGCAGTATTTACTATAAAAGTATTTCTACAGGGAGGGTGGTAGAGTGGGGGGGATGGGATGGGAGGGTGGTCGGGGGGCATGGGAGGGAAGAAGAGAGGGAGGGAAGGAGGGAGGGAAAGGGAACTGGGATCGATATGTAAAATGAGAAAAAAATAAAAATTAAAAAAAAGAAAAACATGGGAGGCAATAAAAAAATGTATTTCTGTGTCCCTAACTTGGAAGAGAAAATAGCTGGATGTTTTTTCCCACATATTTGTTTAGGATGACTGATAACTTTTGTGAGGTTTATCCTAGATAGAATTAGAAAAAGGTTGTTTTTTTCCCATTACCTTCTCACCAACAACATACAGACATAAATCTTTCATTCATTTTCTTCTCTTCTTCCTTGTGGTTCCTAACCTTCAAACTTGTCCACTATTTGCATTTCCAGAGAGTCCTGAATCATGCCAGCTGACTTGATAAAAAATATGCAAATTAAATTAATACTTATGAAAACATCAAAATGTATTACTGTTCCAACAATATTTAAGTACATTTAACAGTGGCCAAAATCATTTATACCCAAGGATGGGAAGTCATTTAGGGAAATTCAGGGCTTTCAAAGTCTACTAAGATCAAGTAAGACAAAGTCTATTTAGCATTTCCAATTAGCTCTTTGGAGGCAAGTGCCTGTTTCCTATAGTCTACATGGACACATTCCTATTTCCAGTGTGGAAAAGGAATTTCTGCTTACAAATCACAGCCAGTGGTTGATTTTAGATTGAACATTATGAAGGATTTCTACACATTAGTGACTGGTCTTATAGTCACAGTTGGTGAGGAATGGTGGGTTTCCAAAGTGTCCATCAGCATAGAAGCAGCTATTCCTCAGAAAGATACCACTCAGCATGCTGTTTAGGCAGGTAATTGTTACAAAATGGACCCCTTCTCTAACATAAACCCTCACCGAAATTTGGGGACTCTAGTCAGAGTTCTGGAGAGGCAGTATCTGGCAATGCTGTTTTAGTTGGGGTTTTGTAAAGGAAAAGAACTGATGGAATAAATATATATAATCAGAGATTTATCAAAGTGGCTAACAAGTTGTAGCCTGGGCAGTTGAACAATGGCTGTCTCACACAGGAGATACTGAGGGTCTGGTAGCTTTTCAGTCTTTGACATTGGCTGTCTCATTAATCCTACTCTGACACTCAAGAGGATCCTGGAGAGCTGCTGATCTTCAGTCTATGTTGGAATCCCAAAGAAGACTCTAATGTCAGTGAAGGAACGCTGTAGCAACTGGATATGGAGATAGACTTGCCAGACAGAGGGAGGGCAAAGAGCAAGAAGCAAAGTGCCCCCCACCTTTTTTATCCGGACTGTCACCGGAAGGTGTTACCAGATTTATGGTGAGGAAAACCATCATAGGAGTGTTCAGCAGCAGTTTTACAAGTTGACAACCAAAATTTTAGCCACCACACATGTCCAAGTGAGTTGCAGGCAGTAATGTTTATCACAAGACCTGAATGTATTTCTAGATGTTCCTTCACTGGGTAGTTTTTATTTGTAGAATAAACATATATACCAGTTGGGGTTAGAACCCCAATTCTACTCTATTCTGTTTTGCTTCTATGATTACTCATGGATTTGACTATCAGCTCACAAAGCTCAGCTAGGTAAGATGAAAATGAAAGATTCATACACCCTGCTCTGCATTTCAATTCTTGGCAAAAAGACATGTTCATTATTAACTGAGACATAATGCATATTCCCAGGTAGTAGAGTCCAGAGTAAAAGTAAAGGAAGCAAAAAACTGGGTTGTGAGACAATTAAAAATGAACCCAGTGATCATTTCAAACTTTAAAGCATCATTGAAGTATATCCCATTTCAAGCTGACAGACACGCTAAACCAAACCTCTTGTCCCAAGATCTATGCTTGTCTCTGGCCTAGCACCCCACAAAACCTCTGCATGATTTTGCAAAGATTTTACTCTTCTGTTTCACGATATCCATTCTCTGTTCTTTGTTTCCTTACTCAGGTTAGTGCCCTCCATTTCCACATGACATCATCTACCATTTTTAAGCTAAGTCTTCCCTAACTGTACATAGGGAAAAAGAAGAACCTGGAAAGGGTGAATAGGAGATGAATGCACTTACAGGCCAAATCCAAAAGAACATTCATGTTGTTTATAATTAATATTAGGATGCAAAAGATTAATACTAACAGATAAGTCTCTCAGGGTAGAAGCTTTTGTTGAAATCTGCCTTTAACTTCCTCCCTATTCCTCAGTATTTGGTCTTAGGAAATATATCATCGTCATTTTACTATTTCTACTTACAAACCATTTTTAAGTTTCCCAAGCAATTCCTTTACCACACAGTGATACCTATTATACCTCAGACAGACAAACAAACAGAGATCTACACTTGCAGAGGAAGGCTCTGAGTCATTACAACAGCCACAGACACATGCAGAGGTTTATATCTCTGCCCAATGGAATTGCCCCTTCTGTTTAACTCTTAGCAGATGATGTTCAAATTACTTTTTCTTCCAGGCTAAATCCATTCCCTAATGAGAATGGAAAGAAACCACATAACAACAATGCAGATGGCTCAAAGCTGATCTTGACTAAAAGCTGGCTGAAGTTATCAGAAGGAAGTAAAGACTACTTAGAAATGTCACTGCTATAACCATGTACAAAGAGTGAAGGAAATACATGAACACATGTAGAGAATGTTTAATAATTAATGTGGGATGGCCACAAATACCAAAGATACCTAATTAAAGAAATGAGAAGTAGACTATAAGAGAGTCACACTAAAAAATTAAAAAGCATGTGAGTGAAGGTTTTCTACAAATCATGTGTGAGGAAAGTAGATTGTCACATCAGAACACAAGAATTCATTAATTAAACAGCTATCACTACTAAATAGCACTACTCCACTATACTCCCTCTGTAGTGAGAATTCACCTAGACTGTCAGGGATTCTCTAATATCACAAAGCCCAGAGTTAAAGAACAGATTATGTTAAGTTGAAATAGTTATCTTGACTAGAACCACTTCTTTACAACATTCTCATATTTAGAAGGATTAAGCCAAAAAGTATCATCTACCAGTAATGTTTGTCTTGATGGTTATTACTCCTATGTGAATTTGTTTCATGGGTATAGTAGTAATCATCATATAAAACCATTCAACAAAGCTCAGTGACAACAGTTGTATCCTAGGTCATATGCTGTGTGCTAGAGATGCAGAGGTGGGCACTTACAGAACTTGCTGTTTTTAGAAACAGAAATTTCCACAGATCATTCATAGTTTCAAGGTTCTAAAAACTGTTAGTATGCCAGCATGACAATATTAGAAGAGATAGGTCAAACAAAGGATGAAAGGGACTATTTCTTTGAATCTTCTATAGTTAAGGACAATGTGTCTTCTTTATACACAATTTAGAGTTCAATTCTGTAAAATCAATCTTTCTCCTTGTTCTGTCATGTATTCCATACCTATAACAAGTCCTAAAATGTAGTAGGGGTTGGGATGGGTTTAATTTCAAGCTTCAAAAAGACTTGGGCCAGCAAAAAGCTCAAAAGGTGGAGGGACTTGCTGCCATGTTTGTTGACCTACTTTCTATCTCTGTAAACTCATGTGATGCAAGAAGAAATAAACTCCATCAGATTGTATTCATATATCCATGAACATGCCACTGCATATTTAAATACACACATGCACACAGAGAAAGAGGGGGGAGAGAGAGAGAGATAAGTGTAATAAATGTGGGAAAGCAATTATTCAATTAGGGGTTGGGTACAATATAGCTCAATGGAAGAGCTTCTGTCTAGCATGTACAAGGCCCTAGGTTCAGTCCAATACCAGAAGGAGAGAATATTCCTTCCACTCTCAGCATTCCTTAGTATTTCTGTGTAGTGTTGAGATCTGAGCTTTTACTGCACCCATGTTAGCATGTCCACTCTTGTCCTTGTTTAGATCATGTGTAGACAGCTAGGTCAGTTAGGCTCTTTGGGTACAGGTTTTAACATTTCTAGGAAACAGGATGCTGTAGCAAATGTCTTGTTTCTATGGCTCTCCCAGTTTTGCAGGCCTTCTTCCACAATGATCCCTGAGGTGCAGGAATTGTAGATGAATCTGAGTGACTAGGCTCCACAGGGCAGCATTTTGATATTTTTGTGCCTCTCTAGAATCATCTCTGCCTCTTGAAAAGAGAAGTTTTCTTGATGAGGATTTTTCTTAACATGGAGATTTTGACAATTTCAATAATTTTTTCGAAGACTCAGGGCATTGGGAGAAAAATATAAATCTTGTTTGATTATCAAAAATATCCAACATTTTGACACTCTTCAGAACAAAATATCCTAGCGAAGCTTCAACATGCAAGAAGAAGACTGTGTTCAGCACAGTGTTTGATTCATAGAATATGACACAGAAGCCATTTATAAATGGGTGAAGAATAAGTACATGACGAATATGTATAGTTGTTGACTCATTTGTCCTGTTCATTTACATGCACATGTTCACACTGACTAAAAAGATTTAATTGTCTTATTTCATAAAGAGAGTAGCTTGATAAGGATGTGACACATTAAAATTTGCACGTGTTCAGTCCTGTTTACTAAAACAATAGAAAGTATAAGTGGGTATTTGTAGAAAATTCAGTGGCATCATATTACAGACGAAGTTTGACAAAGCGAAACAATGTGAATCTAATTCAATTTTTACCTTCAGGTTTCAGTAAACAACATTATACAATAGTGTGGCAATATCATTCTCAGCACAGTGTGACTTCTAACGGCTCTACAGACAACCAAATTTGGGGGTTAAGCAGGTTTATTTTTATTTTAAGTTTTATATAAAATTATTTCACTCAACACACTCAATACACATGCCAACACTGGTCCTCTTAGCTGCCAGCTTTTCTCTTTACTGCCCATCTTATATATGTGGCCCCCAAAATGTTTAATCGTGTATATTATTTTGACAATGATTAATTATACACAGACATTCTTTGAAATATGAACATGAAAGATAATGATGACAAATTTAAATGTGATGAACACACTTAAATTTACTTCTGGATACCTTTTTAGTATCTCTAAAAGTAAATGTTTAGACACAGAATATTCACTTATATCCACAAGCTTACATTAAAAATAAAAAACGTTTTGAATAGAGGAAAGAGACATTACACTCTACTTCATGTAACCCTATCTACCCTCATAGGCAGACATTTACCAGAACAATTAGAAAACATAATATAACTTTTAAAATACAAGATATATTACTACTTAAGACATTAAATGGGTTCTAGAATGTTTAACTCCTTTTTATAATCAATCATTATAAAATACATTAACATAACCAGCCAACAGGAAATGAAAAGAAACACACATTCTACTTCTTCATGGAAAAACTATGGGTAACAACCCTACAAAGTAGGGAAATGCATTTAACTCTTTACTAAACTCTTTAAATTGGGAGCTGTGAATAGTTCTTCTATCTACATTTTCACAAAGATCCATTCTGTCTTTTTCGAGATATAATAAACTAGTATTATAGCACTTCCACGGATGGGTGTATTAGTAATAACATGCCATTTATATTCTGAGTCTAGCAAACCTCATCTTGAGGGACCCTTTGTCTAATTTACTTAAATCATCATTAGTCTAACTAACAGGATTTCAGTTTTCCTGCATCACTGTCCTATTTAGTTCTAATTTGTAACATCATAACCTTTGCTTAACCTCTCTTTCAGGGAAGTCTCGCAATTCTCCTTCTACACAGAGAAACTGCATAAATATTTAAATGTTAATTCAGAGTACGTTAGAACGAAGTCAAAGTGTCCCTCAAAGCCAAATTTTCATGGTTTTTCAATAGTAGCGTTATGACATGACCTAAAAACCAAGGTGTCAATTCTTCCTCTTGGTATAAAATACTGTTTGTTCATGAAAGAATTTGAAAATATCTCAAAGGTCTAAAGTTGCTCTTCTTATAGTCCTTTCATTTTAAAGACAAATGGGAACTTGTCAAACAGCTCAGAAAACTGTGCAAATAATTATGGAGGTGCCAGTCAAGAGAGCTGCACTTTCTTGCTTCTCAAACTGTGGCTTTGATAAGTCAAAAACTTTTCAACCTGCTTATCTTTCACATTACGCCCACAAAATCCCTGTACTAATCATATCGTATGAATCCATGTTGTCAAAATAAAAAAAAATATATAAAGGTATATATACTTGATATTAAATTAATTTTGGCAGACATTCAAAGTAGTAATTTAAATGCTGAACTGGAGATAAATGTTCCCATTATTAGGTAGATATTTTATTTTAAAAGACTAGTAGAATTCTTGACATGCCAAGAGATGAAATTTAAAAGCACCATATAGGAGGATTTTAAACTAGACAAGATCACATATTCAAGAATAAGTTGACAATCTACATGAAAGATTGTACAATAAAAATGATGTTGAGCTTATCAATTTTCATGTTTTGTGTGATAATTTATAAGCAATAGCCTTTGGGTTAGGAAAACATGAATTATTGTTCTCTTTTCAGCTCTAAGAGGTTGTTCCTCTTGAACTTCTTCAGAGTTCTAGATTCTACTTAACTAAACATTTGCTGGTCTGAGTACTTGTGGCTTCTGTAGTGTATGTTTACTCTCTACCCTGTGTTACCTGATATTCAATGAAGCACACTGTCACTCAAATAACTGAAAGGCAGAATTCAGAATCACAATATAGTAGTAAAAATAATATGACACAGTATTGTTGGAGAATGATAAAGAAGCCTATTGTTTTGATAAGAGTATATCTGACTCTAGCCAAGTTAAAAGGAAATTAGCCCTGAATGACTCAGATGTCTTTGAGTAAATTGAAATTAAAAGTAGGAAAAGGGTACTTGAAAACTATAACTTGAAAGTTAAAAAAAAAAAAGAAAAGGGACAAATTTCTGTGTCTTCAAAATACATTTGCAAGTTGCTGATTTAGTACCTAATCCTCCAAGAAATTAAGGGTAACAAAAAGCAGCTTGAAGTCGAGGCTTAATTTGTTTGCTTTCACCCATAAATAACTCTGTTATCTAGGGTATCAGGAAATGATGTGTTCTGCTTAATCAAATATGCTGGCTAATAGATTATTAGTCTACTTAATTCCATGTATAAATCACTGATTATGAAAAATTAAATTGCAATCAAATATACTTAGCACAGAAACCAGACTCTGGTTAAATTATCATCACTTCCTTGCTGTTTCAAACAGTGACTTCCACACCTCCCATGTCCCTTGTACAAAGACTAGCATCCTCATGTACGGTAGTGCAAAGGCAGACATCGTTTTCTGTTTGCTTGGATGGGGGTAGTTGTGGCTTTTGTTTGTTTGTTTTATTTCTTTAATAAGAAATCTTAGATTTGCCAGGCATAATGGCTCATGTCTCGAATTCCTAGCACTGAGGAGGCAGAATCAGGCAGATGTCTATGAGTTCAAGGCCAGCCTGGATTCTAGGATAGCCAATCCTAAATAATAGAGAGACCCTGTCACACAAATAGGAACAAACAACTACAGAAATTTTCCAAATTAAATCTTAGAAATGCTTAAGAATGGCTAGTAAAATTTTTTAATTTTTCCATACAATATACTTTGGTCATGTTCTCCCTCCCGCCAATTCCTCCCAGGTCCTCCCTTCCTCTGTACTACCCCAACCTTATGTTTGTTTCTCTACCATCTATCATCTATCATTTATCTATCATCTATCTATCTATATCTATCATCTCTCTCTGTCTTTCTCCTTCAATCCCTAAAAGAACAAAAGTACATACAACCCGCCACACACACACACACACACACACACACACACACACACACACACACACACACAAATAAAAATCAAGCCAATCAAGCCAAACAAGCCAAAGGCCAATAAGACAAATAGTACCTAAGCACAGAAAAAGAAAAAAAATGAAGCAAAAGCACACATAAATACCACTGATTTCCTCTTGTGTTTGCAAACTCTCCCTAGGCATAGGGTAGGTGCTGGAGTGCCGGTGAGAAGACACTGGAGAAAACTGATTTTCAGTTTGCCAAGAATTATCAATAGTAGATTGATCCCTTCTTGGCTAGGGACGGGGCCCCATGTCTGCCTCCCCTCTCAGGTCTAGGACCACAGCTGACTTAAATCTGTGCATGTCTCAGGCTTGGTGCTAGTCTTTGAGTGCAAATGGGCATCAGTCCTGCTGTGTCTGAGAGACACGTTTCCTTGAAGTCATCACTCCCGATGCTTACAGTGTTTCTTTCTGCCTCTTCTGAGTATGTCCCTGAGTTTTGAGGGGAGGGGCTTGATGAGAACGTCCTCTATAGGACTAAGCCCTCCCAAGTGTTTCATTCTCTGAGCCTTGTGCTATTGTGGGGCTCTGGGTTAACTCCATTTTCTTCAAGAAGAAGCTTCTCTAATGTGGGTTGAGTGAATCATATCTGTGGGCACAGCGTTGTGTCATTAGGAGTTACTTATTTCTCTCTTCTTTTAGCAGAATAGAAATAGTAGGTTTTGTCCTACGCCTATGACCTTGCTACTCTCAGGTTCTTGGACAAAACAGTGGTATCATTTATAGGTTCCATATTGTGGAATAGGCCTTAAATCAACTCCAAGAGCAGTTGGGTACTACCGTAACATTTCTGTCAGTATGGCATCAGAATACCTTGCCAGGCAGGTCACTGTTGTAGGTTAGAGGTCTTGTAAATGGTCGATAGCTTTCTCCACTGGTTACGTGTGAAGCAGCCTACAGGGCCTTCAGTGTGGCTGACACTTAAGGTTAGGTACCAGCTCAACTTCTCCATTTTGACTGAGAAAAATATTTTTTGTGTTTTAATAAAAACACCTACTTATCATGCTATAAAGCATTACTAATAGCCTAAGGAGTGACTGCCTATGATATTTGGAGTTTTGCATGGGGCCCCTTTACCAAAGGCTCAAGAGGTAACACATGCCAAGGAGTAGTTTTACTTGGTAGCATGAAATGTCTAGTTGGGCATTTTCTTTCCTAATATTTTCTGACTTAATTTGGATTTTTTATTTATGTCTGTGGGTACATATATGTATATACATGTATGTATATATGTATGCTTTATAATAGCAAGTTTCCATGTGTTTTTCCATGTTTCCATAATATATATATATGTGTGTGTGTGTGTGTGTGTGTACATAATATAAATGTATATGCATTTTTTACATGTATTTTCACAGTAGATTTGATAGTGGAAAGTTTCCATAAGAGATTCTAAAATACTTAAGGTTGTAACGATTGTGTTTCCATTAAACATGTGTAGCTCATTAAGTTATTCCACACGGTACCCAAATCATTAGTCTTTTAAATGTAGCAAGGAAGATTGTGAACTAATGGTGACAGACAAATCTACAAGGACAGTCACTTTCCATAGAGTAAGTGTTCATCTCTCATCATTACTACAAAACCCATTGGCTTGTTTTTGCCAAGAATTCTGATATTGAATTTTAAAGGGTTTCACTTTTTTACAATTTGTATATGTGTTTATTATATATATTCTTTTTTACAAAAGTGCACAGTGCAAATTGACAGTCAAGTATTAAGATCTAGTTCATTTAGCAAAAATTCCTGAACCACTGTCTTGGCAATAATCCATTTGCTTTCCAGATTGAATCAAACTAATTACTTCCTGGTTATGCCATATTACTGATTGGTTAAGAGAAGATCTACCCATATATTGTTCAGTAGAGAAGGTGGTTGGCATTATACACATTAACATACTCATGATTCAAAAATGTTGGCCTGATGAATATATTCCCTCCTGTGAGGATGGTTTGGCCCCAAAATGCTTAAAGATCTCTTACTGTGTAACACCAGGATTACCACCTGAAAACTCATAGTCATTTGTATGCTACAAACTTGTTAAGTTTTGTCAATAGTACTTAGAATCTTTTAAAACATAAGAGAAAGAGGGACAAAGTAAATTTATCATAGCTAATACATGACATGAACATCTGCTCATAATAATCTAGGCAAAATTAGTTTAAGTCTATCAGGCACAAAAAGAATTTAAATGGCCCAAGACAAAGCGTCCAGATTGATGATGGCTGCTGCAAGAAAGTCACCGAGTTACTTCATTTATTTTTATCATCTACTAGCCATGCCCATTACTCTGGTCTTAAACCCAGTGGTGGGACTGTCAAAACTACATGTGATGATATACTTGTCTGAGCTACTTAGCCTGGATACTGCATGCAGAAATAAGAACTGTTGTGAGAATTCTTCCCCAATATTCTTCCTGCTGTAACTCCCTTCTCATTTTGACTTTTACCCCTTTCTAGTAAATGTATAATCTTCTTGAACTTTAACATGGGGATTTCCTCCAAGTCCATCAATTTTAATGAGAACTGCTCTATCAGAAAGTAATAGATGGTCATAATTTGCCTGAACAGACTTCAAGAAGAATCCTAGTTATAAACATCCTGTTTTATCTCTCCTTATGTTCTTCCATGTCTTCTACTGACAAGAATTTTGAAATCAACTTGCCCCAAGAGGTTTCTAAACCTGATAATTATACTTATTAAATGTTTGTGATCATTTGACATGATACTTAACTATTTTTAGTCTTAGCATAGTCATTGTCTTTGTTAGGGTTCCCATTGCTGTGAAGTGGTACCATGACCATGGCGACTCTTATAAAGAAAAAAACATTTAATTGAGTTGACTTACATTTCTAGAGACTTAGTACATTATCATCATGGTACAACATGGTGATTTGCAGTCACATATGATGCTGGAGAAGAGGATGAGAATTCTTAAATCTTGATCTACAGGCATCAGAAAGTGGTCTGAGTGTCACACTGAGTGTATCCTGAGCAAAGAAGACCTAAAAGCCTCCCTCCAACAAGGCCACACATCTAATACTGTATTCCCTGTGAGTTTATGAAGACCAATAACATTCAAACTACCACAGTCATCTAAAATACAGAAAGTGCCTACTTCATGAAAGAGTGTTGAGGAGAGAAAGTAATTTTATACACAAAATAAATTTAAACTCCATGCTGCTGTTGAGTTTGAAGTAAATATATCCTTCCTTGATTTTTTTCTCCAATTAAGAATTATAAAAGAGTCTTTTTAACTTACTATTTAAGAATACTTAGCATTAGAATGACAAAAGAAACTTTATTTCCTTAAAGTGAATATTAAATATTTGGTTATTTAACATGCATGCTTAAGCAATTTTATATCCAAGGACTGAATGAATAGTTTCAATATCTGTATTTGTCACAATTGGGACAAAAACTGTCTTTCAATTTCCAAGACAGGAGACGGCTTCCTTCTCATACCCCATTTTTCTGTTCCATTTCTCCTTATGAAAAGCAGAAAACTGTTCTGGTTAGTCTCATCCAGGACGCATTTTCAATACATTTATGAATTGGCTATAACATATAAAACCCCATCGAATGGAACTAGAAAACAAAACCAAGATCCTTCAAAGTCAAGCTGTCTTGCTCTTACTCATGCTATAGGAAAGCTTAATCCCTAGGAACTTCTCTCCAATATTTACTATATAGCTGAGTGATAATGAAATCAAAGGTCATGTGATAAAGTGCTTGATACATGAGCCCCATGTAAACATGCTAATGAAGTTGAGTGAAGAATTTAGGATTAGAACATCAGATTGGTGGCCAGCTTCCCCATATAGCAAAAGCCAACTCATTTGTCACTGCTCTTAGTGTGTTTGAATGCATAGCTTCCTGAGAACTTTATAAAAAAACTGATTGACAAGATTCTACTTGAGCTGTGTGTGAGGGTGGCCAAGGAATTCTGGGCACTGAACATTGAACCTAAGGCCCCCTTTAACACTGAGCAACCACCTCATGCCCAATCGGGCATTTTCTATTCCCTGACAAATTTATTTCCTTTGTTAATTATCAACATGTATCACAGATAAGATTTTGACAGCTCTAATTAAAAACAAAGAGTTACAAAAATAGAACCTTTCTGTTTATTTAAGATAGATTCTTAGTAAAATATATTCAGATTATTGATGGGAGATATATACAGAGTCTCTGTGTGTTATTTGGGGCTGGCGCGGCGGGCGGGACAAGACTCGGTGGCGGGCAAAAAAAAACGTTACTCCTTACAGATATGTCCTCCCCATTTCTTCGCCCACTCACATCCACACACTTGCTTTCTATTTCGTTCACTGGGATACAAACATGAAACCCTTAACAATGGGCAGTTCTTAAAAATTTTCAGAACTCCGCGTCAAGTGTGAAGTTGGACCAAAAAGATGAGATCGGGAACATTCAAGAGTTTTTAAATATGGTGTAACAGAAATATGATAAATGGTATCGATGCCAACATTTCATACTGAAATCAGGAAGTTAAAATTCCAGATTTTTCATAAAGCCATCAGCATACTTTATCTACTCAGAAGGAAATTATGGGGAGGAAAATGGAAGAACAGAGGTGTACAGAATGTAGTGGAACTGCCCTGCATTACTTCATCCTGGCTCTTCACAGCTCCTCTCGGAGGCTCATGGGATTTGGCAGGTAGGGAAGTGAGGGCTCCAACCTGGTGGTTATCTGCTTCTGGAGTTTATTTGCTTTATTCCTTCCCAATGCTGTCACTAGTGAATACTTTTAAGTGGTTAGTGTTTACTATGCAAAAACTTTCTGTAAACAAAACAACCTGATAGAGATACCAAAGGACACAAAGGGGCGCAAACCGTGCATCAAGAAATTGGTAAACATGTAACACAGGGGACAGTCACAAACTTCTAAAACCCAAAGCATGTACAAACATGAGGAGTGGTAACTAATACAGCAACTAATTAGATAAAGAAAAGTTGGAAAGGCTGTGCTACTTGAGAGGAAGCTGCTGGCTAGGAAATTCTTAGACCGTTGGATTCTAGTGTTGCAGACAAATGGGTAGGACTCCCTCTGTTTCGCAGATGAGAAGAATTGCCAGGAATATGCATTCTCCTGATTGAAGTTTAAAAACCAGTGAGTCACTTCAAATTTAGATGCTTCTACATATGATGACCATATGTGTCTCAGAATTCTTTAATAATTAAATGCAAACAAATGGCTGAGATCAAACTCTTCACTAGCTACTTGGCTTAGAGGAATTGTCATCACTTACTTCTGTTCTCTATAAATAGATCGGGCACCATGATTTTAATTTGGTGCATAATTATTCCACATTCATTGTGCACAACCTCGAAAGTAAAGATAGAAGACATTTTGCATGACAGTGGACAACATAAAGGCAAACTATATCAATGAATGCTACAAAGAAGATTAATAGTACTCCAAAGGACTGGCAAATACACAGAGCAGATTTTAAACATAACCCACAATACAATGGGGAAGCAGGCATAATCTTCTTATAGTTTGAACACATCTGTCTGAGCTCTTTCATTTGAGCTGCAAACTTTCTTAATTAGTACTTACGAAATCATAGTTTCATAACCCCATGTCTTCTACAAACAAAACAAAACAAAAAAGCAATGAGGTAAACCTTAGGAAGAATAATTATTTGTAGAAAAACAAAGATATCCCATGGACACCTATTCCAATATACATGATATTATTTATCCAAACAAAGTTTAATATTATTTTTAATGTATTCACCTTACAAGAATTTTGTCTTTGCTCTGACCTGAAGGCCACACACTATTATTGCCTTGTTAATCCTTCTGCTTCCTAGCTACTTTTTTTTCTAAATTGCTGTTCAAATTCCTTAGCTTCATATGATGGCTCTCCTTCCCAAGTTTTTTTTTCCTATTAGAATGCCCCAGAGATGTGAATCAAATAGATATTAAAATAAACTGTACTGTTAAGATGACTTAAATGGTATATTTCCAAGTTTCAAATTCTCAAAAAGTTTCCTAGATAGAACTGTAAAACCAGTTAATTATGCTCCCATGGAAATACTTTAATCTTGGAGTACTCATAAGGGTGTTATCATTAAAGCCAGCGAATAGAGACCTAAAACAAGGAGCATATATGATCACACCAAGCCTGGCATCCACATATTAAAATGTCTCCTCTTTCAGCTTCCTTTACATCAATGTTAATGGAAATAAAATTGACTTAAGGATTATACTCAGACTGTTTGTTCCCAGTATTGTAATAATTAAATATGTTTCATATATAAGAAGGGAGGAGATACACACTGGTATTCCATGAGAGAGTGGAACAAAGAACCAATATTTATCATTTAATTGATAACTATTCAAGCTCTCCTCTGATAGTGGAGAGATGGCTCCGCACTTAAGAGCTCTTTCAGTAGAGCAGATTTGGGGTTTCTGGCTACCACATCAGGTGGCTCAAAACCACCTATGACTCAACCTCCAAGGAGTCCAACGTCCTTTAGCCTCGGTGGTCACCCACAAAAACACACATAAGTGAAAATACAACAGATCTTTGTTTTTTCTTTCTCTGAATTATGTGTGAAGAAAAAAAGTCTAGGTCCCAGCACTTGCTGGGACCTGGGAGACAGAAAAAATCATTCTCCTTGAATTTTCACTCTTTACTTTCCTTCTCTAGACTGGAAATTAGTCCCTAAACAACAGATTTGTCACTGCTAGAAACCTGTCATGACAGTAAGTACAGGAAAAACTGTATAAATAATCCCAGAAGCAAAAGTGCTTGCACAAAGTAGGCATCCGTATAGGCCATATGACTTTCTTGAAGTTTTTATATTTTTTGCAGCTTAAACTTTTGTGTCTAGCTGAAAAGAAAACAGGGTAAGGTTCTTTCAGGGTTACCTGATTGCTCTGGGGCAGGTTGCTAGCTAAATGGATGCAGGCAGATTTTGTATTCTTAAAGGAAGAAGAAAAATAATGTAGTTTGGAACTGATTACTGTGTATTCTAAGCAACCAGGCTCTTAGTAAGATAGTCTGCAAAATTCCCTCAAGTGAAGAGAAAGGAAGTATCCCTTTGTTCCCCAAAACCAGTGTGCAATTAAGCCTCAGTTGTTCCATGATAGTCATTACTGATTTTCAAATTTTTTGCTTCAAGATAAAATAATCATACCTCAATATCTTTATATTTTAGATGTTTGTAGCAATAAAGGGACAAGGGTATAGCAACCTGAAGCAAAGAATTGAAGCTCTTTGTTTTTTGGGTTTTTTTTGTTGGTTTGTTTGTTTTGTTTTTTTCACAGATATATTTATTACTTTTTCTTATTTTACAAATTGATCCCAGTTCCCTCTCCCTCCCTCTGTCCCTCCCTTCCTCCTACCCTCCCATGCCACCCATTTTCAAGGAATTTGTTATAGTGAAAACGCAAATATTTGAGAAGATATCATATAACCTGTAAGACCAAAGGCTGAAAACCCATGAGTAACTCACAATCAACTCTCTCTGCACTGGGAAAACTGTCCAGCATCTCTTACATTAACTGGAGCACTTTATACTTGCATACCTTGGTGATCATAACCTATAATGCATATTTGCATATTTTTTGGCCAAAGTGAAACCCCAAGGAAGGTTATATGCATGCCTTGCAAAATAATGCGTGTCTTTATCTAATGCTTTATGGGATTTAATATGAAATCACTCACCACAAAATCTATGATGATGATGGTGATTATAATCCTAATAGCATGAGGCATGGTAAATAAGACATACATGACAGTTTCATAAGGACCAATATCATTGCTGTGTCACCTCAGGTTGGACTGATGCAGATATAATTTCATTAGTTTCAACTTTTTCTTTGCATTTGAAAGCAACAAATGAAATTATATACCGTACATATGTACAGCATCATCAATCTGACAGATAAAGGGAGAGACACTTTTTTAGTAAGGGGAAGGGAAATACAATACTCCAAAGCCCCAATCTTATATTGACTACTAAAAATATTTTATAACCTCAGGCAAAAAGCTATAGAAGATTCTGAATTATAATGATATCAATGCTTTCAAGGTTTCCAAGCAAATTGCAAAATGGAAGCTAAGACAACCACAAAAGAAATTCCAAAAATCCAGCAGACCTTAATCATTTTGTGCATATGCATATATATATATGTAAATGTATATATATTATATATATGAATTAACAAATATGTCATTTTAATAAAATAAAGATATATTTGGGGAATTAAAACTAAACTATAAATAAATCAAATTAGTTGTAAATATTCCTGACCTAACACAAACTAAACAAGCATAAAGAACAAATAAAATAAATGTATGCATCAGTTAAATTGTTTTTCTGGCTTGACATTATTTTTGTTAATCCTTTCTAGTTATAAAAGACAGCTATCCTTTAGCTATCCTTTATCTATTTCTCCCACCACCTAGAAAGAAAACACACACCACACACACACACAGTTACACAGGGAAAAAAACCCCACAAAACCACATAACTAAGTTTGGTTTACATTTTTGTCAAGAAATTGAGGAAAAGGATTATCACTAGAGGATGTAAAGACACCCACAAGTAACATTCACTTAGGGAAGTGCACCTGAGATCTAGGCCACTAATAATTAAAGCAATTAAAGTAGAGCATGAACCACTGAGTACCACACAAAGCAAGAGTAGAGACAGGCTTAAGTTTCAAACTCCTTCCACACTAATTAAAGTCTGATGATTTTCATTGTTGCTGTTTTCTTAACTTTTTTCTCTGCTTAATTGAAACAAGCTTTTTCCATTTGACCTTTGTCCTAAGATACATTTGCATTTATCTCAAAACACTTAAGCTAATCTTCTTCATCTTCAATTTGCCAATGAGGAATGTGTTTAAGGATGGATTGAAATGCCCTGGTAAACGTGGTGGTCCACACATTCCATTAGTGTTTGTTATCGTACACTTTTCTGGCTATTAAAAATACAGCCCATAAGCTTAATAGCAAGAGAGACACCTCAGAATTCTATTTGTTAGTATTTAGGCTTTTGTCCTGGCCTGCCCTTGGGGTTCTGACAGGATATACCCTCAGCTGCTGCCACTAAGAGCACTACCTGTGCACATTCACTATGTTGCCTTTTAAAAGGTCCCATCTCCCCCTCTTTCTTTCCCTATCTGCTTATCTATCTCTGTCTCTCCTCTTTCCCACTGCTCCCCCTTTTTATGATCCGTTTCCCTTAATAAAAACTTCCCTGCTTGAACTCTGTTCATCCCAGCTATGAAGCACAGGACACTTTAGAAAGTCAACTGTATTCAAGGAATTCTTAAATAAGACTTGAAAATGTTGCTGCAGTTTCTGGAATGCTGAGAGAAAGTGATATTATTTCTACACATACAAAGTTTCAAATTTCCAGAGCGCTTACCTTCTCTCAGCAGCCTTAGACAGCTCTACTCATATCTGCAAGTCCCATTAGAATCACCCCAGAAGCACAAAGTAGGGTTCTCTATACTCTACAGCAGGGCAGGACAGATGCTGCAAGTCTGTTCGCCCCGCCCATATGTGCTAATCAGAGAGTCTGCAGTCCTATCTAGTGACATGGGGTTGAGGAGCCCTCCACTGCACAAAGCCTCCAGCCACCCAGGGCAGAGCAGCATCCCCAGACTGGAAGAACAGGGTGACTTGCATTGGGGTTGAGTTGGATGAGGCAGGGCTATTATTCAAGCTTTACTGAGGATGGTAGGCAGTTTGACATGAACAAAGGTCAACATTCAATATTCCACCATTTTATTTTCTTTTGGACCTGTTCTAGGTAACTTACCTCATTGCTGATTAACTACACTGGTAAAGCATTTTAGTTTGTGTTTGCCTTGGAGTTTATGAGCTAGGCTGGCTTTGAACTCAGTATTTTATGGCTTTAGCCTCCCAAAGGGTGGGATAGAGGCCCATACCACCATGTTCTGCTTTGAAATAGTTTAAAGGGAAATACTGTCTCGGAACAGAACACCCAATCTTGTTGCATTTTCCTTTAAATAATTAATATTACATACAAATGAATGTGCATGTTTTGAAACTTCTAAATGGAGCAACTTATATAGGCTTTTAACACCAAATAGAGAGCCAGGTTCAATAAGTACAGAACTTTTAGCTTCTAAATTATGCTTCTGCTAGAAAGAAATTATTTTGAGTTTTAGAATTTTTTTAACAAATATCACCCTAATTAAAAAAAGAAAAAAGAGCTACAACATAGGCAAAGTTATGAAGAAATCTGGGGATTCCTAGATTGCTTTCTCTTGGAGCATTTGCATAATCTTAGTATTCAAGAACTGTTGTGGAACAGCCATGTTAAAATGTTCCTACATTTTCAGGAGTGATTGACAGCCTCTTTTCTTAACTACAAATCAGGATGTAGACTGTAGATATTTTGCACTGGAGTTGCATCTGCTTTAGGACCAAGAGGGAGATGGCTATTCTGAGACTGTAATTTTCAGAGAGAGCCATCTCTGGATTAACCTCAGCATTAGCAAAGAACTTGTCAAAATTGAAACTTCTACTGTATTCGACATTCAAGGACTTAACCCAACAATCTGTTCTAACAAGCCCTCAAGGTAATTGTGTGAAAAATGTGAGTTTAAGATTCTCTGTTCCCTTGAAAGGACTGTACATGTTCTGCCTTTAAAGGCATAATGTAATTTTCTTACTGACTGGATAGTCTTTTTTTTTTTTTTTTTTGCAAATTCAGAGCATAATTTACTAATTCAGTCAGCTAACATTTGTAGACTACCTACCTGCTTTGCACTAAGGTCTGTGCTCTACTACGAGTTCTAACTGGGCTGATAGTAAAACCCGGAGTCAGATATTAGGGAGTGAAAGCTGAAAGATCAGAGAAGCAGAGCAGCCAGCCACTAGAGCTCTTAACTCTATGAGATCCTCAGACTGAAGAAGGCAAGTTCCTGTCTCTTCCTGCCTTATATTCCTCTCTCTGTCCAGCCATCTCACTTCCTGTTTGTCTGTACAGACCTCCAGACCTCTATGGTTAGCTAGTGGATAGCGCCACCCTCTGATGTTTAGGCAAGCTTTATTCGTTAGAGTAAAACAAGATTATCACCACACTGTGCTAGGTGCCAAGGTACACCGAAGAAAGGAGCCAGTGTCTCTACAAGCAAGGAGCTCAAAACAGCACAGTCATTACAAGCAATGAAATAAACTAAAGTAAACTAAAGACAAGGGATGGTTACGAAGCACACAGGAACAAGGCACAGAGCAAAGAAGGCGGGGTACCTTAGAAAGAAAAGTTACTTCGTATAGAGTAATCCTAAGGAAGTGATAATACAGGGAAGATGAAAGCCAGAGCACTGGCAGTAGCATCATCAGGTAGGCTGTCCAGATATGTATAGAGTTTCTCCATGGTTCCTCCTTCAGATTCTGACTCCACGTTTCTGCCCTGATTTTGATCAATGACAGTTAGTGTGACCTGGGAGTTATAAACCAAATAAGCCCTTTCCTCTCCAGCTTCATTGTGCTTGGTTTTAATCATAGCAAGAAATCAAAGCAAAGTAGAGCAAAGTGCTTCTTCATTATTTGCAAATAACCCTGGTTTCAGCGGCTTTTATAGAAATGGGTTCATCGTTTTCCCTCTCTCCTTAAACTTTTATGAATTTAATTATGTTATGCACATGGATCACATATGTATATTATAACAGTCATACACACACCAATAAATAAAATGATAAGTATACATCATGACTCCTCAACTATTCAGTTCTTTCCTCTTAATGGGGCCAGATGGTAGAAATGTATGTTTGACTATATGTTATTTCCACTTTAATACATGAGCAGTGTCTCAAAGAGTATGGCCAAGGAAATATAAAATTAATAATAAAGAAGTAAAACATAAACATCACTTCATACTTCCTCACTTTGTATCATAATGACAACTCATCTAAGTTAAAGTCAATGTTTTCCTTAATTCTTTTTACTCTTTATTCCATGTCTATTCTACCACCTTAGACTAACACTGGAGACAGAAAAAGATGCTCCTTGTTAGACATGGTGGCTTATGCATCCAGTCCCAGACATTTGGGAGCCTGAGGCAGGAGAACCAGCAGAGCATATGTGAGTTGCATACTGACACTTGCTTCAAATAACAATGTAAAAGCAAATCAAACAAACGTCACATTAGGGCTAAGGGTGTAGCTCAGCAATAAAGAGTTTCCGAGCATGCATAGGCCCTGGGTTTGGCACCCAGCGTTAAAATTAAAACAAACAAATAAACAAAAAACAGTGTATGTGGGAGTGTACATATTTGATGCTGAATTTTGTATCTGTGTATCCGATTCTAATTATGGCCACTGTAATAAATTGCCAGGGGTTATTATGATGCCATTTTCACAGATCTCCTTCCTCCATTCTCATATTTCATGATCCATTCTCCATCAAGTACTGTTCCAAAATAAAAGCCAGAAAACATCATTGCCCTATGAAATTTTTCAGATAATTCCTAACCCATTTGGAATACTAATCAAGTGTTTATATTTTTTTCCCACAAAGTCCTACATGATCTAACTCCTTCCTGAATTACTGACTCAACACTCTCACATTCCCCTCACCATCCACCTCTGTCCATAGTCACCAAGGGCATGGGGTTGTTTGAATTTCAATTTCAATTTACTGAATTAGCATGACAAATGCAGTTTCTTGAGTTACCCCGAATGTGATGGCTTGAGTAAGAATGGCCACATAAGCTCATATATTTGAATGTTTAGTTCCCTATTGATGTATGACTTAGGAGGGATTAGATGTGTGGACTTGTTAGAGGAAGTGTGTGTGTGTGTGTGTGTGTGTGTGTGTGTGTGTGTGTGTGTGTGTGCTCAAGCGCACATATGCATGTGAGTGCGAGCATGTTCGTGCGTATGCGGGTGGGATACTCTGAGGCCCCAGAAGCTCCTGCCATGCCCAGTCTCAATCTCCTTTCGTCCCTGCCTGCTGATTAGCACGAAAGCTCAGCCACAGCTCCAGTACCGTGTTACCCTCAATAATGACCATGAACCCTTCTGAAAATGCAAGGAAGCCCCCAATTAAACACTGTCCTCTTGTAAGCTCTTTTAGATAATAGTGTCTCTTCACAGCAGTAGAACAGTAACTAAGACCAAACTCGGTCCTAGGGTCTGGCGTTATTGCTATGATTGGCCTGACTATGCTCTTGTCAGGACATATATGGTAGAATTGTGGATTTTGTAGCTGAATGCTATAAAATGCCCTAGGTCATCCTAGTAGAGTTTGGAAGACAGTAGTACTGAGGGAAATGTGCACTGTGAAGGCCCAGGGGAGGAATGATATTAGAGGCCATTTTTTGTGGGGTTCTGGCAAAGAATGGGGCTACTTTCTGTCCTTGTCCATAATATTTCCCAGAGGCTGAACTGAAGCATTTTGGACTAATATAATTGACAGAGGGAAATTTTACGTTTGCCTAGCATTGACTATGTCAAGGGGTTATTAGTGCCCACTATTATGCAGATCTATACTGAAAAGCAACAAAGGGGACCAAAAGCTGTACAATCTATACAGTCCGAGGAATAGAAGAGCACCAGGAAATGCAATGGTAGAGTCAAGCCTCGAGTTCAAGGAGATGAAACGCTTAAAGAAAAGCTGATGCTGAGTGGAATAAAGGGAGTGGTACCCTCAGAAGACCCCACCCGATTCACCTTGCAACCTGGGAAAGGAAAACACAAGAGGGATAGTCTTGTTGTAAACAACAACATTAACAAAGGAAAGCTAGTGTAAATCAACAAGAGGGCCAAGCTATAGTCCAAACAGCCAGCAGAACTTGGGAGGTTTGGCCAAGTTGTTCTGGATTTAGGGTTTACATAAAGTAAAGGGGTTGTTCCTATTTGGTCCAGTGCAGGAAAGTGGCATGAAGACCCAATGAGGCCATTGTGTGAAAATGTTAAAGTGAAGCCTGCAATTCATTAGAGACCAAAGATGCTGCAAACAACAAAACCATGGGATTCCTGCCAAGGAGAGCTACAGAGTGGTTGTGGAACCCACACGTGAGAAAGAAGTGTACTGCAGTCAACAGAGATGGAAGGCAAGAGCCGTCCAGGAAGCCTGTAACATCAGACATGAAGTTCTAGGAACTGGAGTTTTCCCCTGCTGGTTTTAGTTCTTGCTTTTGTCCAGAATTTCCTCACTATGTCCTTTTTGCTCCCCTTGGGAATAGTAATGTATATTCTTAACCATTCTATGTTGTAAGTATGCAATTTGCTTGTTTTTACAGCATCTTACGGTTAAGAGACTGCCGTGAGTCTCCCAAGAGACTTTGGACTTTTAAACAGTCTTAAGACTGAAAGACTGGGAACTTGTGGGGTTGGATTGAATGCATTTAGTTACAGGCATATGGAGGGCAGGGATTGGAATGTTGTGGTTTGAATATTAATGGGTGGTTCCTACAGGCTCATATATTTGAATGCTTAGGTCCTTGTTAATGTTTAGGAGGGATTAGGAGGTGTGGCCTTATTTAAGGAGGTATGTCATTTTGGGTGGTCTTTGAGGTTTCAAATGTCTAAGCAAAGACTAGTATTCTCTCTCTCTCTGTCTCTCTCTCTCTCCCTTTCCCTCTCCCTCTCTCTCTCTCTCATCCTCTCTTCTTCTGCTTCCTAATATAAGATTGGCAGTAAGCTCAAACCACTGTGCTATGACTGACTGCCTGCTACCATGTTTCCTACCAGGATGATAATAGACTAAACCTTTGAAACTGTAAGCCAGCCCCAAATTAAATGCTTGATAAGTTGTTTTGATCATGATACCTTTTCACAGCAGAACGTTTCTGTATTCACATCACTGCAACCTCATGTGGTTTACTAGCCACAAGGCTGGACAACTCAAAAAATTATTTTGTTGTTGTTGTTGATTGACATATAATATTATTTATGAGTTACAGTGGAGCTTGTGCATGTAATGAATCATGATTACACCAGGGTAACTTGCATTTCTATCACCTTAACTTTCCATGACTTCACTATGAAGACAGCATTCAAAATTGCCTCTTCTACTTTGAGAAGCCCAATGCACTGCCGTTAGAAGTAAGTGTTCGCCATGCTGTATCACGGAACTCCAAATCTTATGTCTTCCATTTGTACACAGCATGTACGCGCTGCTAACCAACCTCCCGCACCCCACACTCCACCTCATGTCTCTAGTCTCTGTTAACCATTATTCTCATCTCAACTCTTTTGAGATCAGCCTTTTTTGGATTTTACATATGAGTGAGATCATGTGGTTTTTGTTTTTCTGTTCCTGGTTTGCTTCACTTAGTATAATGTCCTCCAGCTCCATCTGTGTTGTCCCAAGTCATGGGATTTCATTCCTTTTTTTTGTGGATGACTATTCCCCCACTGTGTAATTACACTGCATTTTCACCCATTCATTCGTCGAGAATAGTTAGGTTGATTCCATGTCTTAGTTATTGTAGAGAGTGTTGCAATAAACATGGGAGTGCAGGTGTCTCTTTGACATGCTGACTTCATTTCTATAATCAAAGACAGTTCTAGTGAATAATGCCTTAGACAAACTAGCTTTCCCCCCCACCCCAACCCCCCACCCCTGTTTCGTGAGTGTGCCATGTTTATTCTCATCACTAGGCCTTTGTGCTTCCTCTGTCCTCATAGAGTCTACTCTCCAATCTGTGTACAGTTCTTCTTTGCTGACGTCTCAGTTGAAGCAAGGAGGAAAAAGTGTCAAGGGTTCTGGCTGAGACCCCTAGAGCAAAAGACAGATTAACAAGATAAAAGAATCAGACGGTATTTAACACAAATATCCTGTCAAAAGGAGCCTTCGGAAATGAAGACTTGAGCAAATAGGAACTGTGTATCTTCTAGACTGTCTTGCAAAAGGATAATTAGAGGACAAACATTAAGATCTAATTGCATGAAAATTGAGAACTCGGTCTTCTCGGCATCCCTATGTGATGTTCTTTCTCTATAGGGTTTGAGGGAGGACACCTCATATATTAAGGTCCTGAAGGAAAAGTGTAAGGAAAGGGTTGTGAATCAGTCATTTTTAGGCTTTATGACATGGTGCAGGAAGGCCAAGAAGTGGAGAATGTTTCTCAGATTCCAATATACCATATTGAAATACATGTCCTAAATCCTGAGACATCTCTCAGATCACTCAATGTATAGCCACTGCACAGATGCCCCTGTTCTACTGTTCAATTAAAATTTCTGCACATGCACAGCTACCTTCTATGCCATTTTGTCACTCATTGTTATTTATCTACCTCATAGAACTTGAGTTCTATGATGTGGAGGTCCTATCTGTCTTCTGTTCACTGCTGTGGTGTCTGCATATCCGTTCCTATCTAGAAAGTAATAGGCATTCCATAAATACTTAAAGAAAGCAAGCAGGGGACATATACCACTGCCCATGGTACATATGCTTTCAAATACATTAGCAAAACTACCTCATAGAAATAAAATGTAAGCACATAACATGTACGTAATGATGAGTTTCATCAGTTTGTTTTGAATTAAATTTGAAGCTCAAAGCTCATTTTCCACTGCTGGCTCTCTGTTGGACATATCACTTCACTTCCAAAGGACTCCATCTTGCTTATAAAATAAGCAATTCAGACTAGAGTTAGAAGATTACCTATACTTCCTAATTCCAATATGTATATTAAAAGCATGAACCCAAGAGAAATGGGTAATCATTTTAATATGCCTAAAAGTATTTGTTCCTGTACTCTTTCTTCTTATAATATTATGTGAATATTTATTTGGTGTTTTAAATCACAATAATATCCCATAGTCTTAAGCTATTCAAATGCTGATAATATTTCTAAAAAGCAATTTGAATCAGATAAAATTAGAAATTTTTTCATATAAAGAAACCAACCTACTCATTATATTGGAATTTAGAGATACATCTGTTTAAGAATATCAAATTAACTACAACCCAATTGACTTTTAAGCAATCGATCAGATGAAATTAGAAAAGTCAAGACCCTTCCACCACCCAAAGTAGGCCTTAAAGTCATACAGACACAAGCTAAGTGTCAAGTAGCAACAGCTTTCTCCTTATGAGATTTCCCATTTGAAGTTTCTAAATGTGTGTGTAGAAACCACATCTCTGGCAGTTTATTGGTCAAACAAACAGACAAGAATCTAACTGGCATTTTTATACATCAGATCACTGGAGACAATTTTACATAACAGAAATAAATTTCTCAAGGAACTTACTTAGAAAGGCACAAGTGTTCTAAGAGGGAAATAGGAATCTGAAAGATTCCTGAAGTTCGTTCATGTAAAGATTCACTTAAGTAATTGCAAGCCAGCATTTCTGATTGTTCACTTCCAAATCATTCCTAGGGTCTAAGACATTACACAGAATCTTTAGATGGACAAGAAATATTTAAGCAATTAATTTTGTAAGGGAAATGATATAACACAAAACTTGCATTATAGATGAATTATAAAAACTTAAATGAGTGCCCTTTCATAATGCCATGTCTTTTTCACATGACTATTAGTCAATCATGAGATCACTCAAGCTATGTATAGAAACACACACACACACACACACACACACACACACACACACACACGCATGTGAGAGCACACACACACACACACACACACAATATATATATATATAACATCTCATGGAACAATTTCCCCAAATAGAAGCCTAGTGATGAGCTAAGACTCACCTTCTTAAGCAAACTGCTGAATAGGTGCAATCTTCATCACAGAAAGGCCCACACCACCAAGAAAGTGTATTGCTGGAGCATTGTACTCCTGGAGATTTACTGCTTATTAAAATGTGGGAGGCCATTACTTCCACCCATAACAAATTTTGTGAACAGAGATGAGCCTAGGAAGCTTTTAGCCCATTTCCTGAATCATAAACAAAGAGCCCTGTACACAGCAACTCCATGAGATGTAAAGGGGAGTATATTATATGATCCTTATTGGATTACTCAAAGCCTCTGCAAAGCTCCCTTCAGAAGTCATATAAATCAAAGCTAACTGCTTCCATAGAAAAGCAATCAAGTTTTTAAGAGAATATCTTTGTTCCCTGAGGTTGCACAGTAAGATTTAGATGCTTCTATTAGGACCTTTGCAATGGAGCATACTTAAGTAATTATAAAAATCTAGCCTGGAAAAACACCTGGACAGGCTCTGAAGGGAATTAAATTTATCTTTTGGTTTCAAGTTTTAGAAAGTTTTAGAATTCATAGAAACATTTCCCCTATTATTATCTAAACATACACACTTACATGCACATGCACACAAACATACATGCATACACACATACATATCTTTTGTCAATAACAAACAGCATTAAATATGGAAGATTATATTTGTCTATTATATTATTTTATTACTATTATATCTATACTGAATACTCTAGAGTTTTAAATATGTGTCCTTTATGTGCACATAGAGAATCTTTAAATTTGGGAAGAGGGACAATTTCCCCCCACCCCCGCCAAAAAAAAAATGTGTCTTTGTGAACATTGAGGAGATTTTGGAAAGGAAACCACATTGTTTCTCTGATTACTGATAATACTAATAATGGGTTTCATTGCTGTTACTGGGACATATTTTTAAAAATAGTCAAATGGTAGTGATACCCTGTCAAAGTAATTTGTTGCAAGGTATTTAAGTCCTCAAGAATTGCTTCCCCCAAATAATTTCCCTTCCTCTATGCTTTATGGTAAAATATTTAACAATAACCCCATACTTGGAAACACATGCCACCCTTCCTTCTTGGAACTGGTTTTTCACCTTGTGAACATTAACATTTAATGTTCTGACACTTTGGGAAAATTACATGGTTTCTGACATTTTCTTTTTTTCAAGAATTGTATTTGCAAAATCAGATATGAGTTTCTCTTTTCTAGGAAGCTTCAAAGAATAAGTGATTAATCTGTTTAAAAATATTAACAAGGATCATTTTCTATGTTTACCTTGAACCCTACTGGATTATAGAAAATGCAAAATCTAGCATCAAGGAGCTTAAATTTTAGTGGACTGAGATAATGTAAAATATGAGAATAATACAAGATAACAAATGTGTTAAATTCTGTGGCAAGATTATAGGTACTGTAAGACTTCAGTCACATAGAAAATCAATAAAGCTTATTAGGCTTGGAGAATTTTGAGGAGAGTATGAATCTTCACTTGGAGGGAGTATATTTAGATTTGATGTGATAAATTGTTTGTAGTAATTGTAGGTTTTGGGATGAAACTAACACAGGAAGAAAAGTCATGGAGTATCAGTCTGCAGGACATCTTAGATGGTAGAAGAGGGTATGCTAACGAGAAACCTAACATAATACCTCAGGGACAATATGATCAAGGCCTGAGCTGTGAGGTGGCTTCTGCAAACAGAAAATTGACATTTGGAAGAAAAATTGGTAGCTTTTCATAACTAAGTGGAGAGAGTAAGGAGGGATTAAAACTTACAATATATATTCTGGGAGTTAAGAACCCAGCACCTATAAAACATGGTTACATGGTTTAGTGGTATAAACATGAAAACAAACCTAAGCATGATCCATGACATTTATTTGGGGGAGGAGAGTTATAATAAGAAGGAAAGAAGGAGTCAGTAAGAATTTGGAACTAGAGAATGAAAAGAAGACCAAAAAGGATAGCATTAATGGCACAGCTAGCAATGTGGTTGGTTACTTTTCTATTGCTGCGATAACACCATGACAAAGGCAACATATAAAAGAGTGTTTGACTTATGATTTCAGAAAATTAGAGTCCAAAATGGCAAAGTAAAGGCATGGCAACAGCAAAAGCTGAGCGCTTACATCTTGATTTGCAAATGGAAGTGGAGGGGGCGAGGGAGAGAAGGAGGGACAAAGAGAGGGAGGAAAATAGAGAAATGAGAAATGCAAGAGTCTTCTGAAACTTCAAAGCCCACTGCACTAACACGCCTCCTCCAATAATGCCACACATAATGCCACACCTCCTAGTTATTCTCAAATTGCTCCACCAACTGGGGATCAAGTAGATAAATACACAAGCCTATAGGGACTCTGCATACAAACCACCACAGGGACCTTCAAAATCACCGTGACTATCAGCTGCCAGGATTGTGCTAATGGAAGTCATAGGATCTAGGCAACTCCACTGGTGTCTACATCTTCAGTTGACAGTTTGTTGTCATGTTCTCATAGTTCTCCATTGGTCACCAATGAGCTGAGAGGTCTTCTGTCTTGGAGAAAGCCCTGAGGCAGCAGGCAGAAAGACTCAATAATACCCTAGGCTTGGTGGCAAGAGCATCAACAATTTACAACTGTAATGGTCCTGAAACTTATGGGAATACAGGGTGCTACTCCAAGATACCCTGCCAGCTCTCCTAAAATTACCATACCACATTTTCAGATGGTAGTAATTCATTACTCAGTTCTGAGGAATTTAATGTTTTCCTGTACAAATATGTAGCTCCCTGTCTTGGTTTTATTTCCCAGTTGCTATGATAAGACCCACTGATAAAAAAACAACTTAAGGTAGAAAACAGTTTTTGACTCACAACTCCAGGTTACAGCTCATTGAAGAAGTCATTCAGACAGGAACCTGAAACAGCTAGTCACATGACACCAAAAATCAAAAGCAGAAGGGCTGGGCATGGTGCTACAAACTTTATGCCCCAGCAGAACTCTCTGAGTTCTAGGTCAGCCTGGTCTACATATAGTAAAATCTGGGCCAGATAGCACTACTTTGCAATACTCTACCTTAAAAAGAGCAAGGAGGAAAAGAAGAAGAGGAAGGAGGAGGAGGAGAAGAGCACAGATAATTAATTTATGCATGCATACTATTACCAGTTCATTTTCTCTGGAAGGTACTACCCACAATGGGTGGATATTAGGATAACCCTTCCTAGATGTTCCCAGAGGCCCTTCATCCAGTGGGTTCTAGATTGTGTCAATTAAAAGTAATACTGCTGTTTCCTTCTAAACGTCTTCTGTTTCCTCTACTAATAAGTGATGGGAATGATTTTACCAAGTGTATATAACATTGTTATGAGAACAGTACACTAACCACATTAGAAATTGTGCCTCAAATCTATGTCTTAATAGAATTTTAATTTGATTTATTAGGAAAATTTGGGGGGAGAAATTCAAATTACTAATGATTGTCAACATAGGACACCCAAAGTTCAAATGAGGTATGGTGTGTTTCCATTTCTGTTAATTAAAAATACATGTGAAATATCTTACCAATAAGTATTTATATTTTTTGAATAATAATTATTGCATCAGTATTTCTGCATCACTTTATAAATCAGTGGTTACAGTTCATAATAATACACTCACATGAAGCATAAAGAAATAAATTTAGTGATTAAAAAGTATTTTTGAAGACTTTAAATATCCACAAATAATGCTAAGTTCTACACAATACAGGAGAATTACTGCTTTCTAAACTACTTAAATATTCTATACATTCTTTATTGTTATTATTTAAATAAAATACAAAACACCATTTACCCTATATGATGACAAAAAAGAAGTAACATCGCAGTGTTCCAAAAAGGAAGGTGGAAATCACTAGGGAAGAGTCTAAATATTGTCAACTTAATGCCTACACATGTACGCCTGCAGCCAGTCACACACATGCACATACCCATGTACATATCATACACATATAAATAGAAATACAAATTTTTGTTCTAAAGCAAGAGTCAAAATGAAAATAATCCTCTCATATCATGGAACCAATGACTGATAGCAGAAATGTTTTGTGAGCAAATGTGGACCAGAGTTAGGACCAGGAAGTCTCAAAGAAACAATGTCTTTCTCAAGACACAGCAATTATCTTCTCAAGGCACACATTAGTAGAAGTTTACTGCAAACCAAAATTGGAGATAATAAAGACTATTAATGTACATAAGCCACCCTTTCCCATTGCCAATAAACTGCCAATAAATTTCAGCTCAAACCACGCAGGTGAATAATGCAGGGATAAATCAAGGAGTTCCACAGAAGCATGGAAACAATACAATCTGGGGAGGGAGCTGTTCACAGTTTGAAAGGAAATCATCCATATTTCAGGTGCAGAATTCATTTTGTCATAAAGTAGCTCATCCTGTCTTAACAGATCTAAAAAGCAGGTATTTACTGTTAATTTGAAACTCTACCTTCACTCTTGAGAGTCAAATCAAGTCTATACTCTGAGAACAATGTCAGCATTGAGATCATTCTGTCCCTAAGGCTCTCCATAGCCTGCACATTTCTTCAGACATCATTTACTGCCATATAACCTTCCTTAGTCTTATAGTGTTAACTACACTACTAATTTGAAGAATTGTTTTTAACTAGTATCAAGAACTGACCGACCACCTAAAATATTATCCAATCAATGCTTACTTCAATAGGGATTACTTTCATCATATTTAATTGTGATATCATATTAATTGTGTTTTTTTATTCGTAAGCCAATTTTTCTTCATGTGTTCCACATTAGTGTTAAGATCCCCCTGCTCTCTTCTTTGTTTGCATAGTCTTAATGCCATCAAATTTTCATGATTTGTTGCCAATTCTGTCCAGCAAACTTTACAAGTGAATGAACTTCATAATGGTAAGTGAAAGAATAATCCAGACATGAAAGCCATATACTGTGATTTAACTTACATCAAACATCCCTACTTAAAAAAAAAACAAAACAAAAAATAAAAGTTAATGCAGTGAACATCATTCTGTATATGTTTCTCATACTGGTTAATAATAAAGCACTGTTGGCCAATAGGAAAGGAAGATAGGAGGGACTAGGAGACAGGGAGGAAATAGAAAGAGTAAGGAGGAGTCAAGATGGAGAGTCTGAAGAAAGCAGTATGCCGCCGGCTCCCCGGTAAGAGAAATACATAGATCAGCAGAAATGGGTTAATAATTAAGGCAGAGCTAGCCGATAAGAAAGTAGTAACTGGCCAACAGTATAATATCTAATACAGAGTCTCTGTGCATTACTTGGGGCTGGCACTGCTGCGGGACAAGACCAGGCGGCGGGCGGAAAAACCGTACACCTTACAAATAGCGCCCACGTGGCTAGTAAGAACTTCCACTTAAAATTTAACAAAAGGTTAAAAAAGGGTTTTAGAAACAAAAGAACAGAGACAAGCAAGGTTTCTTGGTAACAGCATTTTTCTTGGTTGGACTCTGCTTTGCTAGAGACAAGCAGATAGTCGCGCGGCTCCTTTAAGGGAAGCTTCCTGACTCAGCATAAACGGCAAAAAACCGCACAGCTTTTAAATAACTCTGCTAACAGTTTATTGGTGTGTATGAGAGATGGCAATGGCAGTGACCACATCTCCAAGCCGGCAGCATGCTTTCTGGGTGACAGCACAGACCAAGGCGGTAAGCACAGCTTTCGGTGCTGGCGGTAAAATACCCGCCACCATCTTTGGTAAACCGCGGCTGACACAGCTATGACTTTCATTTTAACAATGTTGTTGTTTAACAGATAAAGACTCATGGCCAGAAAAAGATAAAGATTTACAGTAAAGACAGAGTCATATTAAGAAAAACCTCTAAAGGTTTTTAAATATATGTAGGCTTGGGAGAAAAAAAAATAAAATGGTTTTTAAGAGACAAAGAGGAACTGGGTGTGGTGGCACACACCTTTAATCCCAGCACTCGGGAGACAGAGGCAAGCAGATCTCTGTGATTTCAAAGTAAACCTGGTATGCAGAGTGAATTCCAGGACAGATAAGAGTTACATAGAGAAACTCTGTCTCAAAAAATAAAAAGTAAAAGAAACAGAGTAATAATAAAGCCACATAAAGATGAAAAGCTCAGAGAGAATCTGGTTACTGTATGGCATTATATTGTCTTTATATCATTTGACTGCTGAGGAAATAACAACTGTTGAAGGAAATGCTGCTGGATTAATTCAATTTATATATTTTAAAAATGCTTTGACTCAAAAATTTAAGTCTAAGGACAAGTTACTGGGGAAAAGGATTTCTATTTTTGTTTCAACAGGAAATAAAAAGCTGTGGATTCCTTCCAGACTAATGTGGTTTGAGCAAGCCAGACCGCCTGAAACAGAGTTCCTGATGATCCAACATTCAAAACAGCTTGAACAAGGCAGACTTGCAGACTACAGCCAGGATTTCTGCATCTTCTTAGGATCCCCATGACAGTGCCCCCTATCAGCAGGAAGTAGTTGGAAAGAACGACGCCCAAATTCCCAAATATTGTTTATAAATGTTTGGTTTCATTTAAATGGACTTGGTTATAAATGGGTAATGATCGCAGCCAATTATTTTTAAAGGTAAAAAGGGAATTATGGTATTGATATGATTACTTTGTTTTGGAATGGATTTTCATTTATTGATACAATTTAAGGTCAATTTTGTCATATGTATATTTCTCCTCTTGTTTGTATAGCTCATTTAGAAATGTAATGTATAATGTAGTACAGATTATAGATAATTACCTATGATAGTCAAAGCTTAGAGTTTAGTTAGGGTTTTCAAGATACACAGAGATGTATTTAAGATAGATAGGAATTCTTCAAACCTTTCAAAGACCTACAGAATATGGCATTTAAAATGGTTTAGGGTTTTACTTGACAATGAGACATAATTGCTCCTGGTAACACCACCTGCGTCAAAAAGGATGATGGACATAGAAGAAACGTGTTATGAAGTTTGCTTTCAATATAGCAAGACTAGCCATTTGGACAAGATACTGTTCTTGTCTGGACTGTTTGACTTTATGCTGTATAAACTGGACATGCAGGACCCACAGAAAAGTGACTGCTGATTCAAGATGGACATTGCTACAGAGTTCCTGCTTCATGGAAGAGTCTGCGAGACAGTATGCAGGACACAGAGAAAAGTGACTGATAAACTGCCAATACAAGAAGACAGTTTAAAGTTTCCTGTGTTGCTGAAGAGTCTGCTAGACACACTATGGCCTATGGGCTGAAGATGGAAGATTACAAAAGAACCTTGGGTGACCAGGCAGTGAGTTGTCTCTGTCATTTCTAGAGCTTATATACTATCCTTCTGTGGTCTTTGAAGGAGTTGAAGACAGATAGTTATGGTTATAGTTTTCCTTAGTATTAAAGATAAGTTACATAGACTTTAGACACACAGAAATAGGATAGATGATGGAGTATTTTCTTCAAATCTTGCTAAATGTTAATGGACTAAATAGTGTTAACTGTGATTCTTATTTGATAACTGTTATGTGATGTATTTTGCTATGTTAAGGTTAAAACCCTTGTTTTTATTTAGACAGAAAAGAGGAGATTATGGGAGATGTCATTCTGTATATGTTTCTCATACTGGTTAATAATAAAGCACTGTTGGCCAATAGGAAAGGAAGATAGGAGGGACTAGGAGACAGGGAGGAAATAGAAAGAGTAAGGAGGAGTCAAGATGGAGAGTCTGAAGAAAGCAGTATGCCGCCGGCTCCCCGGTAAGAGAAATACATAGATCAGCAGAAATGGGTTAATAATTAAGGCAGAGCTAGCCGATAAGAAAGTAGTAACTGGCCAACAGTATAATATCTAATACAGAGTCTCTGTGCATTACTTGGGGCTGGCACTGCTGCGGGACAAGACCAGGCGGCGGGCGGAAAAACCGTACTTCTTACACTTAATGCCATCAAATTTTCATGATTTGTTGCCAATTCTGTCCAGCAAACTTTACAAGTGAATGAACTTCATAATGGTAAGTGAAAGAATAATCCAGACATGAAAGCCATATACTGTGATTTAACTTACATCAAACATCCCTACTTAAAAAAAAAAACAAAACAAAAAATAAAAGTTAATGCAGTGAACATCACACCCTTGGAGTATACTAAAATTATTGAATTTCATACTCTATAATTTTTTATGTTTTTATATTAATTTATTTTTTATTTTTACTTTACATATTGATCACAGTTCCTTCTCCCTCCCTCTTTCCCTCTCTCACATGCACCCTGACCACCCTCCCCCAGAATAATCAATTTCAAATAACACATTTTCTTATAATTTGTATTAAGTTAATGAGAATGCAATAGGGAAAAACAAGGACGCAGATAAATAATTGACCAACATATACTGCATAATGCAATAGTCCAGACCAGTGACGTGTGTCAATACCCCTGTATTCAGAAAGCAGGGTCAGAAGGATAGAGCATTTGAAGGAGCTATGAGCTACAGAGTGAGATTCTCAGAATTTAAAAAAAAAGAGTATTATAAATATTATAGTGCCATATAAAGGAATGAAGCATGGAGATAAATCTTTCCATATTTATGCTCAATACTTTAAAAAGGCATAGCTACATGTAGTATGACTTTAACTACACGAATTATCTAGGATGGGAAAATCTAAGAAGGAAAGAAGACAGTTGAGAAAGACATAGCTAGGACTGACTACTAACGAATAAAGGAGCTAGGAATCGCGTTATGAGAATAGTGTGTAACTAGTGAAAATGTTTGCACAAAAGATGAATGTTCAGAAGAAGACTATATTTTACAATTGTTATAATGGTGAATTTATCTCAACAGACGAATCAAAAACCTTTGAATCTGCCATTAACATTGATTATTTATATCGGTGTTAGAAAAAGAGGATATTCCCATCTCCTAGATTATGATCACATGACTTTGGTTTCTGCATATTAAGACAAATTCGACGGAATTTTCACTGGAATCAAGGTCTCTATTGCCAAATGCTTCTAGTCATGCATCCTACATGTTTGCTTGTTTTACTTTTCCTGAGATTTGAAAAAAGACCCTAGATAGGTCACCAGTAAATAATGGATCAATAATGATTCTAGTCAAATCCATTTTGGTAAATCTATGAGATTATTGGGCTTACTTACAATAAAATTGGTGAGGGATAACCTATAGGACTTTAGCTGACCCCCCAAACAATCATACCAGCAAAGTCTCCCTCTGGTAAGAGTAATGATTCTCTTCAGCTTCATAGATGAGTCCCTCTGTCACACACTGTGTGTATTTCAACATCTCCCAAGCCCATGTGCAACTTGGGGGGCATTCCATTTATCTGGGATATAGGTGCAGTAGAGAGTGTCTGTTATCTCAGATGACAGTCTAATGTCCCTGCCTATCATCATATGAGGATGAACAGGCCTGATCTTGAGAGACTCATGTATACAATCTCAGTTGCTATGATTAAGATGGTAATGACTATTATGCTCAGAGGACATCATTCTGCATTCTGCAGAAAACATATGGGAAAATATGGAATAAAGTCACATCACAAAACAACCCTGTCCATAAAGCTGCAAAATCAAATGGCCTTTTTCTCACTCTGCCTTTCTAAATCTCCTCTCCCAAGTTGAGCCATAAATTTCTGTGGGATACTGAATAAATCCGGAGCCAATTATGTTTTCTGGGAAAGTAGATTAGCAAGCCTGCCAAAAGGGCAACAGGAACAACAGCAATGCCAATTAGAACTTCATAAGTCTCAAGTAATGACTGAGATCTGAACATTAACAAAAAGGATGGATAATTCGTATATGTGTTCCAAAAGTGCTTATTGAGTGCCAATTGCACAAGTCTATGTGAGGTAAGGCAGTAAGTATATGAGAAAGTTACCATGCCCAGAACCTACTTTTATAGAGTCATATATGGAGATGGCCATGTTTCAAGCAGTTTTCGCACCACCCTGGTCCCACAGCCACATCAGTCCCAAATAACACACACAAACACTGTATTATATATAAAGCTGTTGGCCTGTTACTAGCATTTCTTATTGGCTAGCTCTGTCTTAAATATTAACCCATTTCTATCAATCTAAGTATTCACACTTGGTCTTATCTTACCAGAAAGAGGGGCTGGACCTCTGATCTCTCAAGTCTCTACATCTTGAATCTTCCTACCTCTCCCTGAATCCTCCTTGTCTCCTCATCCTGCCTATATTGCTTCCCTATTGGCCAACAGGGTTTTATTCATTAACCAATAAGGGAAGCATATTTGCAGAATGACATCTCCCACCATGGCCAGTGTCACAAAGTCACAATTTTTATAAATGAGAACAGGGTCAGACAAAGAAATGGAGCCACCCACAATCTTCAAAGTTTGATACACTAATATATCTACACTTGGGGCTCTCCTTAGAAAGCTGCATAATTCCAGAATGAGTGAAATATGATGAAATAATCTTGACAATTTGATAAAAGTCAGAATATGGATCACCCTATACTTATTATATATTGTTTGTCTATAGCTATACTTTCCAAGATAACAATATGTATACAAATAATATTTTAAAAGAATGGTTACTACCCAAGTTATTCTAAAGAATATGTCTCAATTTAAAATTCTATACAGATTGGAAGTTTCCTTTGATAAAACTGAAAGTCAGAATTAAATATGTCCCTAATAGTATTTTGAAATGTATATGATATTGAAAAGACTTTTAACTTTGAATCACCTACCATTTTTAAAATTTTTAGCCCTTTTATTTTAACGATCACTTTTCTTTGCTTTATTCTGTATTTCTCTTTTATTGAAAATAGATTTCTTTCATACAATATTTTCTCATATGGTGTCCTTTTTCCCAACACCTCCCAGTTCCTCCCCACCTTCTCTCCCTTAAGGACCCACATTCTTTTGCTCTCTCCTTAGAAAGTAAACTAAGGAATAATAATAAAATAAAATACTATCAAACAAGAACAAACTAATTGGAATAAGACAGACAAAAGAGCGAAAGGAAAAGCACAAGAAACACATGTGAGTGTAGAGACACAGGTTCACACACATAGCAATCCTGTAAAAACACAAAGATAGAAGCCATAATGTACACAGACAACCTGCAAGGTTAAAAATAAGACAGCACTATGATACAAAGACTCCCCAAAGATGCCATTGAGTTCATTTGCATTGATGTCTACTGCTGGGCATGGGCTCTGCCCTTAACTAACAGTCGTTTGTTTCACTAGTGAGACTCCCTTGGAGAAAACTCTTTTCATTTATAAGTGGCTAATCAATTGGAGTTGGCTTCTGGATTAGGGACGGGAATGGATGCCCACTTCTCTTTTGAGTGCTAGCATTCCATCTGATGCAGAACAGTGCAGGCAGACCCTGTGCATCCTGTCACAGTCTCTAAGAGTTCATGTGTGCTGTGTTTAGAGTCTTGTGTCCTACATACCCTCTTTACCCTCTGAATCTTACACTTCCTTAACTCAATCGTTTTCATGCTCCAGAAAATTATAAGATTTGTTTTTACTTTGTAGGCAGTAAAAAGAATGTAATAAGAACATTAATTAACATTTGCAGGAAATACTTAGTATGACTAGTTTTACACTTTCTATATCATTTATTTCCACATGAAATCACAGTAAGTGTAACCTGTGTGTCCTATAAAGTAATTCCTCATCGTTTGCCTTAAATACTTGTCTAAAATGAGTGGCTCATCTACCAAAGAGTTGCTGATTCATAGC
This sequence comes from Phodopus roborovskii, assembly GCF_943737965.1. Classification (NCBI taxonomy): domain Eukaryota; kingdom Metazoa; phylum Chordata; class Mammalia; order Rodentia; family Cricetidae; genus Phodopus; species Phodopus roborovskii. The sequence continues at coordinate 12,225,573 of NW_026126461.1, forward strand.
AAATTTAAACCCACATCTTATGCTATTTATTGAATTTGATTAATAGACCCAATACTTTAACTCTAAAAAATTGTAGTATTTTTTGCAATGTAATTTGATTTGCAATAGAGCATATTGTTTGGATGTTACAACAGTCACTGAACACCTGAAAAAGGGGTACTAGTTTTGTAGCTGAAAACAGTTCTAGAAATAGAAAGTACTTGACATACTCAATGTCTATATCTTAGTCAGGTTTTCTATCACTACAATAAAGCACAATGATCAAAAGGCAAGTTGGAGAGGAAAGAGTTTATTTGTCTTACACTGTTCATCACCAAAAGGAAGTCAGGACAAGAACTCAAACAGGGCAGCAAGCTGGAGTCAGAGCCATTGAGGTGTACTGCTTGCTGGATTGGTTACCATGGCTTGTTCACACTAAGCTTTATAGAATTCAGGACAAGTAGCCCAGGGATAGAACCACCATAATGGGCTGGAGCTTTCCCCATCAATCTCTAAGAAAATACTGTACAGGTTTGCCAACAGCCTGAGTTTATGGAAGCATTTTCTCAATTGAGATTCCTTCTCAGATGACTCTAGCTTATGTCATGTTGACACAAAACTGTCCAGCACAGTCTGCTACAATATTCTGGCCAGGCCAGACTGTCCCATGTAGCAATGAAAAAGAGTAAACTCAAAGTATAAAATGAAAAGTAACTAATCATTAGAGCTGAAATGGAAACTTAAAATGACATGAAAGGAAGCTTCCATCAGATCTCCAGCATCATGCCATGGGTGGCACACATCAAGCTGGTCACAACAACCAAAGTGCTAGGCAGGACTAGGTCTCAGGGTTACCACATGCAGGTGCATGAGGGATTTGAGGACAACACTGACCACACTGTCATTTGATGAATGAAAAGCCGAGAGAGACAAGAAGATAGACTCACCCTGTTGTAGCCAGAAAGACTCCAGGCTGTGCTGAACTTGTTCCTGGGTCCTGGGTGTCCACCATTTAGCCAAGAGGATTCCCTGCAATTGTTAAAAGAAAAATGTTTGCGTGGTATGTTTTTTAAAAGCTGCAAAAAGGAAACGGATCATCATGTATAAACTGTTGAAGGTGGCTCTACAAGGGCTGTTGCAAAGATTGAACACTTTTCATTTATGCAACATGAAACTTGCAGAAAATGGACTTGTTACTTGAAAGACACAAGTTATCAAAACAATTTGTCAAACCAACATAAGAAGAAATAGAAAATCTACATATTTCAATGTTATAGAGAAATTGTTATTATTATTATTATTATTATTATTATTATTATTATTATTATTTGCATGTCCAGATGTCAAACTCGGGGCTTTGCTCATGGTTAAGCAAACCTCATAAACAATGAGCTACCCCAGCCCTGTAAAATGCTTCTGTAGGTAAAGAATTCCTATAGTAAATGTATGAAGGCAAAAGGATTAAAAAGGTAAATTCCATCCAAAACTCAGCAAAGAAATACAAATATTATACAATAACTATCTCAAGATATTAAAGGGGAAAGTTTTCCACTTGTTTGTTTGCTGATTTGTTCAAAGAGTGGTATCATGTATGGCCCAGTTGTGGCAGCCTTGGCACTCACTAAGAACAGCTGGCTGGCCCTGAGTCATGGGTCTGACACTTCTGATATGTCTTCCTCTTCTTCTCAGATTCTGGCATTACTGACAAATGTCACCATGACATGTTTATTCTTTGTTCAGTCATACTCGTAATGACAAAACAAAAGTACATTATGTTAAAATGACCATATGTAAAGTATTAAAAAGCATATGAACAGAAATTAAACCAAAAGCATAGAAATGGGATAAAAATCACACAAGAGCGTAGGGCTGATGAAGAAGTAGAAAGGTAGTTCAAAATAAAACACTATCAATTAAGAAAATCTACGACACCAAAGGAATTGTGAAAAACATGTTTATCTCAAGTGTTCTGGGAAAATAATTTAATAGTAAATGTCAGAATACTGTCAGAAAAATGACACATGGTGGGAAATGCCTTGGGGAACTGTGAGAGAGGCTCCAGGAAAAAAATGTCAGAGGGTCTTTTATCCCAAAGGAGTTTTGTTCCCTGGATTGTTCTTGGACGTGATTATGTGCCTCCTGTGTTAAACATTTACATTCAATTTGTAAGTCATGCTCATTTTGTTGGCTGTCAGATCATAGCTATAGAATCCAATCTGGCAAATGGCTATGCTGAGTGTGTCCTGAATCTGGATATGGCTGTCTGCTATTTTTAATGCTTTCCCACATATTATCTATAGTGCATGCCAGGCTATTGTTATTTTTAGATTGGTCTGTCCTGAGAAAGTTCTGGCAACGGGCTGCTCTGTCAGTTTTGAGTAACTGCTTACTGGCATTTATTTACATTTTTTTTTCTGAACATGTTTTTCTGCCCTCAACCCCTTGTATTATGGCTTTCTTCTTTCTTCTACATCCTTGCTTAAAGGTACACTGAAACTGAAGTAAAATTTTGTGTAGCATTGGACTGTAGTATGCTCCATTCTTTATGGGCCTCAAATCCTGGGTTTTTCAGACAGATCTGCAAAGGTCAACAAAAACAGCCCAAGAACACTACCAATTCAACACCAGTTAATTATTTATGATTCAGAACTCTCAAAGGGCTAAGAAGAAAGGGAAACTCTGCTTCGTGTTACTGTTGTTGTTGTTGTTGTTTTGGTTGTTTATTGTTTGTTTTTACAGTGCTGGAGTACAAAACTAGTGTCAAATTATTCCAGTTTATGGATGTGTTGAAAAAGAAATTGATACTAAAAATAATGACAAATATTAAAATTTATTCCTTTTATGATTCAGAAAAGATAATATGCTCACTCATTACAAATTATCTCTTCGGGAATTTGCTGAAACATGTAGCAAAATTTTTATTGACTACCAGCTCACAAGTAACAACATAAAAACTTACTATTAATTTTGAAAGCTTGACCTTAGTATATGCTTTATTACAACTGGCTCTTATAACTGAATTAACCCATATTTTTAAAAATCTATGTTCTGCCATGTGACTTTAGTTACCTCTTCTTAGTCCAGCACATCCAACTTGCTCTGAGGCTGCTGGCAAAATTGGGCTCTCTGACTAGAAGTCCCACATATTCTCCCAAAGCCTACCTATTAACCATTTAGCTCTCTATTAAGCCAATTAGAAGATACCTTAGACAAAAACACATCTTTACACTGTAAGCGAATACTCTGCAAAAGGAACAGAACACAGTAGTGTCAAGTAAGAGCAAGTGATGAAAACAAAGCTTGATAAAAAGAAGTTAAATTATTTTTATTCACAAATGTCAAAATTCAAGGTAGAACATTACAAAATATGCAATAATATAATAGAAAGTCAAAATTTCATGTCACTTTTTAAAAATAAGTATCTATTAGTAAGAATTAGAAAGAAATCATCAAAGCAATTCTTTTTAGTAAATAAATTTTATGTAATACTTAGAAAATTTAGTATAGCAAACAAATTAATAAAGATAAGGGTAGAGATGAACCCTTGTATCATGCTGATGGGGATGTAATTTTATTCATTCACTACAGAATTATTAAAGAAGCTCATCAGATAATTAAATGCAGAATGATTCCATGATCTAGCTATACCACCCCTGAATTCATAAATCAGTCTTAATGTCCATCAATGAATACATAGATATTGAGGAAAACCACAAGACCACAATATTCAAAAATAGTTGTTATGAGCTGTTTACCACCAGCCTGGTCCCACAGCCTCATTAGCCCCAAAGAACACACAAAGACACTGCACTAATTATAAAGCTGTTGGTCAACAGCTAGAGGTTCTTATTGCCTACTCTGTCTTAAATAAGAATGCATTATCAATCTAAGTGTTTCCATGTGGTCTTATCTTTCCAGAAAGAGGTTCTTGACATCCTCTCTCATATCCTACATCTTGACACCTCTATACAACATCTCCCAGGATCCTTGTCTCCTAGTCCCACCTATCTTGATTTCCTATTGGCCAACAGGGCTCTTGTTCATTAACCAATAAGAGAAACATATTTACAGAATGACATCTTTCATCAAATAGTGTATAATATACATAAAAATAATACGTTATTCAGCCATAATAAAAGAACAATATTATACAATTTGTAGGAATTTGGCTATACAAGAGAGCTTCATATTTAGTGAAATAAGCCAGACTCATAAATGCAAGTACTGGATATTTTCTCTCATATGTAGAATTAAAGTAAAAAGGACAAGAAATTAAAAGGAGGACTATTAGGTGAAAAAGAAAAGGCAGAATGAAAAAGAACATTACTTCATCAGTTGTGGTGGCTCAAGAATTTAATCCCAGAATTTGAAAGAAAGAGGCAGGCAGATCTTTGTGAGTTTGAGACCAGTCTTGTTCTACAAAGCAAGTTCCAGGATGATGAGAGCTACACAGTGAGACCCTGTCTCAAAGGAAAGAAAAAAAGGAATATTGCAGATTAATCTATGTTTATAGGATGTGTTACATGCATGTATCTATATGTCATATTGAAGCTGACTATACAACTAACATGAAAATAAAAATGTCCAAAAGAAAACTTTAAAGAAAATGAAATCAATTCAGTGAAAGCAATACAGATTTCTAAATTAACCTTTTTTAAGTATTGAAAAAACAAAGGACAAAAGATGAGACACAAATGGAGTGAAAGACTCATTCATGATAATTCTCCCCTACTTGATCCATAAATATTTAACTATCAAAGTCAGCATTTTGACACAATTATGACAAAATTGGAAAGTTTTTGTAAAATCTATAAGATAGCCTAAACCTTACTGGCAGTCTTATCTGAAGGGGGGATTTCACTGCCTTGTTTTAGGTTACAGCTAAAATCAGTTGCAACCATCAGTTGCTGGCAGCCTGAGGATAGTCTGACAGATTTGGGAAAACTCAAGGAAAGATATAGGAATATGTATGCATTTATAAAATAACCCCACCTTTTTTTTCAGAATGAAAAATTCAAAATTTACTTCATTGATAGTTATTTCATGCAACCTAGAATTTTATTGAACAGACTATAAACTTTTATTTAGATTCTTTGTTAATCAAATCAAGCTTATAGATTTATATTTTTATGTTTTCTTTATTTTGGGAGAATTATAATATAATTATATCATTTTCCCATTTGTTTGCGCACTCCAAAACCTTTCTTTACTTTTTTTCAAATTCATAGACCCTTTATTCCTTAACTGTTATTTACCACACACACACACACACACACACACGCTCGTTCCTATATATAAATGCAACCTTCTCAGTCTGTATGTTACCTGTATGTAATGTTTAGCTTTCAAGGCTGACTATTAGAAGACCAACTATTGTGTTCTTCCCTTAGAAAAACTCTCTGCATTTATTCAGCCTATAGCTTTTGAGGTACCAGCCTCTTCTGGGCAAGGGCTCAGATACTACACGTGAACTGATAAGTAGGGAGAAGAGGCATTCTCTCTCTCCCTCTCCCCCCCCCCCCTTGCTCTCTTAGGAGGTGGTTGGAGATCAGATTAGAGCTTCCAGGTTCACTACCTTATTTATCATTCATGAGTGACTCTCCAATAAATATCTGATATCCCTTTATTTCAGGCTCTCACAGACTCTCTTACCATCCTCTTTTACAGCCAGTAGGTCTTTGTGTGGGTTGGAGGCCTGGCAGGTAGGCTTTCTGAAATCCACGTATCATGTCTAAAGTGTTTGTCATTGTTCAGCTTATTTTTAGGCAGTTATGCTAATTATGATTTATGGATATGAATTTTCCCGCCCTAAGTCAAAAATCCTCCTCTCAAAACCTCTGATCCCCCAATTCCCTCAGTCTTTCCTCCCTCTCTTCTGCAGCGTTTCCCAGTCCTTAGGTTGGGCCCAGTCTCCACACCCTACATTTTGATTAGTTAAGGTTTTATATAATTGTCTTCATCTGTTGCAAAAAGAAGTTTCCTTCATTAAGCTTAAGGACTACATTTATCTTCAAGCGTAAGATGAAATTTTTATAATGCAATTAGGAATTGTGTTGTTTCAATAATGTGTTGGTTGTTGGATGCCATCCAAGATTTATAACTTCACTAGTTCCAAGCAGTTAACTAGGTTTCCAGGACCAGATATGATTGCTCTATTGTTGAGAGGGTCTTAAGTCCAATTAGAGAGCTGTTACTTTCCCCAGGCTATGCATGCCACTACCTTATTGTAGGCTTAGGTTTATGCTGCCAAGCTGCTTGTTGTTGCTGTTCATAGGTAGACTCCTCTTCGGATGTGCTCTCCAAATGAATTAAATGTGAAAAGTACTTTTAACAAATGGTGGTAGCAAAAGTGAACAGACACCATCCAGGACTAAGACTATTAACTAAATAGAAACTGGGATGCAAATAGAAGGTAAAACCTGATACCACTAGAGACAGAAAGAAATATCATCCTAATTTTGGACAGTCAAAGTTTTCTTAGATAAAATAGAAGAAAGAATCAATTAATGAAATGAAGTTCATCACAAGTTTCAGAATTCAGCTCATCAAAATAAATCATTACCAAATGAATGATGAGTAATGGAGGGCCATGTTTATATAACCTGCATTTTTAAAAGACCCTGCCTTGGTGTATAGAATTTCAACAACTAACTAATAAAGACAGAGTCAATTTGAAGATGAATAAAACATGAAATAGAAATTTTACAAAACGAGATACAAAAATGAATAACAATGACTGAATCAATAAATCCCAGACATCACTAGACATCAGGAAAGTTCTAATGAAATGTAATAAAAGTGTGCCTGCATTTTCACTAGAACAGGCTCCTGAGTATTGAAATCCCCTAAGTTTGGTAAGAATGTAGAGGAAACGGAACTCTCGTTATTGCTGTTAAACAGGAAACTTTGTAGAACACCATCAGAAAAGGACATGGAAGTTTCTTAGAGTCAAACATAGTTTCGCTTCCTGCTCTTCACCAGAAAGCAATTAAGCTGATACTCATGATCAAGACAGATGTAAAAACATTCCTGGCATGTCTATTCATGAAGCCCCAAAGCTGTGTTTAATACGTATTAGCAAACAAATGGTGTTCTAATCAAACTACTCCTCGGCAACAACATTCGCAACTGCCCAGGCTGCATGAGTTCACGTGTGTATGACACTCTAGATCTCAAACTAAACTGGGGCCACTCTGATGATGAAATGTCATAGACAACTAGACTGAACTGAAATCCGGCTGGGAAGCACAACTCTTGAGTGTGGCTGGCAAGATGTGTCCCGTAAAGGGGGAAAATACATCCTAGATTCAGATGGTACCATCTCAGTCTCCAGTCATAGACTTCACAAACAGTGGAAGCAATCTAGGCCCCAGGACTCGTTTCTGTCTTCTTATCCAGTGTGGATTCAATGTGCCCAGCTGTTTGCCACATCTGGAACTATGCTTTTCACCCTATCTTCTCCATCAAGGGAACCATACCTGCAAAGTGGGAGCCAAATAGACTCTTCATTCTTTAACAGAACAACACACAGAGCAACAACAGCAACAACTAAGATGAGCAATACAGAAAACAAACAGGGATTGCATCTGTGGGCTGGGGAGAGGAACTGAGATGGGGACTTAAATGTTCTTATCTGGTAATATATTCAATAGTTGGTAATGGTGTGATTACCCTAAGTGCCTTATTCACCAAAACTCACCATAGTGTACATCTAATAACTGTATATTGTGCAATTCATTTAAAAATGCAAATATTGTTAATATTAGAAATGTAGCTCATGTTTTCTAAGCATATATTGAACAAGCAAACAAAAAAAGTGTAATATATTTTATTTAGCATGTCAATCTTTCCTTCAGGAAACTGATCACCACTGAGAAAAAAATGTTAAATTCTCTCAGTTCCTATGCATACATAATGCCAAAAATAATCCTATCCCAAGCTATCAGATAAAACGCGGTTGACACTATTTTCAATCGAACATGGTCTAATTTTCATGTATTTGAAACTAGGTACCTAGTAAACTAATCACTAAGCCAGCATGGCTCAGTGGTTTGGCTAGTTACAACATGGCTCATAACCATCCAAGCTTACCCGATGACCTAGTAACAAAGGATATCTAGATCACTGACTATATCCATTATTAGCATCTTTTGTTTTCCACATAGTTCTTCATATTCATTTATGAGATTTCAGTCACTTCTGATTTCAGTTCCAGCTCTCACTGGACACGAAGGTCTGACTGACTTAGCTTACCTTTGGGAAGGCTCTGTGATTGTCTATTCAGAAACAGTTCATTGTGGCCCTTCTATCTTACAGGCTTTCGTTCTAAAGTCAAAGACACTTTCATTCATTCAATGCTACATTCTTTGTATTCTGTATTCCAAGGTGTCTGAAGCGGGTGATGAGACCTTTTTAATATAGAACTAAGATTTCTCTGTCTGTATAACAGGAACAAATTAGGGCATTCATCTAAAAGAAGCCAAGTACTTGAATAGCGCAATCTCTGATGTAGAATGAGCAAAAATGGCCCTTGAGTCCTCAAAATTAGAGCATTAGTTCTTGTCCCAAAGAAGGAAAAAAAAATCAGAACATTAGGCAGAACTAAGCTGAACAGAAAAGCCAATGGTGCAGAATAAACTGGAAGGTACTCAAATCAGGAGAGAGAGAGAGCATAACAAGTCTCAAAGGTAGGACGCTTAACACCCAGGGATCTGAGTCACATGACACACTATATTCAGAAGGCCCAATCTAGGCTTCACAGTTTCTCAAGATAGAAAAACAGCGTTCCCAACTCAGGCTGCAGAAGCTGCTGCTTCAATGTTAAAGTGGGGCCAGGATCTTAAGAAAACTGTAGTGAAAAACTAAATACAGTGTATAGATAATTCAAGTTTTAAAAGTTTAATCACAAATGAGCCATGCATGGTCATTTCTATTCAGGCAAAGGTAGGTTTGGTGCTTATGGTTTAAAAAGAAAGTGAAATCAGATGATTTGTGAATTCCCTCTAATTAGTAGATATATGTTTATTGCTTCAAATATCTAAATATTTAAAGCAAGCTGTTTGGTGCTGAGATATCCTTGCCCAGGTTTTTGTTCAGCTTGCGTTCACAAACCTGAGAACATTCTTCATTTGTTGAAAATACCACAATACTCTACATAGAAATACAAGGCTATGGTTCATATAGAGAGCAGGGATAGCAATGAAATTCAGAAGCCCAAATCCTGAATATTTTCTCTATAACCAAATTAAAAAGAAAAAAACTATAGTGCCAAAATTTTTCACTTAAAATTCAAATTCCTTGCTTTCTAAAATACCACTGAAACTGAGGCTTAAGATTTAGATTCCCTTTTTAAATAGGCAAGCATTAAAAATGTTCATCTCTGAGTGAAATTAAACCTGCCATGATATTTCACAGATCTAACACAAACCTATTGAGAATCCTGAATACTATAACTATATTTTAACATAAAGAAATCATACTTGGGAAAGAATGGAAATGCATATTAGATGTAGAAGAACCAGGAGTCTTTACTCCTGGGAATCATGTGACAGTTATTAATACATTTAAAAAACTTAATTTTATTAAAATAAATGTTACATCATAAGGATTTCTTGCCTAGTGGAGGAAGGCCATCAAGATGATGATTCTGCAGATGAAAGGGCTTGCTCTCCACACTCAGACCCATGACGCAAGGAAAGAACTGGCTCCTCACAGTTCAGTCTTACGGAAACATTTTCACAACAGAGGTTTGATGCACCACCATGACTGTAGCTTGTGTCAAGTTGACATAAAATTGCCAACACAGTGTGCGTCTCAAATCCCAGTGTTCTGAGATGTGCATAGAGGAAATGGGATGAGTAATAGCCACCCTGCATTTATCAGGACTACCAGAGAGCTCTCCTGCATACCAGGTATATGTCCTTGGGAATTTACAAAATCACAGCTCCAAGTTCAGCAGCTCAACTGGGAACTTCACACTGTGCTTACCAGTTCAGCAGGCGGCTGCTGGTGGGAGCTGCGGAGAAGGTTGCTGCACCCTTGCAGTAAGAACATGAGCAACACATAGCACAAGTCACACATAGCATAGTCTCTTTGATCCCGCAATTCTGTGCTACGAAACTTACCCCCAAGGAAAGAATTACAGCTGTGTCTAAAAACAATACCCATGCAAGTTTTGCTTAAAACAAGAAAAATATGGGAAGAAGCTAAAATATACTCAATATGGAAGTGGTTACAGGAAATGTCATGCCTCCCTTAAAACCGATGTCCAAAAAAAAAGGGGGGGGGGACGAGAAGTAGGAGGGGGAAGGAAAAACAGAGTGTAAGAGGCCAGCTACAGAAAGATACTATTAGAAGTAGTAAGTTTGAACAGATGCAACTTTACACCTATTCATAGGGCACAGATAAAGTGACTAATAAAGGAAACCTGAGGTAGATGAGATGGCCCAGCAATTAATAGCACTTATGGTTCTAAGCATCATCAAGGTGACTGGAAACCATCTATAACACCAGTGCCATGGGATCCAATTTGTCTCTGACCTCCACAGGTTCCTGTATACGCATATTCTCGTGTGCCCACACATCTCTCATCTCTCTCTCTCTCTCTCTCTCTCTCTCTCTCTCTTCTTTTCTCTCTCTCTCTCTCACACACACACAAAATAAATACATATTTTTAAAAGACACATGATTGATTGTTTGGATATTTATGAGCAAAAGTCATCTTCTTTATGATCAATATAAGTTCTTATACCCTATATTAACACTCAGAGTTTTAAAAATAAATTTTATTAACAAAAGTATCAGATATACTACAGAGACAAAAACTTCCTATCTCTGTAGTTTCCTAGATGTAAAGTTTCCTAGTTGCAAAATTATTAACCATGACTTAGTCAAATAAAAGTGCTAAAGCTCAGGCAATGGGTGTATCTAAATGTAATTTTAGATCCTTAAGTAATAGACCTAATCTCCTTGAATGAAATGACTTAGTATATGTCTAGAAAATATGACAGAAAAAAGAAAGAAAATTAAATTTTGAGTCAGAAAATATACTCATGTCAATGAGGGCTCATAGCATTGTTCTGTCTAAACTCTTCCTGGGGAAGCCAAAGATCAAGGATTCCCACAAGTGTGTTAAATCATGGCTTTAGATTAGCGCCGTCAATCCCCCATCCCTGTTTTGTTGGTACTTTCAGTTTTATAAGCCAAGCAGACCCTTTTTTTTAAGTCATAAAAATAGGATGAGACAGGTCATAGATGCTATAAAAATGCCGTTTACATTAATACTTGAATGGGAATTTAACTTGTCTCTAACGTATTAACAAAACCAAAGACTACAGTAAAAAGAAAACAATTTGTCATCTTCCTCTAATACCCAGTTTTGTGACCTGTGCTTCATGGCTGCCTCATAAAGTCTAGAGGATGACATTACATAATCCAGTGTTTCTTTATTTGTAAGGGGAAGAAATGCAGATAATGTTAATTCAAATACTAGACTTTCCCAGAGTGTGGAGCACAATAGACCTTGCTGCTGGCATGGAGAAAGCAGAATTATAGATAGAATATGAAGCCAAATATAAATTTGACCATGTAAACGATGGCTTCAGCAACTAGGAAGAAATTTTAAACAGGGAGACTAGCTGTTTTGGAAGAGCATATGGCTCCCTCTTCGTAGCTGGATCTTCTTAAGGGCTTATTGCATCATAGATACTTCAATAGATCATTTATCGAAATCCTGGAGTACAGAGTATTGGATAGAAGAGGGATCAAAACAATCTCCATCTAACATGGGTTCTAGGAACTTATCCAGCTGGGTCATTTACTTGACCTCTTTACATTATTATTATTATTATTATTATTATTATTATTATTATTATTATTATTTAGCAAGGTGCTATGTTATCTTATGAGAATCTGAAAGAACCACTTTCCTAATGTTGTCTTTTAACCTTCCTATGCATGTCATGACACATGAACATTCATGTGATGCATGCATGCACACGCACACACCAATAATAATATTTTAATATTTAAAAAGTGGCCAGGAATCAAACATACAAACAAGGAATTTAGTAGCTGTGAAAACGTAGTTGTGGCATACCAATTTACACTATCTGCATTGCATGGAAACCGCAATACTAAAGAAATAATCACAAAGAAGTCAATGTAAAACTGCAGCTGTAGACTATCTAATCTCATCAATCTCTGTCAGATTTTCTGTGAGGCAACTATTGCAATCAGTCTCATAGGATTCATTGCACAGAGTTAGCCCACAAATAGCTGAGCTTTAGAGAAGGAATGAACAAACGCGCAGCAAATATTAAACGTTGAAAGAGAAACCTACAGCAAGATGAAAAAGCATGTTCATGTCACATACACTAGAAACAGACAATAATAATTAAAAGAACATTTGAAAAAAGATAAAATTCTTTATTTGCAGATAATATACCTGTAACTTTTAACCTACTGTGGCTTATACATTAGTCAAAGTAGCACAATTTAGATTACTAAAATTAATGTTTGATACAGATACTGATTGAAATATGAAGCATCCTTGTACCCATGAGAAAGTCAAGGAACAAAAATGGATAAATAATTTTTGTATGAAAGTTAGGATTTGAATGAAAAGGCAGGAGAAGAATGGAACTTTTCATTTGTTATTTATAAATTGATCGATAAACATTTCTTTTGCTTGGAAGTTAAACTTTTTTTCTGGGCACATATGTTTCAACATCTCACAAGGAAAACATTGATTGGCCTAACAGAAGGGAGAAAATACTTCATGAGATCCTTAAAACATCAAAAGATGAACAAGAAAAAAAAAACATGTATATGTCAGGTGTAAAGCTGTTACAGCATCAGAGGAGTGAGACAGTAAAAAACAAAGAGAAAAGGAAAGCCACATATTTTTACACAAGGTGTGGTATGCTGTTGTTTGTCACAGACAAGGAAGTTCCTAGGACCTGTTGACCCTAGGGTTCCCTATATCTCTACATTCTCAGAAAACAACAATGTTTGTTTTCTTTAGTCGGGGAGGGGGTTATATGATCCATTTTAGAGAAGATGCAGTGTTTGTCTCTGGCCATCCTAGAGGTGGGGTGAGGAGGAAAGGAGTTGTTTTCAGAAATAACATAGTGCCAGGTTAGTCTTAAACCTCATTACTATCTTTTACAAGATGTTTGTACAAGTATGATATGAGATGGAGATGGAGATCTAAATTGGTCTAAAAACTCAGAGTCAGATATACGGGAAAATGCTGAGAAATCAGAAAGAATGAGCAAGCCACTGCCACACCTTACCTCCTTCACAACTCAGCTGAAAAGAGGGCGAGTCCCTGTTTCTCCTAGCTACCTCACTTCCTGTCTGTCTGTGCAGACCTCCAGACTTCTATGGTTAGCTAGTGCCAAGCTCCATTCTCTAAATTTCAGACAGGATTTATTTGTACAAGCAAGTTACAACCATAATGAGAGTTTCTCCCCTACAAAGGGCAGATTTATTTAGTCCTGAGAGGTGTATCTCCCCACAAAGCAGAGCACATTCAAACCAACTGTAAGAAAAACCCCATGGTGCCCTTCCTGGAATGTAGCGACCTCAATATGTGGGTCCATCTTGCCCTCTGCAACTGAGAAGTTAGCTGCTGCTGTCATTACAGTTGACCTCTGATGCAGGGGGAAGACTGATGATTCTACCAGAATTCATGAAATTGTGATGAACAACTTGATGGCTTGCAAGCCTGGCACACCAATTCTTTCCAGCTTTGTTGTATACTTATATCTCTTTCATTAATATTTTGTACATTTAAGCCAAAGAAGTTAAAGGTGAACCATGAGGATTCATTTATCTCAGCTCACAAAAGACTCCATGCAAACACAAATATGAAATGAAGGCAAAGTGCAGAGAGGCTCGATTACATAATATTCTGAACTGATGTTCACTACCAAACGTAAGCAAAACAGAATAGAAACCCCAGGGATATTCCTGGAAATAGCTCATAATATAATATTTTTTAAATAGAATTTATTCAAAGAACACTTTTTAAGTACAACTTTCTGCTTTAGCATGACAGGATACCAGTTTTCATTTAGATTTCTTCATGGTTCAAAATAAATTATTTTCATACAATATATTCTAATCATGGTTTACTACCCTCACCACATCCTCCCAAATCATTTCCCAAACCCATGCCTTTTTTCTTTCTTTTTAGAAAGCACACAGGCAAAAGAAAGATGAATTTTAAAAAGAAAGTACAAGAAACTCATAACTATAACATTAAGTGGTTGATAAAACAATAAATCTTGAAACAAGAATTAATACCAATTGCTATGTGAATATGTCCAAACCAATTTATACTTAAAACAAAGATTGTTGTCTAAAAAATTAAAAGAAATAAGTGAATGAATTTTGATAAGAAGGCTTAGAAGTTAAATGTTGATAGAATTATGTTTTATTTTCTCACATAGTTTCCTGATATAGTCATAAAAATACCTATTCATTTTTTATAAGAAAATACTTTCTTTTTCCAAAAATGGATTCTGAAAATGCAAGTACTCTGGGGAATGACTCTGACTTAAGTGTGCAAAGATTCAAAAACATTTTCTGCAGACAATGAGGGAGTGATCAAATTGAGGAACGTCTTCATAATGAAGCCCCAAGCAGACATTAGATTTCATACTGTAGAGAAACATCGTTATACGGGAAACTGTTAATGACCTCATAAGTAAAAGAAAATTATTAAGTACTGTGTAGTACATGATGCTAATATTTTAATGAAGAGCTGACATATGCCAGATGGGATGTGCTAAAACAGTGATTTTTCTGCTCGTGATGGGATAGTAGTTTTACATTTCTTCTCTTTGATTTTTATGTTTCCCAGATATTCTACAATGAACATACATTGGTGCATATCCCAATAATAAAACTCAAGAATCCCAGTCCCACAGTAAACAGAATCAGTAGCTAAGGAAACAGATACGGGGAGATAAACTAGAGATCATACAAGAGAAAACATGCTCCACGCACGGAGAGAAGAAAACAATGAAGAGGGTGGTTGGGCTAAAAATTATCACAATATTTAAATGAGAGATTCAGGGGAAGGAGAAGGTTTCATAAATTATATTTAAAACTCCTGTTTCTTGGGATTTTGTGGGAGCATTCCATAGATGTGTCCATTGAGTGGGAAAACTGGTACAAAAATCATATATTAAGTCTGAGAGTAGTATTGATTGAGAAGCCGGCACCTAGAAATAAAAATCACCAAATTAATGACAACACTGCACAATAAATGGCTTACAAATAAATAAATAAAGACAACTAGGAACCTAGAAAACCTGCTAGCAGGTAGCCCACATCTCATGGGTCAAATACGGCCATAAACTGGCTCAGAAAGTGAACTCATTTTCAGGGTGAGACCGGCCCTACTAGCTACAGTACGCCTTTGTCGTGAAGAACTCAGAGCACCAGCTACTCTTAATGGTCAGTGTCCACTTTGAGCCAGTCGGTATATATGTGAAGACAGACACCAAGCTTTCAGAAAAGCAGGAAATGCTAGGAGAAAACTCATGTCTGAGGGGAAAGAGAACACAAGCAGCTGTCAGTGGCCATCAGCTCTAAATCCAAGTAAGATGGAAACACAGTCAAGAGCCCTTGGTGTTTAGGAAATCATTTGAGATGTTTGCCAATCTAATTATAACGGGTTTGTAGTTGATTTTTAATTCCTATTTCTTGTCCTCTTATGTTATATTTCACTCTTTCTAAATCATGCTGAAATAAGAGTTTTGCTATAATGAGGTTAATGATTGTGGTTAAAATAACACAGTATTTTCTTCTGAGCAACTTTGAAGAATTAGGCACATTTGAGGGTCACCATTTTGTCGCTTTCCTTCTGGTAACACCCGGTAGGTCTCCTTCACAGTTGGGTTTTGGCTACAATGAGTGAACACTTCGAATTTTCAGCCTCAGTTCATCGGGCTCTCTCAACGGGTTCCATGGTAAGAGAACATTAGGAAACGAAGTGTAGGGGAAATTTTTCTTCTTGACGTCTTCCCTCTTTTAATTTGTTCTATGACAAGGCAATTGAAAACACTTTATGTCCTGAAACGAGAGTAATTATGCAGATATTTGCACCAGGGAAAGTCAGACAATCCAGGGACAGAAGATTCAAGAAGAAAGGATTTTTCCAGTTGGTCTGGAGGCTGGCATCCCAGATTCAAGCCTTGGCAGTGCAGTCCTGAGGAGAGCCTAGGAAGGCTGAGCATGTGTTCTTGTGAGCATCTCCAGCTTCAGTGAGGAGGCACACTGTCATGAGAGGGACTTTCGAATACCCTTGCAACCCATTCTTCCTCACATTTCTCTGTGCCTCTTTGTCGTGGAGGTGAGAGAGCCTGCTCACTGAAAGCAGAAAAGCGGGACCTCAGACACACAAAAGTCCATTGTGAGGGGTATCGTTTCAAGCTACGGCAACACATAATACAGTCATAGAAAGAGAACCACAGCCTAATCATAATGGGAATGGTTACCTCATGCCTAAGACCCTGAGACGGTGTGAAAAGCTAAGCCACCTAGGATTCATTTTTATCCCACACACTCTTAATAGAAGATGCTATTCTTCAAAAAGTAAATTGTCCAGCTTAAAGAATTCATTTGAAAAATAGCATTCGTTTATATTAAAATCAATGGGGGGGTGGGAAATCTATGTTCCATGTGACTGCTTATGTTATACCTGCTCCTTGTCAAACTCCAGAGCAAGCACCAGAAAGGTGATGCGCTTGGGTCTTTGAACTTGGGGGCAGTTGTAAAAACAAAACAGCCACAACACAACAAAACAAAAACAGAAAGAAGGGGATGGATGCCGGGATAGAGATACTCAGGAAGCATGCATTGTTTTTATAGGACTACACAAAATGCACACACACACACACACACACACACACACACGCACACACACACGCACACACACACGCACACACACACGCACGCACACATGCACATACACACACACACACACACACACACACATATATATATATATATATATATATATATATATTTACTTATATCCAGGTATTAAAAAGATACTGATGTTTAGTTCCTGCCTAAAACCTGAAACAGTAATTTTCACGTATTTCAAATGTTTTATTGGTTTTTCTTTGTATTTAAATTTTTGTGGGACTTCGTGAGGAACAGACATAAATTTCATTGTATCCCTATACTGTTCTCAGAAACAGCCATGGGAAATATGCAGTAGCAAATGTATTTGGGGCACATCAGTTCTTGGAGGATGCTGTAAGATGATCTTCCTCCTTAAACTACCCCCCATCCCTGCCCTATTGCCTGTCAGTTTTTCTATTCTTATTTTTAAAGTACATTTTACTCACTATAGATGGACTTCAGGTTTTACTTACCTGTTTATTAATGTGTGTTCTTATTTTCTTTCAATTCTCCCCCCTTCTCTTCTGGTGGAGGGAGTCCTCCTAATGGGCCATTTTCTGATATGTCCTTCTGAATTGTTCTGTATTTTTCCGAAAAGTAACCCTTTCATTGTACTGATAAATAAAATTCCAAAGAGCTTTCTTCAAGGGTTTTAGACATTTCAAAAAAAATCTGTCCTATTGTAACAGGAAACCTTGGAGACTCATTGAAATAGCAAAGGCACAAGTTTCTTTTTATTATGAAAGATGTTTATGTGAGGAACAAAACCGACAAGAGAAAGTAACTGCTTCAGAATACTTGATGGGCACTTTAATCTTCTATTAATATGCAAATTTTGTTCTTTAGAACCCCAGTAAGAGATTTTTTTTCTTCCTCAGTCAGGCTATTTGAAAGTAGTCCTATTCTCCCAAAGGTCCTTCTTGCATGAGTCTAAGAGAAACAGTGTTTTTATGCTAATTCCCAGGATGCTCCAGCATGCATCGTTTTCTTTTGAAATTATATGGAGTTTATTGAGCCACATTTGTAAAACATTCCACAGTTGATTTCACCGTAAAGATCCTCTTTAATAGAACTGATTCCCCTGTCGGTCGGTGTCATAGGAGAATGTTAAAGAAAATCAGTTTTAACAACAATGGCAGAAATCAGAAAGGACTTATTGGCAGATGAGTGGAGTTTATGGGCAGAAAAAAGATAATGTTTGTTGAATAACTAATAACAACAAGAATCTGAGGCTGCAAGAATGACATTGCTGGTATCATAACCATAAAGGACCATTTAATAATCATAAATCTCAAATATCATCATCACGAAGGTACAAAACCGTAGGTAGGTTTATTTGTTTGTGTTAGAGGTGTTGAATCACCTTCTGTTTCAAATCATTACCTCCCTTTTCCAAAAGATTGTAATTAAAACAATAATAAATTAAATCCTTCAACTAGTATAGTAATTAAGATGAAGCACAAAACTATTTTTATATAGTCATTCCTCTCCACATACCAACTCTTTTGGTTAGTTATCTTCGAAAGGAATAGAGTATTTGACAGTGCTGTTCTAGCTTGTTCTGCTAGATCAAAAAATCTGTAACATCAAATATCTTGTACATACAGTGACAGACTACATTCCAATTATTTTCTAAGAGAATGGATACTTATTATTAATGTACCTCCTAATAGTTATAAAAATAACTTGGACATTTTTGAGTGCATAATGTTTTCTCTGGACTAATATTTGTCTTTAAATATGTGTATTTATAAAAGTTGGCCTCTGTTTTCCCGGAAATATTGACCTTGGTTTTTTTTTCTAAAATAAAAAATTTTTATGATTCAGGCCTAAAATTATACCTCTTCATATAAAAACAAAATGCTATTCCTCAAACTCCTTGTTCACCTGTGACCCTGACAGTGCATTATAAGTTGTATGTATTGCCTCATTGATTAAAGTGAAACTGAAAAGGGAGTGACAGGCAAAATGAAGAGAAAAAAACAAAATGAAAAACAAACAAACAAACATTAAAACCATTAAAACAGAAACAGGCTCTCTCCTAACCCCTGTCTGTGCCTTTCCATTAAACCCCCTTTGTCTCAAGAATCATTGTTATTGATTTCACCTACAGAAATTCTTCATGGTCCATATCTAACATGTGTTTCTGTTACAGGTCTCCCTTGATTCTATTTTACCCAGGTGAAATGAATCATCTCTCTGTAAAAACAGACAATAAAATGGTCACTCTGTCCCTTACATATAATTCCCCAGTTATTAGCATACAAATTGTAATCTTCTGTTTATATGCCTATTTCCCCTACTAAAAGTTAATTTATCTGTCTTTTTTATATCTCTTTAATTGTCAAAACATAAAAAAGACCCAGTAATTCACCTATCTCTCTTGGTATACTTGCTTGACTACTAATATTTGAAAGTATAAAATAAATTAAGTGTGTGAGCCTAAAATTTCTAATGTAAGAGTGCCTCCTTGTTTCCCATGATGCTTCCTTATTAGGTGTCTCATAAAATCTACAAAGTCTACTGGCTCTTCACTTCTACTTTATAAATGTTAGGTAGCATTCTGGAAAGATTACCCATTCTACAGTGCTATTATGTTGATTAGCAAGAATAAAAGTTCCCTGGAGCACTGGAGTCTTCTGCAGCTCCTTCCAAATCTGCTGGTTTAGAGTGAGAAAAACTAGCCTGACAATAAAGAATCTCATTACTTAGCAATAACAACTGTGCAGTATTGATAACCAATACTTTAAATCTCAGTGCAGACTCAAGAAACAGCACCAACTGCTTGGGACCTAGATACAGGAAAAGTATGCAGTTTTATCAAGCAACTAAAACCAACAGTAGTCTCTCTCTCTCTCTCTCTCTCACACACACACACACACACACACACACAAACAAACAAACAAAAACAAAAAAAACAATACAATGGGTTTAAGGATTGGTTTAGAAAGAATAGAGCTGACTGAGATATCATTACATGATCCAGCCAGTGCATTAGGGATAATAGTCATGCAGACCCTGGATTATAGATACCAGCTCAGCAGAATCTAGCTGTGCCCACAGAAATATTTATATTTTGCATAAATTTTGGGGGGAAACATATACAAATAAACCCCACAATAATATATATATATATATATATATATATATATATATATATATATATATATGGATTTCACACACACACACATATGAGTAAAAAAGAGTACTAATGTAAAATAGTACTAGATAAGCCATAAGCCTTATGACCCAGTAGCTAATAATAAACCAGCTAGTTATTACTTTGATCAGCATCTTATTGTTATGACTCTGTTCCCTGTGATAAATCATAGTAAAGACTCCATTGTATTGTGCACAACGGTTTTACTGTAAAAGCCTTTATTGTACAGATATGATTCAATGGGGAATAAAGGATATGTCTAAGTATTTACCAATAATTAGTACTGGCTGTTGTCATCTTATCTGAAGTAGAAGCCGTTGGCCTCTGTCAACCCCCAGTCTTCAAAGTGAAGAAATTGTCATATTTAAATATTTCAACCATGACTTGATGTATTCCTTAAGGATATGCTTTGATTATTCTGAGAAACTGGTGGCCTAAAAGAAAATTATACTTTTCAAGGATCCTTTCCCAATAAAATAATTCAGTGTTTTCTTATGTGCATCCCAGAACATAAGAAACTGGAGAAAATGAGTAAAGCTCCTTCCCTTGAAGCAGAGGTTCGCACCTTCCTACTGCATGTGACCCTTGAATGCAGTTCCCACTGCTGTGGTGACCCTCAACCATAAAATTATTTTTGTTGCTACTTCATAATTGTAATTTTCCTCCTTTTATGAGTATCACTGAAGATATCTGTGCTTTCTGATGGTCTTAGTTGAGCCCCTAAGGGGTTGCAACCCACAGGTTGAGAGCTACTGCATCAAAGGGTAAAGTACCAATGGGCAGAGTTTGACATGGCTTCTGCAGTCTTCAGCGCGGCATATACTGTCTGTTCCGTGTGATCATTTCCACTGGAACTCAAGGTTAAAGGAATGATGGCAAAAGCTAGTGTTAGTGAAAAGGGATAGGTCAGCTCCGGTGTTGCTGAATTTACATAGTAAGCTGTGTTGTGACTCATTAGGTGCCCGAGAAGGTACAATAGGCAACAGTTTTTTGTTGTTGTTTTGATTTGATTTGGTTTGGTTTTGGTTTTTCCAAAGAGGAAAAGAGAGTCCTCCCCTTGGGAATCTCTGCCATTTTGGCTATCGCTTCTTCTCCCACCCGCCACTTCCTCTTTTCCACAGTGGAGGGGACCCACCTGGTTCCCATGGCAGTCATCCTTTCTCACACACCCCTCTGTGCTTATAGGTCCATGGTAAATAATCTTCCATTGCTGATGACGGGCAAAAGCGTCCACTTGATAGAAGTTTTTAAAAAACCAGTTTTATATATTCTTTTAAGGAAATCTACATGCTTATTCTGCATCAAATCACCTTTTTTCCCAATTTCCTTCTTGGTTTGAAGAGCTATTTGCTTCCTTCTGGTTGCTTTGAACATTTTTCCTTCCTTCCTTCCTTCCTTCCTCGGTTCCTTCCTTCCTTCCTCACTTCCTTCCTTCCTTCCTTCCTTCCTTCCTTCCTTCCTTCTGGTATTCCTTTTCTCTTCCCAGATGTCTACTGAACATGTTTGTCACGTGAACTGGGAGTTCATGTGAAGTAGCTTCTCCCTCTGGTCTTTGTCCTGACATGCTCACATTCCATTCTTTTAGCACTCTGAAATACGGACACCAAAGCTTGTTTCTCCCCCTGCTTTTCCTAAGCTAGCTCATCTCAGGTAGAAAAATCACGTGCTCGCCAAAGCATGCCTTTGTTGCTCTGCTAGTATGAGAAAGGGCGTATTGAAAGTCACAAACAAAACAGCTAAAAGATTGTAAGAAGAGGAGATAAAAGACAAGGGCTGCAAAGGAAATGAGCAAAGAAAAAAGGCTTCTACATAAATCTATATTTCTATCATTTAAAATATGCAAAGGCAAATAGGTTCCTTATGTTAACCATTAATTTAAGAATTTAACAACACATTTATGGAACTAAATCAAAAGAAGGTTCTGACCTTTAATACTGATATCATTTTTAGTGTTTTAGAGAACCATGTGTAATAAATACAGAAAATAGAATTTAGGCTTGGGTGAAATTCATGTAAAAGGGAATTTCTTATCTAATTACATAGCTTTAAATAAAATATTTGTAATTAATTTGTGATGGCTGGAGAAACATAACCCATCTAACAGTATTTTTATCAATTGGATCTGCCATAGAAAGATTATTAGAAACAATAAATGTGAAATGTTACATGTATATGAAAATTATTTAAATATTCTTAGAGATTATAGTAGTCAGTAAGAAGACAAATCTATCTGTAGTAACAGAAAACTTGACAACATATTAATATTGCTACAGGGAAATAGGCACATGACTATAAGCATGAAACCTACTCATTACTAGGCACAGGAATTTTTTAGAAAAGGGTATAATAACTTGGACAATGCCATAATGTAAAAGCACTGATTGCACTAGCATCCTATCAGTGACAAGTATTAGTAAACTGCCTATCCTTACCAAATTCAGAAACAAACTGTAATATCCTGTTAAAAGGATGAGGATCAGTGAAATGGATGGTAATTCTCTGGTCTTCTTTCCCAAGGCCAGTCCGCCATGTCACAAAGGTGCTGTACCATAGCCCAGAAGAAAAATCTGGTTTGTTATATTTTCCTTTCTGTTGTTAATGATACAACAGGCTGACCAAAATCAACTTGGGGAAGAAAGGATTTATTTGCTCTACCCTTCCTGGTCATGGTACATTTTTGAGGGATGTCAGAGCAAGAATTCAAGCATGAACTTTGAAGCAGAAACCATAATGGAACATGGCTTGTTGGTTTGCTCACTGGCACATGCTCTGCTAGCTTTTGTATATAGCTCAGGGGATTGTGCTGCCCACAGTGAGCTGGGGCCTCCATTGTCAATTAACAACTTACAAACAGGCCCCCAGGCCGCTCTGTTCTAGCAATCCCTCAGTTAAAACTCTCTTTGTGGATGGCTCTCGGTTATGTTAAGTTCACAGTTAAAGCTGACTAGGATACTCTACTTCCTGACAGACAATCACATATCACTTTAAACCATAATTCCATGTTAACAGAATAACATAAATATTAATAGAAAACACGGAATAGCTGTTAAGAACCATTCTTTAAAAAATATGTTTTTAAAAATCCAACATTTCTTTAAACATTCTAAGGCTTTTAACTGTAAAAATACAAAACAAGTCATATATTTATTATTCAAAAAAACAGGGATATTACAAAAAAGGAAACTCAGCTACAATAATCTCTACCAAAATGCCAACAGGAAAGGGGAAAATTCTCGCAGAGTACCACCTCCAGGAAAAGAACTACTACAGGCAACTAATGACTATTGTGAGAGGGAGAATTAGCTGCTCCCTGAAGTAAGCACCGTATTTGTTTATCTAATGGAATGTGGTCAGCTCTAAAATCATATACACACTAACAACAGAAATGGAAATGTCTTCAGCAGCATGAGTGCACGTGTGAGTGTGTGCATGTGGGTAACCATAACAAAGAAAAATAAGAATACATTTGAAAGAAAGAGTAGGGAAATATGCATGTGGGGCTTGGACTTACAGTTCATGGTAGGGATTGAAGAGTGGACACGGAAGATGGGAAACAACGTGATTATATTTTAACTTAAAATATATTGAAATAAAAGCGAAAACAAAACCACCAACCCAAATCTAACAGTGTAAATCAGGACTATATGTCAATGTTTTCTCTAATGTTATTTACTCATTTAGAGTCTTCTCACTCTGAAAGGTAAGGGCATTTCACCTTCTCCCATTCATTCTGCATTCCGCACAACACACTACTAGGCTTATCTTATCAACTGAGGCTGGCTCTGTTCCATGCTCACTGCTGTCATTAGTAGCGTAGTTCTGGAATCTCCAATTCCCTAGATCTTCTGAAACTACCAATGGCCTCTCCTCTAGGTCTCCAACTTTTCCTTCTGCTGCCAACCCTCAGTTCTCCATGAATGCTTCAAGTCTTCAGAACAGTAAGATCTGGGCAACTCTTGCATACTATTTTCCAAGTTCTGTTATGATTTTAAAATGAAGGTGATCTCTCTTGAACCATCTTTCTATGCTAATGCGGAGGAGTGGTGCTGATCTCTTAGAGCATATCCTCCAGTTCTAGTTGATCAACATACATAGTCTATTTGTCAAAACAGAATACAAAAGGCCCGCCCCAACCCATGTTTCAGTGGAATCTTTTCTTCCCTCTGATACCTTGTGAGCCAAGCTGGAACAGTTCCCATTTGTCTCAGTATAATTATAATTTTATATACATATATATATATGTATATATATATATATTCCATATACTTGTAGAATATACAAAGGATAACTATATAAGGTGATGGAAATTAATGCAAGTATTACCTCAGACAATTATAACTAAAGCACCTATTTTTGAAATCATATTACATGTAATTCTATATTCTTCCCATTTCTCCCAGTAGCATAACACAAACATCTTTATATGGCACATGTTTATTAGAAACAAGAGAACAAAAAGATTATTTTCCTTGATGAAACAATATTTCCAGACCACTCATGTCAGCTGTAAATTACAAAGAGTAACTCATCAATTCTTTATTCTGGTGTGTTGCATAATTCCTTAGAGCCTGTATGTGCCCCTACTGCTGGAATTAAGTTCAACAATGAAATGGAATACTGAAATTTCGGATACACATCTCCCTCTTAGTTGGAAATAGCACTGTGTGCATTTTCTATGCTTTGCATCCACCACCTCTGGTTTTGAAACTTGGAGTAAATTGAATGCATTGTTATCAATTCCCTGTTACTTTCTCTCTAGTCTGTTGCTTGCATATAAACTGCAATTAGATGATTTGCTTTGAATTTAAGCTTTTGGCTTTTGAGGCAGATCCTTAATGTGTAGTCCCGCTGTCCTGTAACTCATCATGGAAACTAGGCTGGCCTCTAGCATGCAGCAACTCCCCTGCTTTAAGTTATGGGTTCTCCTCCTCAATTCTTTTTCCTTTTGTGCTGCTCGACAGACTCTATGGTGTTTTACTTGTTAGCCACTCGATCTGCTACCAAGCTGTTACTTATCACTAGCACTGAGCTTTCTAGATTTCTATGTTGAAACTACGTGTGTGTGTGTGTGTGTGTGTGTGTGTGGTGAATGGTTCAATTCCTCCTTAATTGTACTTTACCTTTTGGCTTACCATGAATTTTTTGTGATTATTTTAAGAGTTTTCTTTTAAAACTTCTAGAGAGATTATTCCGTTCACTTTAGATTGCCTATTGACTTCAATAGCTATAAAACAGCAATTTCTTGTTTGGCAGCAATGTTTCCATGACTACAATAATGCCTCATGTTTAAAAAGCACCCATTTCCAAGTATCAGAATTCTTGTTACATAATTTACCTTTCACACTGAAGTGACTTCTTTATTTTTTCCGGTCTATCATATGTTACCAAACCTAATTTATTTATGCAATACCCTCTTACCTACCTTATATAAAAGGTATGTTTACTTATAAATGTATATGTTACTTCTTTTATGTGACTTGCATAAATATATCAAATAGTTAAAAGTATGTTTCTAAATGTCAGGATTGTAGTTGATTCTTAGTTTTTGTTGTATTTTAATAGCTTTTTTAATATAAATTATATAAAATGTAAAATTATTGAGCCAAATAGTTAATCATTATCTCCTACCAGTTTCAACCTCAATTCTACTTACCTAATACATTCAAAAATTCTGTTTATTTATTTTCATTTACTTTTTGTTTGTTTCTTTAAATCACTCACTATTCACTATGTAGCCAAGGGTGAAATCAGATCTGTGATCTCCCTGCCCCCAAGAGCTAAAATGATAGGCATGTACCATTATGTCAAGTCACAAGAAACAGTTAACAGATGTGTTTGCCCGTGAAACTTACCAGTTGTTCTCTTGAAGTTATACTCTTCTGCCCTCCCCTCCCATGTAATGTTTGCTCCAAGCATTCTCCACAGACTTTGCATTCCTGTTAGGACGATCCCAGACCCCTCCCTAGACTCCCAGCATCTCTTATTGTATCTGGAGTGCACAAAGAAGTATTTTTGTGGTACCCAGAACACAGTCAACAAGTCAAAAGCTCCCAATACAAGAGCCACTGCAGTAGCCATCGAGAGTCACCTTGTCCAAACAGATATTCCCATTGCCTCCACAGCCTTGAACTACTTACTATCTGTTCTGCCAGCACTGACAGCTCACAGGAGGCCTGATGCCAAAAACAAGATGAGTGAGAAGAGACACACAGGTTATCTGCCTGTCTGCATGAGTGTAACACACAGTAGCCTGAACCAGTCTATCAAAGAATCCAGTGCGTTCTCCAAGTAGCAGACTAGATGTTGCCTAAAACCTTAGCCTCCTGTGCAGTTAAACTTAGGTAAAGAAAACAGATATTTCATGTCCCCTTTTAAGACTGAACCCATTAGTACAAGTCAAGAAATGATACAACACCCTTTAATAACTCATCTCTTAAAGCTTATGAGATAAATTTTCTACACCTCAATATAGATATGGAGCCAGACAACAAAGGGGTGTTACTAAACTTTGAGATCTAGCTTGCCACAGAGCCCACATTTAAATGTTCTATATCCCAGCATGGGTACAGACCAAGGGGATATGTTCTCATTCACATATAATAAGTTATGTGAATTTTTTTCCCAATCTCATATCAAAATTTGAAACAGAATATTAAAAAATATTTTCTATAAGTATGACTTAGGATGACTTCATGTAAAAATATCTGCACGCTGCTTTTTCTAAAATAAATGAGTTACTGCCAGAACTTAGATACTAGGCGTTCGTATTCTTTATCATGACTACAATGAATAAAGAGTATAGAAAAATAGCAGAAAATTTTTATTTTATTTTTTCATATAATTTCATCATCTTTTCCCCTCTCCTGACTTTTCCCAAATCTTTCCCATCTCCCTCCCCACCCAACTTCATACTTACCACTCTATCTCAAAACCAAAATCAAAAGTCAAAACAAAATCAATAGGCAAAATAAAAAAAAAAAACTAACCAAAATAAAAGTCAGTTTTCTATATCACTGGCCACCTACTCCTGGGCCTGGAGCCATCTTTGCTGGTTAACATATTCAGTGAGATTCAATTGGAGAACACTGACTTTCCCTTTCTCAGCAAGGTATCTCTTGCAAATAGCTCTTTGGTTATGGGTGGGGCTTTGTGCCTAGCTTCCTTCTCATTGCTAGAACTTTTCACCAGAACTTTTTTTTATATATATATAACACTAAAGCATCTTATTGTTAATAATATCCCTAAAGCAAAACAGGTTTTCTTAAAATGAGGTTAAATAAAGGTAGAAATCGTGGGCTGATAGATAAAATACCTTCTTATTTTTTTATTTTATTAATAGAAACACAGAATCAGAGAAATCACACTACATTTTCGAGATAGCATAGCAGACAAGTCTATCAACCAATGTCAGATGAAATGGTCTAATGTCTGTTAAATTACACTCCTGGACTTCAGAACACGATCTCACACCCTACCAAATAAGGCTGCAGGAAAGCCTCCTGTACTACTACTGTAAACTGTTGTTAGGAAAGATGTCAAATATCAATGTATATTACATTAGAGAAGTCCTTACCATATCAGAATAGCCCCGAAAAATATCACTTGTTGCTATTTGACCTAATATTGCATATCTTGAAAGAGTGTCATTTCCACAGACTCTAACAAGCTATTGTCAAAATCAAATGAGTATATTGTCATGTGTAAGAAAGATACATTTTCATTTTGGACAAAGAAAAGGTATGGAAAAAATGCAATTAACAAAGCCTGTAACTGCACTGTCTCCACAGTTTTCACACCCTCTTTCCTCAGTGCCCAGTTCATGAGGAACACATCAGGTTGGACTCCCTACCACTCCAGTACCAGGGAAGGGGTGGGTACTATAGCAGAGTAAAGGACCCACCTTCTCTCCCTGTCTTATTGTGAAGAAAGTAGCCATTTGTCCCAGGTTTGGTCTCGAGCCTGATGTCCTACTTGGAGTTACTTGAATTAAAATGTCTTTTTTGTGAAAAGAAAAGAAACTTACATATCGTATGTTTCAGAGCTGCAAAGCTTTGTCTGCTCCATAAAGCAAGCATGGAGGTGATAGTTAACCTCAACTGTCATCTAATGAGATCTAAATTCAACGGGAAAACTGGCCTCTGGCGTCTCTGTGGGGTAAAAACTTGTTTAGGTTCACTGAGTTGGTAAGATGTTCCCACTATTAGTAACACGGTTCCTTGGGCTGGGATTCTGGACTGTATGAGAAAGAAAGCTTGACTTTAGCACAGCATTCATCCATCACTCTGTATTTCCTGACCCCAGAGGCATGTGACCAGATGCTTCAAATACTTTCAGCTTTGACTTTCCCTCCATGAGGGACTGGCCCCTCTCATCATGATTCAAAATAAGCCCTGTCTCCCTTATGCTGCGTTTTTGTGTGGTATTTTATCTCAGCCACAGGGGAGGGAATTAAACTAGTAGCCAATGAGCTGACTGTTGAGCAAGTGCCACAGTTAAAGGACAAAGATTTGTTTTTCTGTGGGATCCAGGTAATGCTCTCTACACTAAGGACAAGGTTGATATTTTTTGTTTTAATTTTTCTTTTAATTTTTCAATTCTTTTTATGTAATTTTTATTTAAATTAGAAACAATCTTGTTTTATATGTCAATCCAATGATTGAACTTTTATCATTCACTCCCTGTGCTAAGGATTTCTTTCCCTGAAAATAAATTCAAATTTCTTCCTCTGAGCCCTGCTTACCATGTTGTACATTCATCCTCCCTTCTCTCACTGTTTTCTGACTACAGTATGTTTTCTCTTATGATCTTCTAAACACATACAATAGATCGTAAAAATCGTACATATTAGTATGGTACCAACACAGTGTATCCATGTAAATATACACTGTGCAATGTTTAAATCAAATTAAACATACCTATTCCTTCAATCATTTTGTCATATATTACAGCAAAATGTTCAACATTTCTTCTACCTTCTTAAAATGAATGAGAATTAGTGTTATCTATAATCAATATATTTAGCAGTACTATATCAATCTTATTCCTACCTGACTGTAACTCGGCATCCACTGATCAAGACTCCTTCAATCGCCTCTCTGTTACGCTGCTTTGAGGTATATGTAAATACCATTTACTCTTACGTATATGAGAACAAAGTATAGGTTTTATATCTGGTCAGAATGTAGCCCTCTTTTCTATGACTAGCTTATTTCCTCTAGCATTATGATCTTTAATTTGGCCCATAATGCCAAATACAAATAGTGTAAACTGCTTTCCAACTTTAACACTGTTGGCTATGTGCATCGTAGCTAAGCACCTAACATTGTTCTCCCTCCTTATGTGTGCAGTGTAACCATTTTTAATTAAATTCTAGGATACTTGCTACATGATGCATCCTTCAATACCAGTTGTACTATGAACTAGAATATATAATGACCAATGTGTCCATGTCAAATTGTTCATAAACTTTCTTAATGAACATTCACTGTGCAATGTTTAAATCAAATTAAACATAACTATTCCTTCAATCATTTTGTCATATATTACAGCAAAATGTTCAACATTTCTTCTACCTTCTTAAAATGAATGAGAATTAGTGTTTTCTATAATCAATATATTTAGCATGTGTGAAGAGCCATGATAAAAAGAAGAAAAATGAATGAGGGTCTATTCTGAATAATTTTAAGAAGCAATCATATATTGATAGTAGATACTAAGGACACAAGTAGGAAACAAATATCTGAGATAACCCTGAGAAAGAAGTAAGGCAAAGATTACATAGATAGCAAAAAACCCATTCAGCAACTAAATATACTTTAGGATATTATATGTGAGTAGACAAAAGATAGAAATATTTCTGTAATACCAATGATTTAAGGGACATTGAAAATGCTCTATATTCTACTCTTAAAAATCTGTGCTGAAAGATTAATATGATCTGAAGAGAAACCAGAATCATAGGAAGTGGGGGGCAATGAATGGAGAGAGAAGTAGGAGAAAGAGAAGGAGAGGAGAGGAAAGCACTTGCGACTATTAAGATTGAGTCCAGTTAGGAATAGAAGACAGGAGAGAGAGAAAGAGAAAGAGAAAGAGAAAGAGAGAGAGAGAGAGAGAGAGAGAGAGAGAGAGAACATAAAAGAGGGAGCTATTATAGTATGGAAGAGAAAACTGAACCTAAAAAATGTCCAGAGACCTACAAGACTGCCGCCAACTAACAATTTGAGCTTCCCTGGAAAGGCTGCCATAAATGCCCTTCCCGGATAGTGAGATCAAAAACTAACTTATCCATGGAGCCCTCATCTGGTACCTGTTGGAAACAGAAGCAAACACCCATAACTAAACACTGAGTCAAACTAGAACCCAGATGCAGATGGAGAGGACAAGACCAGGCTGCACAAACACATAGAGACAGCTGACTTGAACAAGGAGGAGCTAACGGGCCCCCAGACTGATAGCTGGGAAGCCAGCATGGGACTGACTCAGGCCCCCCCCCCAATATGGGTCTCAGCCAGGACTGGGCAGTCTAAGGGACCTCAGACAGTGGAACCAGGATGTATTCCTGGTGCACAAAAGGACTTTGGGGACACATCCCCCATGGAGGGATACTCCCTTAACCTAGAGACAGGAGAGAAGTCCTAGTCCCTACTTCAAATGACTTGATAGATTTACATGACCCCACCTGGATGGCATTGCCCTCCAGGAATTGGGGTGAGGGGAGGGGAGGGGAGGGTGGTCAGGGTGTATGTGAGGGGGCAAAGAGGGTAAATGAGAGGGGTAAGGGGGGGAGGGGGAACTGGGATCGACATGTAAAATATAAATATAAATAAATAAATAAATAATCTGTGCTGAAAACTGACACAAAAATAGTTCATAAAGGGTACCAAGGTCTTAGTGACTACAAATGACATAGGCTGTGTTAGAAATCAATCAACAGTTAATGTCTCAAAGACGATTTTTATCAGACCATCATGCAAAATGATCCTATTTTTAAAACCCAGAGTTATTTTAACTTTGAACATATGAATTATGTGTTCACATAATATCACAAACATAAATTATGACCTTGAATAGGTTAAATTACCCAAGCTTTTTTATCAAAAAAATTCAGGTAATATTGTATCAGGTAATAGTATTCAAACTATTAAACATTTTCATACTCATAGGGCACTTAGAAAAAATGCATGGGACCTAATCAATTATAAAAATTAAATCACTACGTTTAAATACGTTTTGATTATTTCATCAAGCCTGTGTACTACTCATTATATTATAGGCATTATAGCATGGATCCCATTAGTAAACATTCAGTAAATGCTTAATGCTTACCAATTAAAAGTATTTATATTAAAAGAGAGAAGGGATCACAAAAACTCGAGATAAAATGACTTGAACAAATATAGACAGGTTAATCTAGTACTGATAAAATGAAAGCATTTATAAGATTAAATGAATTCATCCCCAGGGGAAGAAACATTAATAACCTAGGAAAATGCTAAACAGTTGACATGCACTTGCACATACGTTATCTCATTCAAGCTCTGTAATCACACTTATGATGCCTGAAATTTAAAAGGTTTATGAGATTTACTAGCGATCACAATTCTAATAAATCTTGCTGTCATTCCAAGTCCTAATCAGGTGCTGTTTTCATAACTTTTTTATATCTATGTTCAATTCACTGAAGAAAAGAAGGGCACAATGATTTTGTTACTTTAGTTTCTTTTGCTGTTATTCTTTTCCAATATCCAATGAGCACATACTAGTGGCCAAGCTCTAGTCTAGGCATAAAAGATACAATAGTGTAAAACAGAAAAAAATCAGAATTGCAGGCCCCCAATAGAGGTTCCATTGTTTACATTCTACTTAAGAACAGACATTTATGATAATGAGATTGATGACTACCTAACATGCCATCCTAGAGCCTTCATCTAGTAGCTGATGGAAGCAGAAGCAGACACCCACAGCTAAACACTGAGCGGAACTCTTGGAATCCAGTTGTAGACAGGAAGAAGTGATGAGCAAAGGGGTCAAGACCAGGCTGGAGAAACCCATAGAAACTGCTGACCTGAACAAGGGGGGAGCTCATGGACCCCAGCCTGATATCTGGAAAACCAGCATAGGACCTACCCAGACCCCCTGAATGTGGTGTTAGTTAGGACTAGGCAGTCTACAGGGTCTCTGGTAGTGAATCAGTATTTATCCCTTGTGTACGAATGGACTTTGGGAGCCCATTCCACATAGAGGGACACTCTCTCAGCCTAGACACACAAAGGAGGGCCTAGGCCCTGCTCCAAATGACAGACATTGAAGACTCTCCATGGAAGGCATCATCCTCCCTGGGGAGCAGAAAGGGGTTGGGATGGATGTTGGTGGGGGAAACAGGGGAGGATGGGAGGGTTAGGGAACTGGGACTGACATGCAATACATTTAGGAAGCTAGGAAGTCATTGCTAGATCTTTTTTTTTCTTTTCTTTTCTTTTTTTTTGTTATTGTTGTTGCCATTTTCAGCTGACCTGAGAACCAAGTGACCAAGTGACAGGCTCTGCACAGATGTGTGCCCAGATGTAACTGAATTTGGAAATGACAGTGACATGATGATTCTGCCTCCACCTCACCTGGGGTAGAAGGACATTGAAAGGATAAGAGAGAAGCAGCAAAGGTCAGTGTTAATAGGACACCCCCGGGGTGGTAGAGAGCATGCTGCTGATGTAGGATTAAACAGTGAAGGTAGCAAGAGAAAGCTGAATTCTGACTGCACTTAAAAGGTTAACAGAACCAACACTGACAGAAAGTGTGATGTAGGAGAGGCAAGAAAGAACAGTTAAGGGTGATTTAGTCTGATCCCTTCATAATGGCATACATGTAAACTGAGAAGGAATGGTCCATTAGAGGTGGCAGTCTTTGGTGACACACGATGATACACAGTGTTTTATTTCTGAAATGTAAACTGTGAAACTCATATTAGAACATTGCAGGTGTGGAAGAGCCAATTAGATATCCAAGTGTAAGGTTCAGGAAAGGACTTTGACGAAAAAATTGCAAAGTCTATTATAAGGGATTTTAAAGTTTGTTAGATGTATATGTATGTGTGTGTGTGCAACTTTAGCACACACAGGCAAAATGTGTATATTTTTAAGACTGGCTGAAAGAAACATGAAAAATTTGGAAATGTGAAAAGAAAAAGCAAGTAGCAAAATGGAACCCAGGCCTCCTCATGCTCAGAGGTAGGGGAGAGAGAAAGAGATCCACAGTTAATTCACGTTGCCAGAAGGGTGAGTGGTTAGAAATGAAGTTTATACCATGAGATACATATTATCAGTTTGTTGAAGAAGATAAAAAAATGTTGGTCAATAGTAAATGCCATATTCTCATCATTTATCTAGGGTTAATGTGACAAACAGAAGAAACAAATATTTCATAACGCACAGAATCTATAAAAAGCTGAACATGTGATTTTTAATGATGCAAGCCTTGGCTGAGTTAAAACTGTCCTTCATATTTCTTCAATGAAAATCAAGTAGAAGTTGGCCATTCCTATCACTTGTATTGCCTAAAGCTAACACTTAGGATGAGTGAAAATAGCCAGGATGGACATCTATTTCCATTCTAACAGAATTAGCCAGGAACTCTCTGTCCTGGAAAAAAAAATTGACCTTCATGCAAATAATGAAACCTAAGTTGGTTCTAAATAGATTCTAGATCACTTTAAATCAATAAAATCATTTTGGAAGAATGCCAAATGTGGACATTTTAAAAAAGGCTTCAGATTATATTTTTCAAGTAATCATCATTCCCATTGGATCTTGTGCTTGCTCCTTGCCAAAAAAAAAAAAATCCACCCAAGCTCCCTTAAAGTGGCATTCTTATTTACCAAGTAATCTGCTTATAATTTTAAAATTATTCTGATAAGCTTAAGTCTTTTATATTTTTCTTCTTTCTAAATTACAGTGGAAGAGGGTATGAAGGGTAGCAGAAATTAAAATACCCATGAAGCTCAGTGGTAGTTGTATGAACTGAAAATGGATCCAGAAATTATTAGGAAATAATGAGTACTCCACCAAGGACAAATGTGAAGATTTAATTGAAGATTTATGAGAAGTTTCCCTTTGAATGTAAGTTTGTGTCAAACCCTGATAGTTTTTCCTTTAATATGAACACTTTTTGTGGTTCATTCTGTAAATACCCTCACCAATGTGTATTTCCCTAAATGTTATTATCAATGCTGATCAATTTATATCCAAAATTCATCACATTTCATTTATCAACTCATAAAACCAACAAAAAACATCCAGATGACCTCTCTTTGTGATTGTCAGTCAAGTTTTTGTGAACACATTCTCAGTATCTCCTGGAATGACTTTCTGGGACAGCAAAGTGAACATTGTTATGTGAGTTCAAATTCCTCTGTTCACCACCAAAATGATGAAGTTTAGAAATGTAAAGATAGCTAAAAATCAAAAGTCCCTCTAAAAAAGGCAGTCTTCTACCATCTCTGTTATCATCTTATTCAAAGGTTTTAAAAATATCTAAAAACAAAAGCACAGACTGTCTGTCATTTTACTTTGTTCCACATACTAAAGAACCATCGTGGAAAAAAAAAATCAAAGTACTAAGTTTCCAAAAAGCTAGCACCAAAAACTAAAATTTTCTGTTATTATAAAAAAGTAAAACTGTAGGTTTTTTTTCCTAAACATCACAGGCTGGTTTACCTCATAAAGACAGGTACCCAGGGGAAGACTGCCATTCATTTCTCCCAAGTTACACAAGAAGTCAATGGCAAGTGTTAAACATGAGAAAGAAATGAAAAATCTTCAAAGCAATAATGGACACATGAAATACATCCCATAGGGAAATAAGAGAGTCACAGGAAAGAAATAAGTGAAGTGAATACAACCTCACAACCAGAACAATTCCCACAGGGATCCTCCTAATATGAACCATTAAAGCCATGTGTTTAACATTTGATGAATCTAAGTTCCTCTTTGTCTAGTATGGAAGCACTGGGCATAGCAAGCACTAACCTGATTCTATAATAGGCAATGGATCATCCAAGTTTACATTTTATTGTAAGAAAAAGTTGCAAATATATACAGAAAATCTTTCTGCATTTTCTTTTATAAATCAAATGAGTAGGTGAGATTCTTGTTTGCATATTAAGTTCAATGTGTCTATTCTTTCAGATGATGGCTACTGTGAAATCTCATGGCCCATGTCTACATAATGAAAACATCAGAAATAATCTCCTCCATGTTTTGCTCCATACATATCTTTTTATTAAGTCAACGTGGAAGAACTAAAAACATTCGATGAGAAGATAGTCTCCTCCGTATCTCACAGAAATGTCAAACTTGTCTCATCTCCAACACAGTCTATCTCTAAATGATTCTAAATTTCTATTCAACACAAAGATAGTCAAGTTATACAAATTCTAATGGGTTTTCCTAGTTACCATATATCCCTGTCTAAGCACCATCTATATCAGGAGGCATTGTGGGAAATGCATAACAAAGATTTTACTATGCTCCACAGACACTGAGAAAAGGCATTGCCATTCAACCTCCATGGTGATTAACACAGGCTACTTTCCAGCCTCTGAAAACTGAACTTTGAATAATAACCCATGTCTCCATTCTATCTCTCCTATTAGCCAGGCTGGAGAGCAGGCAATACTGCAAAAGAAGAACTCACCCAAAGCTTTGAAGTAGCCATTAGGAAGTAATGTGATTGTATGTCTTATTTGGAGGTCAAAGAAACAAAGTTGGTTACAAAATAACCACAATCTGACATGCTTTAAGATCCCAAATCAGTTGCCCTGATATGTGGAAATTTTTGCTGACATCCTGAAAACTACCTACCATGATACCCCGAAACACCCCAATGAGAAGGAAGAGACATCATGAGGCTCTAGGTGACCTTAATGTGATCCCTTCACTGGAATCGGGATGAGACAAGACAGGGAACTAATGTTCAGACATAATACTGCTTTAAAATTGGAGTCACCTTCATAAGCAGAATTTCTCTTACCTCTCTGCTACAAGTGTATGCATGGAACACATCTCCTCACTTCACAATTCCATTCTAGGAGTAAAAATACTCATAGCATAAAGACACAATGAATTACCCATCTCAGTATTCCTTCAAAACGCTCCTAAAATTCTAGGATCATTCTACCTGAAGAGACTGCAGTTCTCAGAAATACTTATCCAGGAATTTATATTTTACTTTGTAAAAATGTAATGTTTTATTAATTCTTTGAGATTCTCCTATATGCATATAATGAATCTTGTTAATATTTACACTCATTCTTCCCCCTAATTCCTCACAGTTGTGTATCTATTTATCTCCTGTTACCCCCTCCAAATTTTGTCTTTTTAAAATAACTCACTGAATATAATTCATGTTGCCCATATACTCATAGGTATGGGCCCATCCACTAGACCATGGTAGTCTTACCTGAAGCCATCAATAGCCAATAGGTCCTAAGCAGAGATGCAGCCCTCGTGTACATAACTGCACCTGAGGTGAGCTCATGAGTGTGGTAGACCTTCTTGTACAGAAGACAATATTTCTCTGTGGCCCTCGCCAACCTCACACTCTTGCAACCTTTCAGTGCTTCTTAGGTGATGGTTCCTGGGTTTTGATTGGGTGGGTTATACAGATGTTCCAGTTGTGACTGAAAACACTTCACACACTCTCTGCCTTGACTGGTTGTGAGTCTCTGTGTTAAGAGACTTCTCTGATGAGGATGGACATCTGTACTACTATATAGAAACATTGATTCAGGGGTAGTTTGATACTGTGTCCATTTAGCAAAATAATAGTAATAGGTTCACAACTAGGACCTGTAAACTCCCCAGTCATGGGTTCTTGGCAAGGTTTACAGAACTAGGCATGTTTTTCACAAGACCTGCAGAAATCAAGTTGTCACTAACCACGAAGCATTCATCCTGCCAATTAGGCTTAGAAAGCAATGCTATGTAGGCTGTTGGGGAAAAGCCATCAATGGTCTTTACCAAAAGTAGACTCTGTGAGCTACCTCAACTTTTAAAGATGGAGTGCATACAACTAAAACATTTCAACGAACTTTATACTTAAAGCTGACTACTTAAGTAGAATTAACTATGACAGTTTCAAACTTCACAAGCCATATGCAGGAGGTCAGGGATAAGGGCACACGAGAAGTTACTGGAAAAACATTTCTTGATCCAGGCAACAGAGTATATATAAAGCTCCTCTTCAAAAGCCAGTCTGAGATTATAATCTAAAAATCCAAAGAACCACAGCAGTGCTCTGGGAAGGCTTTTAAAGTCAGTATCCCTTTCGTTTAAAGTACTCTATTAGGTTCTCCAAAGTAGTCAGACAAGATCCTTCTACCGAAATTTATGTGGTATTTTCCATACTAACAGCTGGGCCCTTTATGTTTGTAGACTTGCCATGTGGCACGCTGTTCAAAGCGATGGGGTTTTAGAAGCCCTGAAAGCAGGATGCTTGCTTGAAGCCTACATAGGACATGTTACAAATTTAAAATATGAAAAGGAAAGGAATTCAGTTGCAAAGAGCATGAAACCTGAGTCCACACGCTTTTTGCAAAGCCTTTTTAATGCAGTCAAAGGGGGATGAGAAATGTTCTTTCTTCCAACTGTCAGCAAACATATGTATTCAGCTTAACTGGCTTCCACCCCCCTCAGGGCCTTTCCCATGGTTTAACTCCATTTGCAACAGGTTTTAAAAATCAATAGCATTATTAGGCTACACTTGTCTCTTCATATAATTTATTTGTTTGTTTAAAAAAAAGTGTTACATGTCTGTGTAGGCCTCATATTCATTATGTTTGGAACTCCCAATTGATTGGTTGATTGGTGCCTACTCTTGTGTAATATTTATGCAAAGTTGGAGATAGTTTGAAAAATTAGTGCAAGGACAGAAGTCAACTTTTATTACACAGAAACCATTATTATTTATATAATTTGAACCACAAGTTCAAATTATCATAATGTAATATTAAAGATTAATGTTATTAAATATTAAATTGATTACTCTAAGGGGAATGACATGTGTTACTATATCTAACATTATATATTATATACAGAAAATATTTCTTTGTTGCTTCAAAACAAAGAAGTAACATCTGGGAGCAAAAGTAAAGTTTTCTTCTCATATGTTTATATATTAAAACTGTTTACAGAAAAGATTACACATATTCAAAATTCATAATTAAACTAATCTATAGCTTTTTGTCTAAAAGTTCCTAAAGACTTTTTTTAAAGTTTTAATATTCAAGTCTATTTGTTTTCTTTAATTCCTTTAGTCACAAAAATTTTAAATATTATACAGATCCAGCTGTTAAAAATATTGGGCTATATGACACACATCCCTCAAAATTTATCTGTGCCCCTTTGCAAATTCTACAGTGAATGTAGAATATATACCATGGCCAAAGAAGTTATCTCAAACTATGTGTTTTCATATAATATATGACATAATTAGAACTTGATCGAAGAACACTTGCTATATCAAATGATGACAGTAAATCAAACATACAGCATGCGAATCCTAAAAATCAGGTCAAACTTTTCATCCCTCTTTCTACATCACCTTCTTTAAAAGCTAGGAAGAGCCAGAGGTGGCCATGCATGATCCAGCACTTATCTTTATCTCCAGCCTTTATCTTTACTGCAGTTACTGCAGAAATTATCAAAACAATAAGCAAAGTTATTTTGTAAAAACGTTTGGATACATTCAAAGAAAGTCACTAGGGAGGTGATGGCAGAAACAAAAAAAAAAAAAAAAAAAAAAAAACCTCAGCAACAATATTGTGTCAAATTTCTTACAACTCATGTAGTCTTTCATTCTTTATATAACCATCGAGCAGGTCATGTGTGCCACATACACTCGGAAAAAAAAAAAGTGGGTCTTGATGATAATGGCTCTATTTTGACCCTGTGTTATAATGTGAGAAAGACATCAATCAGAAATGAGTAAGACAATGTCTAGTGTTTCAAGAGCTTGCAATGGGGGATGTGTGTTGGGGAAAGGTGGCACATAAATCAGTTACTAGGATAGGAAGATATCTATGGAAATAAGTATTTGAATTCAAACAGGGGCAATAAGAAGTTCATCATATAAACATGCTAATGAAGCATTGAATATAATGAAGCATTCTATATAAAACACTTCACTGCTAGGTGGACATGCCCTTAAGAGAGAGATAGGGAGGGATGGAGGGAGGGAGGGAGGGAGGGAGGGAGGGAGGGAGGGAGGGAGGGAGGGAGATGGAGGAGAGGTAGGGATGTATCCATGACTGTTGAATACACTATGTAGAGCAAAGAGAAGAGGTAACAACAAATTCAAATGAGTAAGAGACACATGGCCAGCCTGGTCTCAGGAATGAGAACTATATGGATGGTGCTTATATATGTTTAAAAGTGTATAGCTACATCTGGTCTCACTCTCATGGTCTCAAGTCTAACTTCCATGCCTATACTCCCCCTCACTGCTGTTTATTTATATACACAGAAATATAAAAGGTTTAGATCCATGTATGAATGAGAAAAAAAGCTAAGAAAAGTTTTGCAAGAAAGGCAAAAGAAAATTATTTGAAAATAGAGACAGTCTTCTCTTCAAACCTATAATTGCTCACTTTATTATGATATTTTTTTTGCCCTTATCTATTCATTCCTGACACAATCTTCCTGGTCCCACATGTTCTCCTCTCCTCCCCTTCTCTTTCTCCTAACTCCTTAGAGAAATATCCGGAGACCAGCAAGGATGATCCCAACTAACAATCTGAGCAACTGTGGAAAGGCTACCTTAAATCCCCTTCCCTGATAATGAGATTGATGACTAGCTTATATGCCATCATAGAGCCCTCATCTAGTAGCTGATGGAAACAGAAACAGACACCCACAGCTAAACACTGAGCCATACTCTTGGAATCCAATTGCACAGAGGGAGGAGTGATGAGCAAAGGGGTCAAGAGCAGGCTACAGAAACCCACAGAGATAGCTGACCTGAACAAGGGGGAGCTAATGGGCCCCCAGACTGATAGCTGAGAATCCAGCATTGGACTGACCCAGATGCCCTGAACATGGGTCTCAGTTAGAAGGCCTGGGCAGTCTAAGGGACCTCATACAGTGGAGCCAGGATGTATCCCTGATGCACAAAAGTACTTTGTGGGCACATTCCCCATGGAGGTATACTCCCTTATCCCAGAAGCAGGAGGGAGGGCCAAGTCCCTCCTCCAAATTACTTGGCAGATTTTGATGACTCCTCCTGAGGAAATAGTTTTAATAATTAGGATTGCCCGTGGATACCAGTCATATACAAACTTCCAGACTGTTTTTGCCATATCATTGCTGTGTAAAATGAGACACCCTGTTGAAAGCTATTCCTACTACATTTCAGGGTCAGACCTGTCAGCCCATGTATTTCCACAGTCAGACACCAAGAATTCCTAAGTTGCACTTGCAGAACAGAAAATGGTGGAAGTGTCCACTCTGAAGCTCTGGCCTCTTACACGGCCCTCTAAGTACCGCCAACAGCACACCAAGTTATGCCCCTTGCTTCCTCCTTCTCCTCCTCAATCAGAGGTGGAATAACAGCAAAACTGTGCTTTTCTCTCTAGTTTGCAATGAATCAATTGAGGAGTGAGATTAATTTAAGCAAGAACTTTCTGATACACTCTGAATGAACATATTAAGATAAATACGGTAAAATACTATAATTTACAACACCAATTTCTTTTTTAATATAGATTCACAAGCCTTAACACAGTTTCAAAACATACAAATGCAAATTACTTAAATATAAAATTATTTTGTCTACTGCAAATTCAACAACTATTTTAAACTTCTCAGTTGAATTTTAGCAGTCATAACTTTTAAATATAACTTCCAGCTGTGGAAGATGCGATAACCATGTATGAAGTTGGAGCAGGTCAATAACTCTAGCTCTTGAGAAGTGGGGACAGGAGAATAGTACTTCACAGTTGGCCTCCTAACAAGTTCACAACAAACCTCAGTCGCATAAAAACACCTCAAAAATCACCCCACAAATAAAATATTAGAGAATTAAGAAGAAATGAATAAGTGCATAGAGATTATGATAAATAATGATGAGCATTCTTTATATTTTATAACCCTTAACTAATTATGTACATGCCACATGTATTACAGATTTTTGTATATTCAATCTACATATTATAGATAAAGTCTATGTGCTCTGCTTCTAGAATATAATAAAACAGAGAACAAACTATAGTGAAGTATAGAGTCTCTTGAACTCCCACTTTACAAGTACTGGTTTACAGGTATGCACCACCATGCCCGGTTAGGCTTTGGGTATTAAATTAGTACACTGAATTAAAATTACTTTAAAACCACTGAGTTAAAGTTAGTTTTGTGCCTAGGTGTGGTGGCAGGTGCTTTAATAGCAGATACAAGAATGGTAAGTAAGAGGTTTGCCAGTTTGAAGCCAACGTGGGCCCACATAGCCTGACTCCATCCAGGAGAAAAACATCCTAAGAGTAAAGATGCTGGATTCTTAACACGGATGCCTAGGTAGCAACCTTGAAAAAGCTTATTCCGGCATTTGCAGTATGTAAGAATGTCCACAACAGTTTTTCAGGAACATGACTAGAATTTTCACTCTGGAAACCTGATATATGATAAGTAATACCATAATAACTAATTACACTTCCTTACTCAGTTTAGATTTGACATTATTCCCATGCATTTATATACCATTGGCAACCTAGAAGAGAACATCTGGCAGCTAAACAGGGTAAAGCAGGGCCTCAAAGATGAAGCCTCCTCCAAGAGGTGAAAAGGTAAACACACAAGCAGAAAGGGATGAATTGAGCAACCCATCACACTAGTCTTCACCTGCATTAGGGGAGAAAAGTGAGAAATAAACTTCCGGTTGCTTTAGGTTGAACTTATTTTCACTTTCTGTCTCAGAATTCTGGAGATGAACATGATCCCTGCGTGTTTATATGTCAGAGGAAGGTTGAGCATGATGTACCTATTTCTAAAGTGATACAAAAGAAAACCACATAAGTTACAATGTAATTTTGTTTGGAAGGGGAAGAAGGTGTTGATAGTGGGGTGTTTTAATTGCCAGCCATGTCTTTAAAGTTTGCCTTTATTTAAATGGCCACGTTTACCTGTTTACCTGAGGTACTTACAGAGTTTTCCAGGAATAGATGATACACACATGGGCTCACAGAGACTGGCAGCTTGAGCAAGACACATATGATTTCAAGCCAGACAATATCCTAGCACAGAGAAGGGGAGCAAGGGAGGTGGACATAATCTCAAAATCTAACTGCTTGCTATTGATAACTTTTGTAAATGGGGAAATCAATTTTCTTCAGTGGAGTGACATTAGGTGTGTCAATCACACTCCAGGGCAGACCCCCATGCACAGGAGTACTTACCCAGCACAAAATGGACTCGGACTCTGTGTGTGTGTGTGTGTGTGTGTGTGTGTGTGTGTGTGTGTGTGCGTGCGTGCGTGCGCGCGTGTGTGCGCGCATGTGCATGTGTGGGTATGCACACACATTTTAATTTTATTTTAGCTTTTTTTTTTAGAGGAAGAACAAGAAGTTGGCTGGGTAGTGAGGGGAAAGGGGAAAATACATTGTAGGGAAATACTATTAGGAAAAATTATTTTCCAGCAAGGATTCCACCTTATTCCTTCATTGACTCTCTTCTTTGGAATAGCTACCAAAAACCCTGAATACTTTACTCCTTTAATCCCAGTATGGATCTCATCAGGGTTTTTCCTTCACTGCTTTGTGTTACTTTGAGGAGTTTGTTTGTTGTTGTTGTTGTTGTCTGGTTTGTTTGGTTGGTTGGATTTGTTTTGTTTTTGTTTTGAGATATGTTCTTACTATACAACACTGGCTGCTCTGGAATTGGTATATGGACCAGACTAGCATCAGATTCATAGAGATCCACCTGTCTCTTCCTCCAGAGGCCGCATTCACACTCATAAGCCACCGCATGGGTGTGTGTTACTTTTGTTAACAGGAAAGGGCTCGTCTTTTTTGTTTGGGTTTTGTTGTTATTGTTTTGTTTTGGGTTTTTTTTTTTAATGTTCTGTTTAGTTTCTGTTGTCAAGACAGGCTATAGAATTATGAAAACATGTCTTTATATCTTTTGCTTTATTAGAATTAAGTGAGTTATAATGCCCTGAATGTCATAGACTTCACTTGATGTAAGCAAATTACATGGAAATTAAAAGGATGCCATCTTAAGTAATCACCATGTCTCTTACAATAATGTGTTGCCTGCAATTTCTACAAAAAGTGTATAAAACTGCATTCATGCACATCACATTTTTACTTGGGTAACAATGACCCACAATTTAAAATTTTTACAATTAAATATCACATTGGCTCCAGAAAGAAAAGAGCTGGCCTTAAGCATATTGGTACATGTAGCCATAGTGATCTCGATTTTAGAGGATGGAGCTCTTGAAACTGTAGCTAAGATTTCTTTGACTCTTCCAGTCACTATTAACATGTTAGCTAAATTAATTAATTTAACCTACACAACAAACCTCTGAGGTACAAATCATTATCATATGCATTTTAAGATGTAGAAGTTAGAGTACAGAGAGGTCAGGTGTCAATTAACATCTTATTAATCTGTTAAAATCTCTACTAAAAAGCTGATGTTAAAAATCTCGGGTGAGTCATTTTGCTTCAAGTGTTGATGCGATTATTACCCATGAGAGAAATAAAAATCCCCTTTCAATTGTGGGGTAAATGTTTCCTGATTAGGGTGAGTGATGCCCTGTTTCGAAGCACTATATTTAGAATTTTCTGTCTATTTTAACATGTAATATTTTTCTGGTGGTCTTCTTTTTTATGGTATTAGCACCAGATTATTCCAGATTTAAAATATGAATAATATAGCTCCTGACCTATCTCTGTCTTTTGACACAGCCAATGGTTTCTAAATCCTCTATAAATGTAGGTTTGATCTTTGCTTTGAACTAAAAGTTATTTAGTAAAGTGTTTTTAAGTTTCATAGTGGATTTAAACAGAAATCAATTAACAAAAGCTCAAACGAGTAACAAGTTGTTCAGTTATTAAAGTTTTGACGAATGAAGGATATTTAATACACACTATGAATGGAAAATATTGACTGCCATTCTCTAGAAAGCATGAAGGTTCGAATCGCTTCAGATGTCATCGTTTTGCCAATTATCTGCTTATATTATTGAAAGATTTGCATACACATACATTTTGCATATATGAAGTTTAAAACTTTGTTTTCAAAAGCATATGGTAGCACCTTCCTCATTAACTGAATCTGGGAAGACAACATAACATCTTCTCACTAGATGGTGAGGATCCTTGGCCACAAATATGTCACCAACATTAATCTCTGACACGATCTCTCTCTCTCTCTCTCTCTCTCTGTCTCTGTCTCTCTCTCTCTCTCATACACTACATCCCAACCTCTTTTTCCCCTCCCTGTACTCATCCCAATCCCTCCCACCACCTCTCCTCTTCCCCAGATCCACTCTTTTCTTCCTTTTCCCTAAAAAAAAAAAAAAAGAGCAGAAGCCCAGTCTTCCCGGGGATATCAGCCAAACACAGCATAACAAGTTACAATGGAACTACACACAATCCTTTCCATTAAGGCTGGACAAGTGAACAAGGCAACCCAATAGGAGGAAAATTATTCCAAGCCCAGGCAGTGCAGGCAAAAGACAGCGACAACCCCAACTCCTACTGTTGAGGGTCTCACA
Organism: Phodopus roborovskii; assembly: GCF_943737965.1. NCBI lineage: Eukaryota > Metazoa > Chordata > Mammalia > Rodentia > Cricetidae > Phodopus > Phodopus roborovskii. Next base: position 12,270,397 of record NW_026126461.1, read on the forward strand.
AGAGACCAAGCTACGCAGCCAAAGTGTATACGCAGAGGGCCTAGCTGACACACATACAGGGTCTGTATTTGTCACTTTAGTCTCTGTGAGTCCCTATCAGCCCTGCTTAGTTGATTCTGTGGGCCGTGTTCTCATGGTGTCCTTGACTCTCCTAGCTGATACAACCCGTCCCCCGCTCCTCTGTGGGGTTCCTTCCTTGACTTCATCTGGTGTGTGGCTGTGGGTCTCTACACTCGCTCCTATCACTTTCAGGAGGAAGTCTCTCTGATGACAATTGGACCAGGCAACAATCTAGGGTATAGTAGAATACCATTAGAAATCATTTCATTGATTATTATTATTATTATTATTATTATTATTATTATTATTATTTTGGACAATCATGTTTTGTCCTGTCCTGGGTCTCTGGGCTGTCCTGCCTCTGGTTTGTGACCATCCATGTGGTATCAGATGTGGGATCCCTTTCCTGACTAGTCTCAAGTTGGATCAGTCATTGGTTGGCTATTTCTACAAGTCCTGTACCAATATTACCCAAGGACATCCTGCCAGCAGGTTAAATTGCAGATGGAATGCTAGTGTTCCAGTCCGGCTGCCTGGAGTCTTGCCTGGTTATAAAAGATGTCCAGTTCAGACTCCATATCCCCATTACTAGGAGAATTGTCTGGACAGGGGGTGGTAGTGTGATTATCCTTTACTTAACAACTAATATCCACTTAAAAGTGAGTACATACTGTGTTCATCTTTCTGGGTTTGGGTTACCTTATTCAAGATGATCTTTCCTAGTTCTATCCACTTTTCTGCAAATTTCATGGTGTCATTATTTTTAACAGTTGAATAATACTCCATTGTGCAAATGTACCACATTTTCTTTATACATTCTTCAGTTGAGGGATCCTTGCTCCTAAATTGGCCACACATTCTGACACGAACCACATCTCAACAGATAAAGAAAAGTAGACACATCCCTGTATCCTGTCAGACCACCACAGATTAAAGCTGAACTTCAACAACAACAGAAACAGCATAAAGCTATAGACTCATGGAAAGTGAATAACTCTTGACTGAATGAATACCGGGTCAAGACAGGAAAAGAAACGAAAGGCTTCCTAGAATTAAATGAAAATGACTACACAGCATTCCCAAACTTACAACCCACAATTAAAGCTGTGCTCAAATGAAAGTTCATAGCATGAAGAGCCTGAAATCAACAAAATATAAATGAAGAGAACAACACAAAGAATCAACGGAACAAAGAGTTGAATCTTAGAGAAAATTAACGAGAAAGGCAAACCCTTATCCAAACTAAAAGACAGAGATAGAATATTCAAATTAACAAAGTCAAAAACTGATCGGGGGTAATAATAACAGGCACCAAGGAAATCCAAAGAAGAGTTAGATCATTCGTTAAAAGCCTGAAAATTGTATTCTATACTGTATTTCCTGTTTTAGTTTGTTTATCTTGGTCCTCCCCTCAGTTAATTTCTGTGTGTTGTGAATAGTCCCATAGCTCTGCACACACCCCAGATGAATTGTTTTAGAATCTGTGTCCTGTAGCAATAACCAACCACAGACCAGACCATCCTCACCACATTTCTGTTTCAGTTTTGAATATGCATAAATTATTTCTTAATATTCCACAACTTAAACTATGGTCCAAGAGAAGTGAACAAGTACAACTTCCTCCAGTACACGTCATAGGAATTAAGGAAATGCTAGTGGAAATGTCAACTTTTACTTAATCATCCAAATTAAGCAGGCCGGATGTCTGGACATGTGTGTGTCACTCCCCAAATTGATGGCTGTGGCTGTGGCTGTGTGACTACACATTTTCATAAAGGGCCACAGACTAATTTTACAGAGTAGGAAAATGATTCTCTTGAAGAAAATCTAAGTGTGCTTGTTTTAGAAAGTAAATGTTGAGGAAAATGTTCATCCTTTGCAATTCTCCCACAGGGGGTTTATAAGATGAGAATCTGGCATTTACTAATAGGTCATTTGAGGGTCAGTGGCTGTGGGAAGCCAGACTCTCTGTCTGCATTTTATCTTTACCATAAGATTTTGCTATGAGTGTTTAAGCCTTGTAAAGTATAATATATCATGAATATTTAATAATTGCATTTTTAAAATTATACAAATTAAATCACCTGTCTGTTATGAGGCTACATTATCAATAAAGATGCATTTAATTCTTCATCAGGGACTTTAAGTATATTTGTTGTTGGACCTTTCACTTAGTGTACATGTGTGTGCACGTGTATGTGCACATGTGTGTGCACATGTGTGTGTGCATGTACTTGAATGCCATGATTTCAATTATGTATATAAATTTTTAATATGAACTTGAATTTTTATCTTTTGTCTCTTTAGTTGAAAACCTTTCATGCACAGGTGATTAAACATTCTATTTTTTTAAGATATTTATTAAAGAGCTACAAAGTCAGCTAAATCTAAACTAAAATATTCCTTCTAAAGTGAGAGACTCAGTCAAGTCTTGGAGGATGGAGAAGGAAAAGTAAGACTATTGTTAGAATGATGCATTAGAAGCTTTTAACAAACAACACTCTGAACTTTGTGTTATGTGCAATGTAACCCAAGAGGGCATGACTCCTGACCTCAGATAACTTTTACAAAAAAAAAAATTGCAGCACATAGGTATTCAGAAGGGCCTAAAGCAACCCAGAAGAGGATTACAGAGGCATCCTGACACCAGCCTCCACCTTAGGGTGAGAAGGCAACTTCTGATTTTGCTACTAATGTGCAATTAGGTCACAAAAATTAACATCTCCTGGGGCCAATTTCTTCATCTTTTAAATAGTTCATGGGACAATACATATAACATATCTCTTTATATCTATCTGCTACATGTCCCATTGCTTATCGGGTCCCAGGCACTGACTTATTCTCACTAAAATACATGTTCCTTAGAACTTTAGAGGTAGGTATTCTTTCTACTTCCTAGATACTCTGGTCCTGTGCTCTCTATGGGGACAGATGTTTCTCTGCCTTCACTGAGATCCACATTCATCCCCATTCCCAGGTTGCAGGACAGACAGACAAGGACATCAGTTAGCAGCACTTTGATCTTTCATATGAAGACCGTCTCTCTTTCTCTAACACCAAAAGAATGAAGAACACCCTAAATTAACAAAGCAATGCCAAATTTCCACTGTGAATAATAAGACTTTGAGCAAAGCCTTTGGATAAATACATTCAATGTGATGAGTAAATATGGAAATTTCTAATACCAGAGTAACCATTCATGAAGAGACACCAAAATAATAATAATAATAAAGTCTTACGGGAGGCAAAGAATCAGGTAAGATATTTGAAAGTCATCATATCCTGACAGAATTCACAGAAGCCAGGAAGAACTTTGGGCATTTGGGGAAGCAAGTTGTCTTTCCCTAGCTTAGCTCTCAGTCTTTACTTACTCCTCACAAAGTCTTATGTACCTTTAAAAACATATGTGAAGTTGAGCTACACCTATTTTTAAATTTTCCCTTGAGTACATTTAATATATTGAGAGTCTGTGTTATAATATTTTGTTTGGATGGTGACAAGTGTCTTAGACATACAATCTGTCTCTGACATTTGACCTTTATAGGCTAGTTCCAAAGTTGAGGCAACTTGATTTTCAGGCTCTCAACTGTATGAACTCCTTTAACAGGAAAATAAAAAAAGAATTATGAGTTAAAATTTTGTTTTCTGATCTGTAAGCAGTAATTATCTGTTACCACATGTTAACAATTGCAAAATTGCTTCTCTCTTTTACGATTTTTCCCATCTTCACCATTTTAAGGAGCTCGTTCAAATATTAAAATAAATAAAAAGAATTGAGAGTACTCATATTTCTGTGTGCTCAGTTCAGTTATTAGATTTTGCTTCCTTATCTGTCTTGATTTTCCCCTTTTTATTCTTTTTATTTAGTTTCAGTACATATATCTATACTAATATATCATATCCCTTTATGGAGGCTTATTTCAATGATTTATCTAAACTACATATTAACTCACACTTTGTAAAAACAAAACATAGTAACAAGATGAAACGTTTCTGGTGCTTATAGTATGGTGCACGATACAACATGGTACAAATGGGTATATTTTCACAGGGAGCATTGTGTCATTCAAGCGCTATTCTTGTAGTCAGTGTGGCTTTCAAAGAAGTCACGTATCAAAACGTGTCACCTTCTGCATGAAAAGTAAACTGTGCCAGCTCATGAACGTCCCTGGAAGCTTCCATGACACGGCACTCTAAAGGCACAGTTGTGACACCTGGTATGCACTCGGTCCTTGGTGTGTCTGCCTTGCCCCTCAGTGGTGGTGCGGCCAGAGTTCTGACAAGTCATTCATAACACAGCCTCCAGCAGCACTGTACCTCCCCTGATCCATTTAGCTTCATCCTCTGTTCAAGTGTACATCCTGACCCACTGACGGTGGATCCGTTTACACTCAGGGTTCTTATAGCTGGGATCTGGATCACGTGGTGCCCACCCCCGCACCTTCGCATCCATACTCTTCAGATGCAGACAGTCTGTCATGCATCACCAGGAGAAAACACAAGGCCAGAACCGCCATACCAGACCAGTCATGATAAGCCTTGAATTTGACAGGGTTAATAGGAAACACACTCTCCCTTTGAAATGTCCAATTAGTGAAATAAATATTTATAGTCTTTATGGGCTACGATGAAACAGAAATTTAACTCTGCGACTTAACAGGAATAAAAGTGATGGAGAAAAATTGATGCCTAATGACATGTTTTCTGTTTCTGAATCTATTTGTTCCTGAAGAATTCAGACACTCTACCTTTTAAATTATGCAGGTAGATGAATGTTTCAATAAAACACTTATTCTGATTTTGAGATGCCTATGTCTTTGTGCTGAATAATTCCTTCCCCTTCAATGTGAGCTAATAACTTGCTTCTGGTAAACAGGAGAAGGCAAAGGGGGTTGGGATGTCAGCTTTATAATTAGGTGGCAGGAAACTCTGGCTTCTGCCATGCTGGCGTACTCTTTTATTGCTGTGTGGGCTCTCATGCTTTGAAGAGGCAGGCTGAGGTACAGGAGATAGGGAGTTCCAGCCTCCAGGAAGGAAGGAACAAAGACACTGAGTCTAACAATGGCACAAAGAACTGAGTAATGCCAACAAGGCTGAATGACCTTACGAATGGATAACCACCATTCTAGCTGCAAGGCGAGTCTCTCAGTGCCCGGCTTCAGCTTTATTTTGGTCCTGACATAAAAGATCCAGTAAGATCCGTGCTGCCCTTAGTGCCCCGTAAACTCTAAGATACATGTGAGAAGCTAAGACAGGGACTCAGCAGCTGTGCATCAAGCAGTAGGTAACACATACCCTCCTCTTAAATGTAAGTTATGCGAGTGAACTTCTTTCTCTAGCATCTACAAGGCTAGGAAATGCTTTGCCCTCGAATGAGGGAAGACCAACAAGATAAGCAGCATGAAGCAAGGCTGGGATTTCAGTAACACATCTAATTCCCTTGAAAACTGAACTGCTGGTGCACAAAAGGACTTTGGGGACACATCCCCTGGAGGGATACTCCCTTAAACTAGAGACAGGAGAGAAGTCCTAGTCCCTACTCCAAATGACTTGATTTAGATGACCTTTCCTGGAGGGAGGGCATCACCCTACATGTGGAGTGATGGGGGGGCATAGGAGGGGAGGGTGGTCAGGGAGGCATGAGAGGATGGGAGAAAGGGAAAGAGGGAGGGAGGGAGAGGGAACTGGGATCGATATTTAAAATAAAAATAAAAAAAATAAATTAATGAAAAAAGAAAATCTGTGAACACCTGTGAAGCACAAATTCTCTTCCAGCATGCTTTTCCTTCAACCTTCAACAACAGAAGAAGAATTTTTAACTCTTTCAAAGTTAATAATAACTTAAATTCACTGAACAGTTAAGTGCTCAAAAGTCAAAAAACTTTCAGGAAAATGTGTAGGTGGAAACTAACAAAAATGATAAATTCTGCTAGAAAAGTACAAAGAAATCCCTGGAGTATCAAGAAGTGAGAAAGTGAACAGGAAAAAGATGAAACCAAGTTCAAGGAAATTTGTCTCTCTCTCTCTCTCTCTCTCTGTGTGTGTCTGCGTGTGTGTGTGTGTTTGTGTTCCTCTGTTTCTTCACATAATTAGAAAACCATCACACACAGACTGCTGATACCTTGTTCTCAGGGACATTTTGATGGAAGGAACATTCGTCAAAAGACTGAGTACAAGCAATAAATGGAAAGCCGACTCCTACGAAACACAGGGACGAAGGAAGCAGAAGTTCGTAAGTTTATAGGCAAATCTTAAATTGTATTCCAAGTCCTTGACACCTAGATATCAGAACTGTCCTAATCTAATCTAATCTATCTCACATTACACACCCAAGAACTGAGGCCTCTTATTGCTCTCTAGGGCTCAAAATGAACAGGTACAGAGCAAGGGTTGCTTGTATGTTTTCAGAATCTGAGTCCCTTTCTTTCTTAAATCCTTAGAGCTGCATACCAGAAACACTGATGATTGTGGTTGTACAAGAAGAGCCTAAGGTTGGATGCAAGGAGCTCTCATCATTCTCTATGTATCATACGCCCCACCTTGCCATAGCAAGCTACCTTAAAGGACAACCAAGGACGAACTTTCATCAGAAGGAGCCCTGTCATTACTCGCATTCAATCAGAGGCACTGATAACCAACTGCTTACAATTAGTCATTTAGTAAAGTGATACCGATTCCGACTGGCATGGTGTTTGCAACATATTTTCAGTATCACTGTTGACTCCATCCCTACAGGTCTCAGTCAACATCAGAATTCCTAACACTGAGGGTAGCCCTGATGAGTAGTTCCTAGTCTGACACGCTCATTTTCCATAACTGCAAAAACGATCTCAAAATATATTTGATAATATAATTACACCATTTCCCCCATTTCATTTCCTCCCTCAAAGCTGTCCCACATACATGGCTCCCTACTCTCTTTGAATTCACTACGTCTTTTTTTCTTTAATTGCTGTTATGCATGTATACTTTCTAGATGTATAAATACAGCCTGTTTGATCTGTATAATGTGGTTTGTATACACAAGACTTCAGAAACGGCTGCCTAGATGGTCGTATGTGCTCACTGCATATCAGTTCCTCTTCCTCTGCCCACACGATCAGTGTATTTTTATTATCAAATGTACAGAGAATAATTTTTACAATGCACTTGCAGGGTCCAGGCTAACAGGGCTCACACCAGTACTCTGCTTCTCCTCCATCTGTCTGCCAACTGACATTCTTTGTTGCTAATCTAAGCCCAAGCCATATGTTCTCCGTATGGAAGACTCCTTCCTGCCCAGGTGGGGAAGCAGACACAATGATCTAATAAGGCCTTTCTGTCTCGATAGGGCAAGGCTTGGGAAAAGTTCCAGACATTGAGAGGTTCTGATGAGACACCACAAGCTTGGGTGACTACGTTGTTCATCAATTTTTTTTCCCTACTTTCTTTTCTCCTCCCAAGATCCCCAAACTATGCTTCAGTCCTGTCATTACCTGTTTCCTTGTCTCTGTTTAGTCTAGCAGACAGGTCGAGACTCTGAAAAAAACATTTCAGCATGGGGTGTCTGTGTGGTGTCAAGGACAGTGTAGATGAAAAGTATGAATCTAGAGCTGCAGAGCCCAGTGAAGAGGCTCCAAATGCCAAACCTGTGGTCTCCCCGCCAAAGGAAACATGCCACACTGTCAGGGGCCTGTGGAAATTAGTCAGGGACACAGTGCCATGGGGTGGTTAGGTTAATGATGCTAGTGGACCCAAAGAGGGAAGGAGGGAGGGAGGGAGGGGAAGAGAGGGAGGGGAAAAAGGAAAGAAGGAAAAGTCAGAAGAAAGTGAAGTCCTAATCAAGATGACATAAAAGAAGGAAGGAATAAACTGAGGAGTAAAATAAGCTCTTTATCATCAAGTCATAATACCGTAGATCTCAAACACTAACATGACAATGTCAGGTTCTGAATGAGACCTTTAAGGCATCCTTGCTGATAATTACATAAAACAACTACTTAGACTTTAACTTTCTATATTAATACCACTGTTTTGTTGTTGTTGTTGTTGTTTGTGGTGATGGTGTTGCTTTTGCCTTTTTAGACTATGGAAAGAGTTATCCTTAACTGACTCTATGAAGTTAATCAATAGCTAAATTTAAAAGGGGGGCATATTTATAGTCAAACTCATTAATATTGCAGTACAGGTCTGAAGAACTAAATTAGTCTCCTCTCGTGTTTAGTTGTCTTTCACTTTCCAATTTTTTTTTTTTAACTCAGCTTGTATTTCTGTAGCTCAAGTACCTGACCCTGGTAAACTACCTAAAACTCTCTGAAGCTTTATTTCCACATCCACACCATAGCAATTAAAATCTCTGCCAGAATTGGGTCATTGGGTGTGCAATCCTAAAGGTATTTTTACAAAGCCACTTTCTTCTTCTGAGGAATCACACTTAGCGATACATTATCATCCATAACAAGCATGGGTTTGTACGTTTAATTGGCCGCGGCAAAGACAGTGTCAGCCCTTGACCTTAAACCGTGTGATCTGTCTCCATGAATGTGCATATATCACCATTTGGGTCTGTGTGTTAACTGGTCATCATATCATCCTTCTTGCATTCACTGGATTTATTCATAAAGGGGTGAACAACAGTGTGTGAGCTTCTTGGATAAAGACACTTCAGGTCACCACAGACATCACCTCTCTGCAGGCTGGAGCCTGCCCAAAGAAGCTTCCCATCATTATTCACAGCTCTTTCCATCGTGCACAGGCAGGGTTGCATTTCACTACCACTTCAAACCACTACCCGGCTAACAAGAGCACATAATTAGTGTTTTATGTTAAACATAAACTATCATGATGCTCCTTGCAGGTAGAGACAAGCAATGCATGCTCCTGAGTTATGTTGAGTCTAGGAAAACTGCCACAGACCTTGATATGGCTGACCTTCAAGTCTCCAAAAAGAAAATTCAACTGACGGGTCTGTCTCATGTGTAGTGACATGCCTTTGGATTTGTCTGTGGCTGTGTTCTTTAAGGGAAGCAGTCATGCAGCTTCCCACTCATGTGACAATAAAAATCACTTCTGTGGTGAGTGGGCAGCTCAGTGCATTCACCGTGGACATGAACTTGCTTTGTTCTGGCCAGCAGTTTTACACCAGGATTTTAAAAAGGCGAGAGGGACTTAATGTTAGATAATGTACTTCATTCCTTCCCAAATTAGTGCTCCTTCTGGAAGATCATGCTGGATAGTTTTCTGTGTAATACTTTCATTATAGCAGAATGGCAAAGAATTGCATTAGCCTCAAAGAGATACGAACTAGAAAGGTCATTTGTGTGATAATGGAACCCATCACGGGGACTGAGGGAAAGCTGAGGAGGGCTCACAAAGGATGTCATTTTCCACACTGTCCAAATTGTTTTTGATTACCCAAAGAAATTTATTTTTTATAAATGTATATTTTTAAAATTACCTGGGAGCATGCTTTGAGTTTATCACATATTTTACTAGAAAGGCTTTAGGCATTTTGGTCTAAGTGAATCATACTGGGCCATCAAGAGGACTTGAATATTTAACATGGAGCAAAGAGGATCCTCCATCATGCTTGATTTCTAACCATTTATATCCCCAAAATAGCTGTTCTTTTCCAGGCATTAAAGTACTATTTTGTAAGGATGTCCCAATCTCTAAGGGTCTAAAATGACCTCAGAGCTCATGGATTCTACATTTAAGACAAGTTTTAAACTTTGGCAAGCTATCTCTCTGCTTCCAGATTAAGAAAATTCTCAGCACCAAAATTGACATAATTTTGTTCTTAATAAGAGTTTCTTTATTTTATTGAGTAGATAGTTATTAAACATAATAAATATTTAGTTTAGTCTCATTCCTATACATAATTAAGGAGTTCTGCAAAAAAAAAATGTCATGTGACACTTTTGTGTAGATCCTGTGAAGTCATCATCAGAACTACACATTATTGAGAATGTCTTGAGGGTTTCTTAGTCACTGGCAAAGTTCATATCATATTTTACTAAATAATTTAAAAATTTATAAACATTAGGTGAATGTTTCCATTCTTTTTCTCCATTTGTGTAACCTAATAATTCTCCGTTTTCAACCTCCATTGACCCTCGCTCAGAACAGGAAAGTGAGGAAGCAAAACTGACTGCTTACTTAGCTCTAAAAGAGGGTAATTCTTGTCCTAGATATCCCATAGTAACCTGAGATAAATAACGTAAGAACATACGATGAGTAAGTTGTCAGCTACTGGTATTTTGTTTCAATCTTCTCTGTCTTTTTAAGAGCAGAAGCATACCCACTCAATTGCTAAACCCACTATGTTTTAACACGACTAACGTTGAGACCTGTGTACTTCCCACTCTCACACCCTTGGGTTAAATGAAAGCTCTTTTCTGCACTTAATTGGGTTAAAAAATGTATCTGTAGACATTTGTGCTGTGTAGAAATAGCTGGGTTATGGCCCCAGCTGCCGGTCTGTATGGAACCGTGTGATATTAGAGCAGTGCCAGCCCCTACACGACAACTCAGGTGTAAGTTAGGGGAAATGGATGGTATTACAGATTCAAACTATGTCATCTCTACCCTCTTCTTAGTCATCATCAAACGTTGAAGGAATTCAAGGAATTCTCAGCACACTTCCCACTTCCCAGGCAAAAAGCACATTGCCATAATTGTTTGTCCCCACCAACCAACAAAATGGAGCCATTGATTTCCACCCCAGAGTTTGTTTGCATCTTCTGAATTCTTTCCAGAGTGAAACAGAGTAAGTTGCGTTTAAGACTCCTCACCAGTTTACTAAGCCCACATTTATCTGAAACACTATGCTATGAAGTCAATTGGAGCAATGTAAGTGAGACAATTGACTACCACGAAATGAGATGGGAAAAGACAAGTGGTGGTACCCTGGACCTTTAAGAAAATAAAGTACATTTAGAGAAAAATAGATTGTGAATTTTAGAGATTCTAGAAAACCAAAATAAAAGAATCTTCATAACTATAGTTTTGTATGCATTAATCATTATTTTGCAGATCAAGACTACACGGTCATTGGTAGTGTGCCATTCTCCCTTAGGATCCTGGTGAGGAGGAGGTGTCTCTATTCTTGGCATAAAACGATGACCAACCAAGAGCAACTCAAGGGATGAAAGGATTTATTTTGTTTGCACTGCTGTGTATTGCTCTGTCGCTTCAGGAAGTCAGAGAAGACAGGGCAGGCAGGAATAAAGCAGAGGCCAGGGAGAAGTGCTGCTTACTGGCTTCTGCTCCTTGGTTTGCTCAGCTTACCCCCATACAACCCAGGACTACCTGCCCAGGGATGGCACACTGAGCTGGGCCCTCCCAGAATAAATCATTAATCCAGAAAAGGCTTCCAAAGAAAGGCCCACAGGCAAACTTGATGGAGGAAATTCCTCATCCTTGCTTCCTTCTTCTAAGGTGATTCTAGTTTGTGCCTGCTTTATTAAAACCAACCAACACACTCAGCTATGATTGCAGTCATTTGGAAGTTCACCATGGAGACATACACAGAAGAATAGATAACAGATAGATAACAGAGAAGGCAATAAAGAGAGACTTTACATTGGGGCCTGTGTAAGAAAAAGGAGAGAGTGGAAATGGGAAGTTGGCCTGACTGAAATAGGTGAATGTGATGTAATAAAGACAGTAAAATCATGTTTATTGTGATCTGAAATACACAAAAGCAAAATTAACAAAGCAAAATATTAAGATGTCTGTGAACTAGCAGAACCACTAGAAAACCATTCAAACTAAGTCATGTAACACCTACAAGACACACACAAACACAGTCTCTCTGTCTCTCTCTCTTTATCTTTCTCTCTCTCTCTCTCTTTCTCTCTCTCTCTCTCTCTCTCTGAATTCAGAAGCTGGCTGGAGATGAGGGATCCATATGCAAAAACAAGAGAGGAAAGAAGGGCTGAATGGCAAACCTATTCAGGATGCCAGGCCTTCATGGAATACACACTCTGCAATAGACTCAGAAAGCAACTAAGTGCCCATAAATATATGTATATGTAAATAGATGCTGAGAACTTAGGATGCTCCTGCACATTAAAAGATGCTTCCCACAAAAAGGATAGTAAGCATCCCGAAAAAGCAAAGTACAAGAGTGCAAATATATTAACCACTAAGCCAATAATAGCATCTGATATTGCCAGTTGTCCTGAAATGTCCTGATGTATCCCAGTCATTATAAAAGGACATCACCATGTGGTAACTGAGGATCTATAACACTGTCTGTCTGGCATACAAAATGTGGAAACAACGAGTCATTTCACAAGCACTGCAAGAAGCAAACACTAGAAGAATACTTTTCCATGTTGAGAGCTTAAAAGCAGATACACACTATTTTTCCACATCCTGTGCATGACATAGTTTCCTGTCAAAACTAAGCAGCATGGAGCCATCAAGTATTGGAGAATATGATAGGGTAGTCAGGCAAGTTAACAAAGAGAAAGGAAAAGAGACAGTGGTCCATTAGTAGTGAAAATCAAAACAACAAAATGCCAGGTCAAGTAAGGTAGCTCCACTTCCTGTTAGTTCATTTTGTCTCATTTCCTGTTACATCATTTCATTTGTGCCTACAAAGGGCTGATATTTAATAGCACATAAGTCAACATGTTACATCAAGAGATGCTTAGTGGTCGTCCCTCCTACATAGTACTAGTATTGATAAAATAATTGAAGATGGAAAATTTCTACTTACCAACCTACACCTCCATATTTTGCAGGTGAATGCACATTGCCTTCATGAAAAGGATAAGAAGCATGTTTAATCAATAAGTATAGCCTGATGTATTTTATGAAAGTTAAATCCTGGCTAACAGGATTACAACAGTGATACAAAATACAAAACCCACCAAAAAGCAGGTATGGGGAATGCCAAGGGAAAAAAAAAAAAACAAGAACTAAGAAAAGTGTAAAGATGATTTTATAATATTTGGCCCTACACACACATCGTTACTTTTCAAGGCTCATGAGAATATAAGCTATTATTGCTATCATTAATCCAGATTATGAATGTGTTTATAACAACAACACAGAAGGATTGAATGTTTGCTGCTTTGGGCCATACACGCCTGTGTCTTTGCCTGTTCTATTGGCAGACTCACTCTGTGTGAAGTAGTTATAACATGGGGGAAATGAGAGCTTAGAGGGACTAACTAGCCTATGGTAATCAGGGCACAGCAGCAAACCCTGCACAGCTTGAACAGGAAGCTTGGGCCTTTCCTCCCATGTGCTAGACAAGTACAGATAAGGCTGTGTTCCGGGTCTCCTAAACTCTCTAGTTCATAAACTGAGAAAGGGGATACAGGAACAATTGTCTTGCAGTTTATCCTAACTATAAAGATAAGCAGTTCCAAGCAGACAGATGACATCCTTCATACAAAGAGAGCAGCCTGGGTGACAGCTACTTCTGCTTAATTGACCCGGAGCCCCCAGTACGAGCATCCACCTCAGAACAGCAGGGACAACCTTGTGGTTCCTTGAACAGTCCCAATGATGCTACAAGGTTGAATTCCTGGCTCAGTCATTTTGCATTTTTGTGCATTGTAGGATATACCACTTAACGTGTCCAAATGTCAATGTTCTCCTCATAAAACAAAGAAAATGAAATGCAACCCTACAGGGTCATTGTAATTTGAAACACACAGGAGAAATATTTCACCCATGCTGGGGTACAGACAGGGTGGGAACAAATTAACAGGAATGTCTGTTCTTCCTGAAACTTTAGGTCTTGTGTTGCTGAGGCCTGAGAGATCAGAAAGGTCCTCTAATGGTGAGGTGTCCTCTGCTGAAGCTCATTCAGGAAAAGGAACTGCTAATCTAGGCCAAGCTAGCCAGGTTACTCCAGTCTCCTTGTATTACCACAGCCAAAAGATGTTTTTGGAGCTTGATCTGTCAGCTTGTGTAGGATATTAGCTGTGCAGCACTGTGTTCTCTTGGTGGTTCTGGCTGATTTATTTCTCACCTGACTTTTAACCAATATCCCATGCACACCTGCAGACTTGAGCTATCTCAGCAAATCCTTCACTACGCTGGCTGTCCCTTGCTAGAACTTCAGCTTCCTGAATAGTATAAACTTGACTTGCATCAATCACATCCACCTCATATAGAAACTACATCTTCCCACACATCAGAGGCTTGCTTTTGCTCAAGCCTTCATGGATGTCAGTACTGCTATTATCCCCACCCTTAAGATTTTTGATTTAACCTTACAATTGATTATTTTCATCAGCGATACGGAGACAAGGACCATAAAGGAAGGCTAACTCCTGTACTCAGACTCTCTTCACAACCTCCCCAAACTTCTAATATTCAAGATCTTAAGTTAAAGATATTGTAATATTGAAACATCATCCAAATTAGTGTATGAATTCCCTGTTTTCTCAGACTACCCTTGGCCTGAGATCTTACCTTGGAATTTGGGTGATCTGAAAAGCTGTTTTTAAAGAAGGAAGGTTCACAAGTAAAATTCAGACCGATCAAAGGGAAGCTCTCCGGTCATGACACTTGGCTCACATATAGAGTCATGGGGCTCCTTTTCCGAGCCCCTACATAAGCAAGCCGGCATCAATCACAGGACAAGCACAGTCATCAGATGAGGGGCATGGGATGCTGGCCTCACCACTCTCCTCGTGACTGGCTAAGTGTCTTAAACCTAGGTTTACTCAGTCATGAGGAAGAAGGGCTGAGACACTTCTACTTCCCTATGCTTTGTCAAAAGTGACTTCAAGCCCATTTTTAAAAGGAAAAAAATACTAAGTGAGTGTTCACCAGTTAACTTTGTGCCATTTCCTAAGAATTCAGGAGAGAAGGGTATACTCAAGTTCAAATATTCAGAGCTTAGGGTACAAGACGGGGATAGAGAAAGTACAGAGCAGGCAAAAGGCCCTGGGTTCATTAGAAGCAATACGGCCAAAGATGTGTTCGTATGCAAAAACTTTGCTTTTATTAAGAAAAATTGAGCCTGAATCATAGATGGAAGGTTTCTAGATACATATTTTTAATGTTACTAAAATATGCTTTGAGGTAAGGATGTGGGGATTTCTAAAAAGAAAATTATTAAAAGCTATTTCTTGGTGTGGTTTCAGTGCTAGCTGAAGACAAGTTAACTACATGACTTCCTGAACTTTCTCAGAGCGTGGAGCCTTTGAAATTCAACTTGAAAGCTTTCAAACCGCATCATTCTTTTCTTCCTTTATTGATTCATGTGAAAAACACTCGATGAGAGTCTGCTGCGTACTACGTCCTATGAAGCATGCGTGTTATAATGACCATGTCAGGGTCCCTGGCAGAGAATGGGGCTGGTAAGGGTAAGAGGGATCATGGCACAGTGGTCAGTGTGTGATCTCCACTGAGACTTCACTACTCTTTTTGTCCTTTTTTTTTTCTTTCTTTCTGTAGCTCACTACTCTATCCTTTTTGGTCATTTCCTCTAAAATCAAGCAGACATTCTCTTCCAGGCTTCTTGAATCTAATTTTCCACACTTTTCTACCTCACTATTCAGTCCTATTATGGAAGTACAGTTTGTCTAATTAAATGCATCCTTATCTTCTAAGATTCATCTTTTAAGTCATCTGTGATGGATGTGAATCCTTAGTAAGTACTCATGAGTATGGGAGCCCAAGGAAACCAATGATGTCAGATTTCCCAGAGCTGGAGTTACAAGCTCTTGTGAACCATCCAGTATGGGTGCTAGAAACTTAACTCTAGGCCTCTACAAAAGCAATATGTAATCTCAACCCACGAACCATCTCCCCAGCCCCCTTATATGCAGTCTCAACAAATATTTAATTTATAATCATCCTAATGAACAAAATGGGATTATATTTAAAATGATGTTTGTTGATGCAAATTGATGATCCTATTCTGATACACTTAAAAAATAGAGGACATTTAGTTCAAATGGACAGACATAGTTCTTGGAACTATGTAGTCACAGGCACACAGACTGTTCTTATATGGCTAGTCCCTTGTCGGCCACTCCTTTTCTTTCCGGTTTTGCTCTGTATGACGAATATTTGATAGAAACAACTGAAAGAGGAATCTATTTGGGTTCAAACTTTCAGGAAATTTTTTTTACTTTTTAGGATTATGATATAATCACACCATTTCTCTCCTCTCTCCCCTCCCTGCAAGTCCTCCATGTACCCCTCTTTACACACTTTCAAATGCATGTCTTTTTCATTCATTATTGTTATGTGCATATATATATACATATGTGTGTGTGTGTGTGTGTATATATATATATATATATATATATATATATATATATATATAAACATTCTGCACTTACTCTGCTAATGTCCCTGGTGTATATGTTTAAAGGGTTGGTGACTTGGTGTTGGATAACCAGTTGGTGTACTCATCCCTGGGGAAGATGATTTGTCTCACTAGCAAAGTGGCAGTTACAGATAATCCTCCAAGACCCATGACTTAACTGGAACTGAGTAGTTGGCTAGGTTTCTAGTACCAAGCATGGTTTCCATCTACCCGAGTGGATCTTAATTCCAAGTAGAGAGCTGTTAGCTACCATTGAAGTCTGCACACCACTACCATACCCTTGGGGTTATCATGCCATGCTGACCATTTTTCTCACTCATAGGTGCCATCACCATGTAGGCTGCTTCCCTCCTTTGGGAGCTTTCTAGGCGCCTTCTGGTACCATGTGAGCTAATCATCAGGGAGTAGCCTTTCAGATCAGTTTCAGTTCTGAAGCCTTGGGCCCTGTTTCTGAAGGACATGATGTCTTCAGTAATCGAGATTTATCTCCCACCTCTGGAGGGGGGGGGCAACCAAGCAATAGGTTGTTTGAACACCCATGACCAACAACTCAAAAAGTGCTCCTCACATCTGGCATTGGGATTTTTGTTAGGTGATCTTTCACTCTTGAAGGGAGCTTATCAGCTCAGTTGAGGAGAGTTCATTATATAACTATATATGTATATGTAGTTCATGATTAGCCTGTTGCTATGAAGTGAGACAAAATATAATGACAATGGAAACAGGTGATGAGACAGAATTACCCACCTCATGGAATCTAGGAAGCAGGGGGGGGGGCAGGACAAGAAATGCCCTCTCAACGGCATGCCCAAAGAGACATGCTCCCCCAGCCGGACCACACCTCCTAAAATTTATACCACCTACAAAAGTCATACCACCAGCTGAGTACCAAGCTGTGGCCAGTCCATATTTATACCACAGCTGGCGTTCTAAAGCTGCCAAGTCAGATCACCAGCCTAAACATTCAGATCAGTCTCTTCATCATCATCTGTCAACATCCAATTGTTAACATTATACATAGGCTTGTTTCACCGTAAGCATTTTACATCTTTGGGGAATCTTAAAAGTACAACCAGTTGTCCATGATTGAAAAGTCTCTCAGAGGAAACCAAAATGTATGAAACAATAAGAGAAGGTGTTGCTGAAATTCTGTTCACCCCGTCTACATTCTACTACCATCCGATTAAAACCATACAGAGACATAGGCAAGGTCTGTACCATCTAAATGAAAAATAGTCGGATGAATGGATGCTGCCAAGTATCCAAGTGTTTGGTATTATGTAGACAAATACATGGATGGCAGCCAGATTGCTAAAATACAGGAGATGGTTTATGAAGATGCCTTCTCATTACCAAGTCTACTACACAGGGCAGGCGATCTTCATCCCAGTTTTCATGTGGAGACTATGGAGAAAAAATGATTTGGAGGAAAGATAAAGGGAGCCTGTCTTCCTGGGTAATATCAGATACTGAACCAAAATAAGTGCTTTTGGCTAGTCTGACAGGTAAGATTTCAGAATCTGGCATTTCTCCATTGTAGCTGACATCATGGTGTTTTACTCCCAGAAATACATTCCTTCCTCCCATTGTGGCTCCAGTAGCCAGGCAAGTATGGGAAGGCAAGTGATGTTTCTTAAAAGCAAAGACAAATATATGGTTCTATTTCATTCACATTAATTTTTAATTTTTCTGCATTTGGATGGAATTAACTCTATAGGCAGAAAATAAAAATGAAAGAAGGGGGAAATACCCTAAAAAGCCCATGTAGACTTTTAACACCCCATTTATCTTACTTTGTAAGACTGGGGCATAACCAGCCAAAAGCTGGAAATTTGATTAGCTGGTCCCATGTATAAGCTATCTCATGAGTATGGCATTTTAAAATATTTTCCAGATATACAAAGCCATATTGTTTTCTTCCCCTGTCTGTATAGAGTTAGCAAAAAAAGATGTTTTAAAAAGGAAAGAAAAAAATAAATTTAAAAATTTCTCTTAGCTACCAAAATATTACTTTTTTCTTAGGAAAAATATTTCGTAAATAATCTTTAAGAGAATATGCTGGATGAACTTTGAATTATGGAAAGCTTTAAATTCGGGGTATCTCCCCCTTTAATTCTCTAGATTTATCATGATTTACCAAAGTTTCCCTCAGTGGCAATCTGATAATTTCCAAGTTTATAAAATACACTGGAGTTTTGGGAAAATGCTCCTGGTGGACAGGAATCCAATTGAAGTCATTTTGAAATGGATACTCAATTTATTGGCTTAGTTGATATGGTGATGATGAAAATCCCTTCTAATCAGATGGATCTTTCCAGTGGATCAAAAAAAAAAAAGGCTTCCCCACTCATCTCTACCTTGTTAAAGCCTTTGCGAATCTCAGGCAATGACTTAATAGTACATATTTTGTCCCTGTCTTCTTTTGTGATGTTTAAACAGCTTAGCAAATTGTTCCCAGAGAGAACTGTGAGTCACAGGACAAATGTTTCAATACAGAAGTTAATGCAAAGCCTTTGCTCATAAGGACTGGGCCAACAGAGTCAAAATCGGGAGACACCGAAGATAATCTGCAGTAGATTCCCTGAGAGCAGAACAATCTAGCTGTAATGCACAAGAGCATTTTGTCCTGGAGGCTCCACCTGAGATCTCCATCCTGTGTCTCATTTCCACCTTGAGCAGAGAATAGAAGCGTGGCCCAAGGCAAAGCAAGGCCCATTTCTCTAAACTCTTGAATAGAGTCACCATTGGCAAATGCAGCTGAGTTAACAGTGTGAGCTACAGTACATATATTCACCTGACACTTGTCCAAAGCTTTGGGTAGTGAAAGGTTAGTAGCAGGCTTGGGTGGCCCAACTTCAGCTGATTTTTATTATCTGAACACTTGTGTGGAAATATGTTTGAACACTAATAAAACCCAAGGTCTTTTTCTGTTCTGCTGTATGCAAATGAACATGCTAATATCTGCTGCCTCCAGGAAGGGTGAAAAATATACCCATTCTGTCCATGAGCAACTTCTCTGCCTTGGTGATTGCAGCTTGAAAAGATCTCCATACTCTAAACTCTCTACAAACATTAGACCTGGGAACAGGAAGACAGTAGGGAGATAAGGGGCTTTTCCTGGGTCTGGGGCCACTTCCTGTAGCCTGTAGGTCTTCATGGACTGGAATGATTTGCTTACTGGCTCCTTAGTCCACTCATTCTGGAGGACAGTCACCCAACAGCAAACTCATGCTGATGATAGCTTTTAATCATGGAAGGTGTACAGATATTCTTACAATGCAGAAACAGCCATCAGTCATATGACAGTGTGAACATATGCTACTCTAAAATGTGTAAGGCTTTAAACTTTTAAGTGAAGACTGTTTTCTTATCATTCATATTTCAGAAAATAAACCTAATCACGTCCCCTCAAAGCACAGGTTTCAATTTTACAAATACGAATTTGTCCAAGTGGATTTTATAAGAAAATCACAAATGTATAAGACCCATAAATATTATTTCTTTCTCTCTCCACACATGGCTCAAACTATTATATTTTATTTATAACCAATTCACCATGCCATTCACATTTCTAAACAGAGATTTTTAGGAATGAGTTTTTACTTTTTCCTTGGTTCACACATATCACATCTTGCTTGAAAAGAAGTTGCCTGAACTTTAACTAAGGAGTTTCACATGTTCTCCTCATCTCAAATGCAGTCTCTGCAGGGAATAATTTCCTGTGGGAAGTATATGGGTGAGAGTGTCTCTGTATCTACAGAAAAGTCAGAACAGCTGCAAGTTAAAAAAAAAAAAACCTATATAGAAAAATGTCAAACCAGGGGCATTTCTACCTCTCCTCTGAGTAAAACCAGCCCTGGTTCTGCAAGTACTTACTAAAAGAGAATTTGTTAATAAAGATGATGGCTCAAATCCAGGCTAGGTGGCACTAAGAAGAAATCCACTATTTTTCTCTCAGCATTACAGAAAATACTCTTAAATACCATTTGTCATATCTGCCTTCCAATGATTAATGTGGTATGTTTCTCTCTCTCTCTCTCTCTCTCTCTCTCTCTCTCTCTCTCTCTCTCTCTCTCTCTTCCCTCTGTCCATCTTTCCTACCTACCTCCTCTCCCTGCCTCTCTCATAATCAGTAATCATACCTAGGGTTTCACTAGTCTCTGAATTTACTGTTCATGTCAATGGCAGAATTATGTAAAATGCAATGCTAACCTCACTGTGCTGAGTGCAACAAATTAAACATGCATTCACACATTTGAATATAAGTACGGCTTGAATATATTGTGCATGTATTCATATATAATACTGTGGTTATTTTGCATACAGATTAAAAAATATATAATATTGATCTCATGCACACACACACAATATAATGAAGTTTTATCATTGGGTGGCCATTCAGATTAAAAGAGTGCTAAAGTATATACATTTATAATACTTTAAAATATGTGAAGAATATGGCACACATATTTGTTCAGGCAAGAGATACTGTGTTTGGTAAGATGCAAGCAGTGCCCAAATTACACCCCTGGGAACTTTTGAACTACAGGTTAGAACATATCAGAACATCTGTGAGTGGTCTAGTACATGAGCTCACTTGCAAAGATATAGGGTTGTTGCAATGCATATCAGTAGGTTTCAATAATCACCTCAGAATTCATTTTAAATCACTTTGAAATCAGACACACAGCTGGCTTTGAACATCAAAATTAAATGCAAACAGAGATGAGGAGGTCATTAACCCTTAACTTTTCATATCCTTTTTCAGCCATGTTGTATTAGTATTGGACTTACGTTGCTAGTCTCTTCAGAAATATCCAGAGTGATTCTGAACATTATGCTAGATATCTAAGGGTTGTCAGGGCAAAGGTAAGAATTTCAAAGTGTATGATGTATCGTGATGATAAAAATTTCTCTCAAATGGAAGCATAGAGTTAACACAAACATGGAAATGTTTACGGCGTTTCAACCATAGACAAAGAGTAGTAGACAACCAAGAAATGCAGAGAATGGGAGAATTCCCTAATTGGCAACTATAAACTTCCTGGTAACATTAAACAGACTGACAAGGTTGTATTTAGATATTTTATGATGGGGAATGGCCTTCTGCATATCTTTATCTTATTGGTTGATGAACAAAACACTCTGGCCAATATTGCAGCATAATAGGCGGGTCTAGGAGATGATGAAGATTCTGGGAAATGTAGGCAGACTGAGTCACCATGTAGGCTGCCAGAGAAGTAACACCATGCTGGACATAACCAGGTAAGCCATAGCCTGGTTAGTAATTAAGACAGAGCTAGCCAATAAGAAGCCCTAGCCAACAGCCACAGCTTTATAACTAATATAGCATCCATGGGGCTGAGAAGGGCAGCAGGACCTGCAAGGCCAGGAAGCTCATATGACATTTAAGTGTGCAGGTGTGCGTGTGTAATACAATAACAGCTAAAGAAAAAAGGTCTATGGACTTCAACAGGAAACAAGAAGGGATGGTACACAGACGGCATTGAAGAAACGAAGGGGGGAATAATGTGATTATATTTTAATTTGAAAATGTTCATTTAACTTTTTAAAGAATAGGAAAATGTCAACATAGTGTCAAGATTAAAGATTTATCAGTGACTAGTATACAATAAAAAAAACTGGAAATATGGGAAACTACTAGGAAATAATCCACAAGTCAATGCATCTTCACAAGAATTTAGTTTCAAGGTTCTTGGGATGTTTATCCACTTTACATCTAAAACAGCAATAAACAAAGTAGTGTCATTTGTTTCTCTAAAGATTTTTATTGCACCTGTTTATTTCTATGTCAGGGGCATGCACAGACACGTGACCCCTGTGTGGACACAATAGGATAGCTTGCAGGGGTTGGTTCTCTTCCACCATGTGAGTCCTAGCAACTGAACTCTCTCTGGTCATCAGTCTTGGTGGAAACCACTGAGCCATTACACTGGCCCTTTTTATTTCTTTTTGAAAATGGTCTACAATGGGTTTCCATAAAAAGTAACTATTGAGTGGAAGTTTACAATGTTTAATATAAACAATTGAAGAGATGTGTGAAAATAATCCAAAAGGATGAAGGGATAATACATGTAAAATTTAAGTGTAACAACCAGTTCTAACCAAAACAAAGAGTAAATGCGGAGCAAAGCATCAGCACTGGCCTGAAGTTACCTTAAAGGAGTGGTCAAATTTTGCTCTATTTTACTTATGAACAATGTCTAGGAAACTAGAACATAAATCAGTCTTGTGGCTCTACTCAGTTTCATAGATTTGGTCTCTGTACAAACAAAACTTCACGATGAACCTGACTATAGAGAGTTCTATTGGTTTTCTAAGTTAAATATGATGATGAAATTAGTGCAAAGATAGTAGTTAGCCCTCTGTCACTGTTTTAAACTCTCTGGATTCAGGTTAGGAATGTGCATTGACCTTCTGTGTTCTACATAGTGCTTAGATGCTTATTGTCAGCCCTCATCAAAGAACCTCCTTTTTGAAGCATCATTGGCTGCTACAGAGACACAAAACTGATCAAAATGAAAACAATTAGTAATTTTGAAATGCCCATCACCAATTGACACATCTCTAAAGCAAAACCTTTACCTGAGGCTCAGGGACTATCATAGGCAAGGGGGAGGTGGCGGAAAGATCGTGAACACCAGAGGATCAAGATACCCACTTCTATATAGTAAGTCTTCTAAACATGATAAGGAAGCTGGAGCCTTGAAACTACAACAGTATGGTTTACAAACAAGAAGTGTATAATGACAGCATCTATTGACATGTCAACATGGGTAGGGAAAATTCTACAAGGCTCAATCACAGGGTGAAGAACTACAGGTAAAAAACAGCTGTGGAAAGACAGAAAATCAATCCTCTACTTGAAAGAGTGGCTCCATACATTATCTAATCCCCAATGAACAACCCTAAACACATGACATATGAGCAATACTAAATGAGGTGAATATGTTATGGTTGCATATGTTATGTGTGTGTAACTAATAATTATAGAAGAAGAGATCCTGAATTTGAGAGGCAGTTGGGGAAACACAGGAGTTGTAAGGGAGAGAAGGAAGGTAAAAATGATGTAAATTCAGCACATGTATGAAACTCTATAAATATAAAATTAAGAAAATGTTATTATGTGCATACTATATGTCTCTGCACATGAGTGCAGTTACACACAGAGGCCAGAAGATGGCTTCAGATCTCCTGAATATAGGCAGTATTAACTGGCAGACAAGAGTGCTGGGAACCAAAAGGGTTCTGTGCAAGAACGGTGCCTGATTTGAATTTCTGGACCATCTCTCCAATCACATTTGAATTTTTAAGTGGCATTAAAACTTAAAAGAATATATGAAAATTGAATGGAAACTGTAATAAAATACTCATTGATTCAAAACAGTACATACACCAGTTATGCTTCATATAACATAATGAAACATGGGAAAAATAGAGACAAGTAAAGTAAAAGAATAAATTAGATTTATATAATTTATGAAGTAAAACAATTTAAAGAGGAGTTCTTTTATAATTGAAGTTTGACTTTTTGCTTTAAAATTCTAATAACTGATCATAGTATTACCTAACATCTTGTCAAAGAGTTAAGTAGTGTTGACAACATAAATGCAAAGAAAATCTCTTATTCATGCTTTATGATGAGATAAACTGGTGAGGTAAAAATACAAAGACTGCTTGAGTAATACCAGACATGAACATTTGCAGTATATAGAAAGATTTAAATGTTTTAGATAGAATTCATTTTTTAAAAAGCCATATTGGTCCATTCTCAGAAATGGCCAGCTCTCAGGAAGTGTTTGAAAAGGGGGATATTTTCATTGACTATGAACTATCCTTCATGGAAGAGTAGCGTGGAGGTAACCTAGATGCTTGCAAGTGATGAAAATAATTTTATTTCCTATTTTCAGGAAAACTTAAGTCTTTCACTTATACCTATATGACCTATATCATTAAACAAATGTTAGGAAACAAAGCCATATTACTCTGAGGCAATTTTAAAGAAAGTGTCAAAAGGTTAATCCAATTCTACACTAAAGCATCCCCATAGTTCTCCAAAGTAAAGTTTAAAATGTATAATCTAGTCTCCTGTGTCTCTTAATCCTTTTCACCTATGATTAGTTCCTGTTTATGTTAGCAAGTAAAAAAGATTGAATGTTGGTCAAAGGTTCTCAGAGTGTATTTTCCTTTTAACAAAAATCAATATCCCCAGGAAATGTAAGTCAATCTTTATAGGAATGGCCTCTCAATAAGTAATAATAACAAAAATAGTTGGGTTCCCTAGTTGAAGCAAGTGGGTTACTCACAACTCAAATAAAAATCAAAGCTGGCTACTTACAATGTTCAAACTGTTAGGCTTTCTTTAAGATTTGGATCAACATCTGAGTCTTGTAACTATGCTTAATTGAATATTAAGAACTGTCACTGAAATGGAAGAAAAATAGTGATGATGTAATAGCCTACTGTGGAGATTATTCTTGTCTGGCAATGTGGACTATTTCAAACCACACTTCACAAGTTTTGATATTTCTGACATCTTAATCTAAAGTAGATACTGTTTAAAATCCTCTGATCACAAAAGTGCTCTAAAATATGAGCCATTTAAATATGCATTTCCTGCCAATTAATGCCAACTAGTGACAGTAAAGGCATGTTTCATTACAGGTCTGTAAAGAAACCACAGAAAAGGAATATAAAGGAATTATCTAGCACATACACACTCATAAACTCTCATGCTGCCATGGAATAAACAGACTCCACACAGTAGTGCTTTACTCTTCCCTGAAGTATGATGATGGGCAATTCCTTAACATAAAATATTAGATTTTGAACGTAGTTATTAATCATATTCAATATCCAATTTAGGACTGTGTGAAAAGTTGTCAAACTTACAGAGAAAGACTCAAGTTAGTTTACATAGTAAATTATTTTCCCATCTGAGTATATGAATATTTAGACAGAGATACTGATTTTGGAGCCTAACAGTAAGTTGAATGTTGTCTCAGACCATTATGTCCAGGGACAGGAAATACAAGGCCATTGTGATAATGTTATGTCTACGTTAATTATCTACTAAAAAAATGTTTTATATTTAGCATGCACACAAGCAAGACATAGACAACTAGGTAGGAAAAAACCCAACTTCAGCATAAATAAGAAAGGGATTCAAACCCTGAACATGTGTTGGTGTGGTTAGACTGCTCTCCTGCCTCATTGTGAGTACCCAAAAGAAAGAACTGCTTTAAATAACAAACACTTTACCATAATAAATGTATTTTACCCCCCACAGAAGTAAGCATCACACAGTATTTTCAAGTTATATACAGTTCCCACATTATTTAGTCACCCTTCTAACTGCGATGATGCTCACAGCACCTGGCTGATTAGAGTTCAGCTGACTAAAGGTAAACAAATCTCTTACAGAGTAGATGGAGTTCAGTGAAGTCCCTGCAACCTGTTTATTCTCTAGTAGTCTATTAGGACCATATTTGTCCCATAGCTTTGGGACCATTTCACTGTATGAATGTTAGGGGAAAATGGGCATTATAACACCAACAACATTCAGTTTCCAGCCCAATAATATATTTAAGAAATTTATTTTTACCAAATGAATACATTCAGATATTATTAATGCTTTTAAGACACAGGAGACATGCAGCTGATATTTGGGTCGTTGTTTCTGCAGAGAAAAACATGCAAATGTTTAACTTCTATTACTTAGTAAGAAAGAGAATGCCTAAGCACATTGTCTTACTTAGAACATCTAAGGTTCAGAACCCAAATCAAATACCTTCCAGAAACATATTTAAAGGCATGAGATTAATTCTGTTTCCTTTTGCCTTTCCAAGTATGCTGTGTCAGTGTAACTTTTGGCCTCTCTTCAATAAAGAGTGCTTTTGGCAAAAACAGGAACATTTTCTCAACTCTGTAGGCTATGAGGACTAGTGGTTCAGCACTCGACAGCATTGTGGTTATTATCGCCGAGTCTCTGGTTTCAATATACATAACTCTTTCCTCCTGAACATTCATATATGTGAAATCCAACTACCATCACAAGGCATAGAACAATAATATGTTCAATGGTGGCATCTGGTCATCTTGACCTGACTCTGTTTTCCCAAATCTTCCTGACTCATGGAAGGTAGAATATTATTAGATTGACATTTTCATGCTTAGAACAACTTTTAAGTGCCAAGTGTAAGAGCCCTTTCTTTCTTTCTTTCTTTTTTCTTTCCTTCCTTTCTTCCTTCCTTCCTTCCTTCTTTCTTTCTTTCTTCCTTTCTTTCTTTCTTTCTTTGGTGGAAACACCACTCCTTTGCACACCCTCTCACAGAATCAAGAATTTTCCTGTGAGTAGATTTCTGAGAATCTGAACACACGGAGGACATGTGAATATATAAAATGACAATAAGGGTCATCATTGCTCAAGTAGATGTGAAACACCGGAGAAGAGCTAGAGTTCTGACCAACAGTCCCTGAGGCTGTGTGACATCTAAAGAAGAGCTCACTAAGTCTATTGGCAGGCAAATTGAAACTCTGGAATTGAGATTTCTCCCCCCAAGACGCTGGGCACAGTCCTGGTTTTAGATCCATGATTTGCCATGGTGCTACCTTCATATCACTGCTTACAGAGTACAAACTATCATGTCTTCATAACTGAGGTGTTCCTCTGTCCTACAAAACACAGAGAAAACATCCTCCTAACAAAGGACACTAAGGTCTTGTCAGTAGGGTGATGTGGGATGAGCTTCAGCATTTTGCTGCTAGGAAATTTCAGTAGAATATTTAAGGGGAAACAGCAGCATTTTCCCTTTGGCTTTGAATTGCCTTAGCCTCATTTGCCAAGAAGTACATCCACCTCACTTTAGGAGAGCCTCTTTTCCATAGAAGGATGTCCGTGAGAACAATCCAGGCCTTCTTATTGTGCTGAGGTTGAGCTTGAGCCAGAGCAGAAACCACCTTCACTTATTTTTACTCTGTGAAATTTTAAAATGTTACCTTAAAAGAAACAGTAGACCATTGGAGGGGAAGAGATATCCTTTTTCAAAGACTTCTGTCTCACAAATGCATACATGTATTTCTAAATAGCGAGTTAATACATAGATTGGCTTAGTTGTATGATTACTGTTTTCCTAGAAGACTGGAGGCTTTTGTTGTTCATTAAAGCCAGGGGCACTCAACCTACACATTGAGCTTTTATGGTAATGCAGTTCTGCCAATTTTTCTTGATAGTTTAAACTTTGGAAGGCTGTAAACATGGTTAAAAACGCAATATATGTGCTTGGAAAATAGTAAAATAAGTCTAATGTCTAATAACTATTAGCATCGTGGTGGCCACACTAATTTGCTTACTTTACAGATAATCATAGACAAAAAAGATTTAGAGAAATGAATTTGTGGAATATGACTTGTTTCCACTAATAATTATGTTAGTAACATCTCATATATAACTGAATACTTGTTTCCCACAGTCTTCCCTAGCCAATAGATAATGGGAATTAATGTTTTCCTATATACAACCATTTACATAACTCATTAAAGAACTTTTAACTGTTTGCTGTGCAAAAATTACACATTACGTTTTGTTACGCCATTCCCTTCAAAAGTACCTTGCTGCTATTTCTCTGAGTAGGTTTAAATGTAACCTGTATTTTTATTTTTAAAGTAAATAGTGTGTTGTAGTGTAGATGTCCCATTATTTTCCCCATGTGATAATAACATGTTTCTAGTTTTTAACAATTCATTTCTATATTATTTTTTTTTAAATTTACATAATATATATTGGTCATATGTAATGTGATTCTCCACCCAATTCTGGTCTCATAGCCACATCAGTCCCAAATGAACACACAGACACTATATTAATTATTAAATTGTTGGCCAATGACTAGCATTTCTTATTGGCTAGCTCTGTCTTAACTATTAACTCATTTCTATCAATCTTAGTATTTTCACCTGGTGTTGGCTTACCAGGAATGCTGGACCTTCAACTCCTTTGCCTGCCTCATGTAGCAGGCATACACACACACACACACACAAACACACAAACACACACACACACACACACACACACATATAATAAAATAAGAAGCCATGAGTTTAATAAAAGAGAGGAAGAGGAGCATATTTGAGGGTTTGGAAGGAAGGAAGGGAAGGAAGAAATTATCTTATTATAATGTAATCTCAAATATATGTATATATATTTAAAAACATCTTCCATTCCTTATTTGATGCAATTGTCCACCTACTTCATGTCTACATGCAAACATAAAACCAACTCTGTCACTTTAGTGCAATTGCCAGAAATAAAATTTAAATTTCTAAATACAAGAAGTTTTCACGTTGTCTTAACTACTTTTCAGTAGCTTGCAAAAGACATATTAGCTTAGGGGAGCATTTGAGGATCACTGCTTCCTGTGGAAGAAGCAGTGGGTTATCGTGGCTGGCTGGCTGGGTGAGTGGTCGAATGAATAACTAGGACTAACTGGCTTTCCATTTTTCTGTACTCTCCTAATTCACAAGGTCTATCATCATTTGTGGAAGTGTATTGCATTAAAATGATTAGGTGTAAAAGATTAAAACTACTAAGCAACAAAGCCTCAACAATAAGGTATCATTAAAACATGTACTAGAATTTATAAGGCACTTTGAATAAAAGTTAAGAACAGTAACACTTCAAAAATTCAATAAAATTCAGTAATGAAAATTTGTACTCAACATACATTGCTCTGTGTCTGATGATATTATATAAAGCTATTTTAGATTTTGTTTTTAAGTGACACAGAGGGGAAAATGCCATATTAATTGAGGAAGAAAGTCTTTGAATAGGAATACATTGACTTCTAAATTATTGGCCTTATCTTGCTCTTTTATGTATGCTCAGAATAGTGACAGCATTTTCAACAATGTTCCAAAAGCCATTTAGCTCACAAAGTGGAATTATTGTGATACGGTACACTTAATGCGCTTCTTCTTCATAGCATCTTATTTCATAAAAATCAATTGGATTTTATGCCTTGCATAGGAGCCCTTCTTCTACACTGAAGTCAGAGCTATTATGGGCAAGCTGGGCAGATATCACCAAATGCATTAGAACCTTTCTATAACACTTATTGTTGTGTAGGATAAGCCATAAGCACTCCACCACACTGCACTTTTTCTAACATAGCCATTGTAGAACTCTTTATAGAGAACCATTTATATTATAAACGTAGGCAACAATGTCTTGAAACTTTTCCAGAAGAGTAGATGTATTTTCATTTGAAAAATGAAACAAGAACAGAAAGCACTTGCCCCATTGCAAAGTGTACACAGAATGAGCATTTAGCACATAGCTGGCCTGTGGTAAGCACATGCCAGACAATGTGTAAATTCATACATAAATGAAAGCAATTTTCTCATATTTGCAGGGATGGCAAAAAATGAGAGTTCCAGATAAGGGAATGCAGATTCCATCCAAATAGAAAAAGAAATGGCATTCGATTTGAATATAAATAGAACTTGGCACATGGCTTATTTCAAGTTGCACACGGAGTTCCCTAGTGTTTGAAAGTCTACTTGCAGGTAAGGTCTCAGATGAGGATTGCATCCAGGCTCTTCAGAAAATCTCGTTCCATTCCGGTTCTATCTGAAACTTCCCCGTTCAACTCTTAGTAAGCCTCAGTCTATGGATTTCCTTCCTGGCTAGTAATGGACAAAGGATATCCCTGACATTGTCCTCAGTGAAAAAAATCTGCAAAAGCCTTCACTGGCATCTCTCTTCACTGTCTGTCTTTCCACAGATGGAACACGGAGGGAGCACCCCTGCGTGCTTAATTCCACTTAAATCTCCTTGCAAGTGATTGGGTAACTTCAGGGGTACTTTTGCCCAGCCCGAGGAGCAAAGGAAAGGGCACGAGGTAGCTGCCATGAGCTATAAACTACAGTGAAGAAACTAAGATGCTCGGAATATATTTTATCCTTTTAGAACATTTATTATAACAGTTATCTGTTATACCATTTATATTCTTATAATTTTCTTCAGCTTTTGTATATATACACACACACACACTTATGGTTTCACTTTAATGCATAGTTAGGTAGAATCATGAATGTTGGGGCTTTCTTAATGCAATATTTTTTTGATTCTCCTCCTCTTTCCATTGATTTATTCCCCCCCCAAGATAAACATTAACAAATTGACATAGTCACTTGTATGTCTTAATAGTTTTCTCATACCATACAATCATCTATAAATATAAATGTCTGTACATATACTGTCATACAGCCCTGGTTATATTTCCTTCAGGCAATAGAATCCACTATAAGTATTGTTAACTACAAAAGGAAGTTATGACTTGTTTCCACTCATACGGTTTCTCCAGGTAGTCATTGCCCACAAATGCCCAAAACATGAAACTTACAGAAATCACTCTTGTACAAATATAAATTTTGTCTTTTATTCCAAAAAGTAAAATGTTATTTTAGGATTATAATTTTTTGCTGTCATGGTGATATCATTAAAAAGTACATTTTATTCTCTCCTTTTGAGGTCAACTTTTTTTTTTTTCTATTTGGAAAAACTTACACATTCCTTTTCCTTTGGGGGGATTTTGGAAAGCTGTGTCAGTTAGTGCTACATTTCCTTTGTGGAAACCAAGCTGGTCTCTCAGTGCATAATCTCCTAGCTTCAGCCTTAACAATTCCTTTGCGATGCCTGCTTATTTTGTTGTTTATGTTTCATCTATTGATTTCACTACAACATTATTATATTTCTAATGTTAACCTACTACATGTTTAGTAAATGACCTCTGAACATATTGTCTAGTTTGCCTCTTGTTTTAATCTCCCTTTCCTCCTCTGTTGCTTAAATACTTGTATCATTTGAGTGACGACTTCAGATGCAAACAGCGAGTAGCTTCATTTTCTGCATAGTGGCTCATATCCACTGCAGTCTGAGAAGAAGACCTGTGTCCACAGAGAGATTTTGTCATGGCATGCACATGTTTCCGTAACTATTCACATCACGGGTTTTTTTTTTTTTGTGTGTGTGTGTGTGTGTGTGTGTGTGTGTAACAAGTCTTTTTCCCTAGAACTTCTTCATTTTGCTTGTCTGAGTCTTGTCAGTCTTTCCCAGGTTGATACTCTGGCTATTAACTACCCTAAGTCATATTACTTTTCTCTCTCCCAAAATGGAAAGTGAAGCTTTCCATACCATATTATAGGGAGGGGAGCAACAGGCAGGGTGCCTTGTTCCACTGGCATTATGGAATGAAATCCCTCCAATTTCACATCTCTTCATACATTCCTTGCCTCAGGAATTAAATGGTAGTAACCTTGCCCCTCGATGGTGCCTCAGCATCTTGTCTGAATCTGGTGTTGTTATCTATGCTCTGTGTCCTCTAGCCTCTCAAAAGGTTAAGTTCTCAGTGTTTCTGTACAGCAGTCCTTACTGGGGTGTTCTGGTTCCAATCTCAAGCCTGTCACCTGAGCCTGGAATCAGAAGCCTCCTCTCACTGAACCTCCTTTGTGTTATATTCAAGAAAAAGGAGTGAGCTGTCTATTGTAGCTACCTTCTCACACCCTCACCAGTGATCAAAGCAGTAAAATACACTGATTGTGTGATTGTTCCACAATGTACTAGAACAAATCCAGTGAAACGTGGTCATCAATGTCTTGATTCATTGGGTAAAATTCTTTAGTGGCAAATTCACTTGCTTATCCTCCTCATTTCCTCCAGAATTGTTCATCATTTCATAATGGGAACATCCTCTTCCTTCAAGGAATTCTTCAGTAGGGGGTGTGTTCTTCCTATTGTAATTATATATTGCTTTCTGCCTCCACAGGAAGGATCCTCTGCAGATGGACTCTGCTGTCATCATAATGGTGCTTGTATCTGTCCATCCCTTTGCAAGCTGTGCAGATATGAGAAACTTCAACTTCACTAAATTCAGTTCCTTCAGGTAACAAGTTAAATTAATATTACTTACCTTATAGGTATCATTAATGCTCAAAAGTGGTGATGAATAAAAATATTGGACTTGGGTTATTACTGTGCTTCCCAATGCTTTTACTGTAGTTACAATAACAGCATTAATTAACCAATCTTCCATGTTGGCTAAAACCAACATGTGGAGTCAGTGATTACTCTGAGAGTAACTCATAGACTCTGTGAAAATCAGAGTGAACTACTGAGCCAGAGAGCTTAGAACGATACTGACCTGTTATGCTGAATTTTGATTAAAGAACACCCTAATTGAACTTATTTTTAAGACAAATGTCAGAAGAAGATTAGACATATAGGTGAAATGAAATGGGATGGTCAAGAATAATAGATGTATTTATAACTTCACAATGTCTTCACTAATGCTGATATACCAAGTAATGTGTCGCTGCAGCATTTTGGTGCACACATGGTTCTTATTCGGCTCCGTCCCTCACTGCCCCTCCAGTTCCTTATACCGCTTTTACCTCTCTTTCTGCTCTGCCCAAGAGTCGTCGCTTCGGCTTTCATGGTGTTCCCTTTTCCTTCTTTCTTTTTCTTCTTTGACAATATCTAAATGTGAAAAATCTTAGCGAGATTCGAAGATTTCATGCACACAGGACAAGGTATTTTTAATGAAGTGAATACTTTTTCTATTCTCATGCATGTTTTCTCTCTCTTTTTTAATAGCTTCCTTTCAAAATAAATGTCTGCATGTTCATAAGTGCAATGTTTTTAAACACAAATAATTGAAACTTATAACATAGATAATCAAGTAGAAAAATTAAAGCTGTGGAAAACTGTTTGGTTATTATTAAACAGCCACTTCATATAGCCAGTGAAATATGGCTTTGGTGCAGTAAAACAAATCTTTTTATATGCTCTTCTCAGTATTACTCCAAGATGATATGATTTCAGTACTGCTTAAGGAAAGACTTCAGAGTTCTTTATACTTGTGTATTGTCACAAATGCATATTTTAGTAAGTTCATTTGAGGCAGAAATGTAATTCTGTAGTGTATATACTTAAGCGCTTAACAAAAAAAATCCATGTTTTATTTTTATGAGTGAAATCAAATTAACACCTAACACCTTCCCCTATGCTTTGGTGATTTCTTGCTTTCCTTCCTGGATTTGAAGGCCAGAGTCATACACAAAGAAAAAAAAATATCTAAATGAACATTTGCTATCCCTTTCACTTAGACATCATCCCTCAGAAATGGAATGCAACAGTACCTGATATGGTGAAAGGAAAAATATTTTATCTTGGAGGTTATAGTCAAATGTAATATATAACACAGAACTGCTCTTTCTCGGGAAAAATGGTATTTTATTACCTGAAAGAACTGTGAGGATATCAAAACCATACAAATGGTCTGAGCACATCTTCAGACTATTTATGTAAGAAGTGTTTTAAATGCACTGAAACCTTTCCCTGAGCTAAGGGACCGGTGGTCATGGGAGCTCTCTGGAACTCTGCTGTTTCTGCATCTCTTAAGGAAATGAATAAATTTAAGAGCAAAATGGTAGTAGAAGATCCTGAATGGTCCTATAGAATTGCAACACACAGAACTACCAGACACCTAACCCTTTACATTTAGCTTCAAAGTCAAGACCTTCTCCTGGACTCCGTGCCCTTGCTTCTCCTGCTTGTTCATGACATTGCAGCCGGCTGCAGGCTGAACCAGATAACAAGGTGCGCGGTGGTCTGCAATATAAAAGTTTATCTTGGCAGGCAAAGGAGCTTTAGCTTAAGCTCCTCATTGTCTTTAAATGAGAGTTTAAGAAACTCGGCAAAGTCTTCTAATGGAAGCTACATAAGATTGTTGTGGATTTGTAGATCCTGCTCTACATAGACTTAGCATGCATTATCATAAGACAGAGGCAGAATTTCTCTAATTTGGAATAGATCCTATTAATTCTCCAAAATGCCTTTTCATCAGCCTTTGAACATTTCTAGTAGGTAGATTAACACGGTTCAAAGTAACTGAGAAGCATCCCTTAAGTTACCATCTCATTAAGCTCTGAAGTGGCTGTTAATAAGATAGCTAAGAAGGGGCTTCCAGCGTGAATCTTTTCAGTAATTTGATAGGAAACGAAAACACTGGCCAACGAGAATGGAAGTTGTTAGTTACACATGTGATTTCTCAAAGAGGGGAACCTGGAAGATGAAGCAGCGGCTCCTTCACAAAAGCCACGCCCCCTCAACCCCAGGCTGGGAGAAAGAGCTGCAGTCTGCAAGTGGGTGCTCCAGGGAAATCATTTCTCTAACAGATTTGACACATCTTGCAATGGATTCACACTGGCTTGGCAAGCAAATGGATTAGCTTTGATGGTGTTGCCAATAAAGCCGCAGTCTTTTGTTGCTGCACAAACACATTTCTCTCTTTCTTTATATGGCCTCCAGCAAACTACACATGTTACTTTTGTTTGGGTAATTTACTGTCTTGGAAAAGGAAGTATGAACCGAATTTTCAGAGCCAAGCCCTGAGACTCCTTGGCTGGCCGTGTCGGGATCATGGGTTTCAGGAATATCAGCGCAAAGCTTTCCCTGATCAAATGGAAGTATTCAGAGAGGAAGAATAACCCTCTTGCATCCAACCAGCAACATTCCTCTGAATCGTCCTTCACAGGGCCTGGCTTTCACAGACCATCTGTTTCCACACAGACTACATGTTTTGCTTTAAACATTACTCTTCGTTATCTCACCAGCCAAGCCCCCAGCCCCCAGCCCTGTTACTTACTATCTACAGGATTAATAAAGACTCCGGAATGAGAACTCTAGCTCACTCCTCAGCTTCTCTGAATTGCCATTATCCCTTCTTCATTTAAAAAAAAAAAAACAAAAATTTACACTTAAAAATGGGAGTCTGCATTTCTTTGGCATATCTAGATACTCAAATCAATGCCAAAATGTGCTTATTTGATAGCTTGATTGCTTTTGATATTCATATTTTCTTCACAATTTTGCATAAGTTTTTCTGATCAAAATCTTCTGCTCACATGATTTGATGATTAGACAGGAAGCTAGTCATTTATAAGGAATAGAAAATAATTTTTCATTGTTTTATTTAAAAGACTAGATAGGATGATCTTTTAGCTATAAAGAGATGAATCATTTACTTAAAATACAGTGATCGTAAGCCTTCCCTTTAAAAAATAAAGCAATATTAACTTATCCATAGCATTTTTTATGGAATTTTCATCATTTGAAACTAAAAAGATAAATAAATAAAATGT
The DNA here is from genome assembly GCF_943737965.1 of Phodopus roborovskii. Lineage (NCBI taxonomy): Eukaryota > Metazoa > Chordata > Mammalia > Rodentia > Cricetidae > Phodopus > Phodopus roborovskii. The sequence continues at coordinate 12,305,966 of NW_026126461.1, forward strand.
AACTTTTTTTTTTTTCAGAATCTCAATATGGCCATTAGGAACATACCGATTAAAATCACGGTGAGACAGCATGCCAGCCATAGAAGTGCGAAAGTGAGGGAGATAAGGAATGAAGAGAACTTGTAGAGTGTGGAGAAAATCGAGCCTGTGGGTATCTCTGGTGAGATGTAAAATAGTAATTCATTGAATGGCAAGTTCTTGATAGGATTAAAACAAAATTACTAGTAATCTTATTTCTGGATACATACACAGATGAAGAGGAAGTTGAGGCTTGGACAGACATTTTACACTGACTGATACCCTTAGCAGCAACATTCCCCAAAACGGAAACAAACCAACTGTGCTGGAGAGTCTTATGTCAACTTGACACAAGCTACATTTATCAGAAAGGAGAAAACTTCAGTTAAGGAATGATTCCATGAGATCCAGCTGCAGGGCATTTTCTCAACTGGTGACTGATGCTGGAGAGTCCTAGACCTTTGTGGGTGGTAGTGTCCCTGGGCTGGTGGTTCTGGGTTCTATAAAAAAAAAAAAAAAAAAGCAGGCTGAGCAAGCCAGTAAGCATCATCCTCCATGGCCTCTGCATCAGCTCCTGACTCCAGGCTCCTGCCCTGCTGGAGTTGCTGTTCTGGCCTCCTTTAGCGATGGCTATGATGTGGAAATTTAAGCCAAATCAACCCTCTCCTCCCTAACTTGCTTTTGGTCATGGTGTTCCATTGCAGCAATAGCAACCCTACAATAGCAATTAATGAATGAACAAATTAGGGTGCACACATACAAATACTGTTATATAGCCTTTAAAAAGCTGTAAATTTCTAATGCACACTACTCCAGGTATGAAATTTGATGGCACCATTTTAAGTGAAACGAGATGGGCACCAAAGAACAAATTCTATATGATTCCATTTACATGAGTTCCACAAAGGAATCAGCCTGATGGCGATAGACCACAGTGTGCTGGTTGCCCTATTCTGGGAGAGGGAGGAAAAAGCAGAGCTGTTTAATGGCTATTGTCTCTATCTGAGAGAGGCAAGCTGCATGGCCATATAATGTGCTACATGCCACTGAATAGCATGCTTAAAAATTGTAAAACTATGTTATGACTATTTTACCACAATATGAATCTTTTGTTTTGAAAAATGTTTATGAGCTGCGCAGTGGTGGTGTAATCATTTAATCCCAGCACTGCACTTGGGAGACAGAGGCAGAGGCAGAGGCAGGGAGATCTCTCTGAATTGGAGGCCAACCTGATCTAGCAATTGAAAAATCGAGTGCCAGGACAGGCTCCAAAGCTACAGAAAGACCCTATCTCAAAAAAGAAAAAATTATATATATATAATGATATATATATATATATATATATATCATTATAATGTATAATATATGTGAATATATATACATGTATGTATGTATGTATGTATATATCAGCAGAGACTATGTTTCAAAATGTGTGGTCACATTGTTTTTGATGTCATTCTGTTCATTTAGCCCAGTAAATGAATTCCCTTTGTGGCTTAGGATTTAACAAAATTCCCACATCCCCACATTTCTCTTCTGAGCCTAAAAGTAAGAGTGGATATTTTGGACCTAATAAAACCCAAACCCTATCCAATTTCTTTGCTGGAGAAACAATTTTAAAGCTTCCTATTGAGTCCATCTCTCTGAAGACAGCTCAGGAAACCTGACACCAAACCCACTTTTAGGGTCTAGAAATATCTCCACCAACGATAAATAAACATGCCAGTCTTCATGTCTGTAGAAAACTAAGAGATGCTGTTGATGCTTGCTACTCAGGGAGGTAATCCTCTTGCCTAAAGATGCTAATTTATAAGCAGCTTTTGTACATATGCTCCTAAAGTATGCTGGATTATAAATAGTTCTCATTTATGTCCGTAACCTACACTTTCCTAAAGCATGTGTGTGACTGGTATTGACCACAGAAAACACTGTGTCTAGTTTATTTACTTCTAACCACTTTGGATTCCTCTCTCCACCACTAACCCCCATTTTTTGCCTAGTATTTGTTTTTGTTCTTGCTTTGGTTTGGTTTGTTAAAATACAACAATATTAAGTTGGTTTAAAAATAATTTCATAATAAATTACACCACTCCAACCATATTTAAACCATGTTTAGTTTAAATATTCAGAAGTGTCTAAGCTATTTTAAAAATGACCACATGTCCCGGGGTGTTTTGTAATTATGTTGGCAACAGTTTTAAACTGCTGTTGTTACTAAAAGAAAGGAACTAATTTCCACTAATGCTAGCTATCCTTTACATTTACTATGTAAAATAAACAAAAGGAAGTTTTAGTTTTGTTTGCATCATCCCCTTAAAATGTAAACAACTCTTAACCAGAAATTTTGTATTTTCCATTATATACTAGTTCCAATGAAAAGTACAATTTAAAAATAGGTTCATAAATTAAAGAACAGTAAACATGTGACCAGTGCCTCATTGCTTTCCTGTGAGTAGCCATGCCACGAATAGGACTCACACACACACACACACTCACACACACACTCACACACACACACAGACACACACACAGGCACACACACACTCACACACACACACACACACACACACAGGCACACACACACAGGCACACACAGGCACACACAGGCACAGGCACAAGAACACACAAATATACACACCTTGATTTTTTTTTTTTTTTTAGTTGAGTGTTGTACATTTATATTAAAAAAATATTCATTCTTGACTTCTGGAAGTACTATGAATTTTCAGTTGACTTGGAAAGTCTGCTTATTTTCCTCAGATTTTTGTTTTCACGTAGACAGGTTATGCCAAAATTTAGTTTCAAGTAAGCCAAAAGAACCAAATCATTTTATATTTGTCTGAATAATATTATTTTCAACTTTGCTTCTAATATTTTCACTCTGTGGTATTGTACAAATTCATTTCCTGGTAACCAGGAATGAGAAAACAGTATTTTCAAAGGCTGACTATTCTACAAATACTCATGTAAGCACGACACTATTAGAGCCACCCCAGACAAATGTCTCCTTTATCTCCTGGTACTGAGGGAAAAGTCCTCCGTTTGGACTGCAAAAGTCATTCTAGGTATCTCTTGGAGCAAACATGGACTTCAGACAGCTATAACCACATCTCAGTCACTGCTCCATTGTTGTGGTAAGTCTCCATGACCAAGGCAACTGACAGAAGAACCTTACTGTTGCAGAGGGTGAGACCATGACCAGCATGTGGTGGGGAGTATATCAGCATGCAGGCAGGCATGGCACTAGAGCCTTAGCTGAGAACACACATCTGATCCACAAAAAAGAGGCAGAGGGAGCTAACGGGAATGCTGTGGGCTTTTCAAACCTTGAACCCTGTACTGATGACATACTTTCTCTAACAATCCTTATCCCTATCTTTATCAAACAGTCCCACCCACCAACTGGGAACCAAGCATTCAAATATATGGTCCTGAGTGTGTGTGTGTGTGTGTGTGTGTGTGTGTGTTGGGTCATTCAAACCATATTTTACAAGTTACGTTTGAGAATCCCATCCTATGAGTTGGAACGCTTCAAAGATTTTATGGTGTTAGTAACTTGGTCCCTATCTCATGACTATCCCTCCACCTAGCCTCTGTACTCTCTGTGTGTATTTGGATAATTTTAATTCAATACAACACAAGACAGTCATATGAAACAAGGGAACATCCATTGGGAAAATACCTCCATAAGGTCCAGCTATAGGGCATTTTTTTTAACTAGTGACTTAGGGTGGGTGCTGCTATCCTTGGGCTGGTGGTCTAAGATTCTATAATAATAAAGGCTGAGCAAGCTATGGTAAGCAAGCCAGTAAGAAGCTCCCATTCGTGGTCTCTACATCAGCTCCTGCCTCCAGGTTCCTGACCTGTTAAGAGTCCCTGTCCTGACTTTCTTTAGTGATGAACAGTGATTCGGAAGAGCAAGTCAAATAACACTGTCCTTCCCAAACTGTTTTGGTCATGATGTTTCCTCACAAATATAGGAACTAGGGCTGAAATTGGTAGCAGAAGTGGGGTATTGCTGTGACAGACCTGAACATGTATTGGGGGCAGGGATTATAGGGAGATTTTGGAGCTTCAAGCTGGAAAGCCCATTAAGTGATCAAAGCATGGTGATCTGTTTTGTGGGAGTTTGGAAGACAGTAATGTTGAGAGAAACACCAATTATGGAGGCCCTGACTTGTGACATTCCTGAGAGAAGGTTGAGAGTCTGGTAATGACTATCATAGTCATTTCAGAGCCTATGGTTCTGGTTATCTGGGGGATAAAGAATCAGCTGGGGTTAACAGGATACCAGAAGTACTAATTAACAGGATACCGAACCATTTACATGAAACCTTTGCTTTGCTGGGACCCTGGATGCTGGTCAGCTGAAGCTGAAGAATCACCCGTGTTTAAGAGACCAGCATCACTGAGGTGAAAACTTCTGAGAAGTGTTTCCTCAGGGTCATCTCAAAAGCTGTGTCTTAGAGATGGCCAAGATTGTACCTTATACTGGCAGCCAAACTTGGCAGTATAAGAATCACCCAGATGATACTGGTTTTGAAGGCATGATGAGCAGCTGGGACTTTTGCCACAGCCTTGTATGGCAAGGCTGGTATCTCTGAAGAAAGCCCAGGGGAAGCTACTTGTAAAAGTGCAACCCAGATGAAGTAAGAGACTCCAACATTTTGAAGATGATAGTACCACAGGATGACCACCAAGAACAGCAGCCACAGTAGAGTGGAACCAGATGTAGCTTAGGAAAACAAGCTGTGTGTGATGTAGAGGGAGATGTCAGAGTAGTGACCCAAGCCTTTTTGGGGAGCCCATAAGATCATATGAAGATACAAGACAATGGGTTAAGAACCCATGTGGAGTCTAGTTTTGCTCTGTTTTGATTGTGTCTGTGTCCTGATACTTCCTCCTTGAACAAAAGTATTATAACTTACTTTGACAGGAGTCCACAGCTGAGAGACTTTGAACTTTTAGAGAGATTTTATGGAGAATGGATTTTAAAAAGAGAAGGAATACTTTAAGGGACTGTTTTTAAAGTGTTTGAATTTTTAGACTGTGGGACTTTCAAAATTTGCAGTGTTTATATTGTAATGTTGATATCCATGTGTGATCTTAGGGATGAACGGAAAAGGAAAGGTTATGGCTTAACAGTGATATGTTTGTGCATTGGGTTGACAAGGGATCACTGTGTATAGATTATTGTTAACATTTGTTTGAAAGTAGGAAAAATTAATTGCTTTGCAGGTCACTTGTACATGCTCCACAGTTCCTCTGATTTTCATAGCAATATGGAATGTATTGATTGCAATATTCTCTACTGTCTACCTGGGATTTATATGGATTCATTATATTTCACAAGTGCTTCTATAACTTGAATGGGATATTAGAAAGAATAAGATATTAAATCATTTGAAATAATAGACTCAGTCATAACCAAAGTAGAAAGGAAAATTCTAACAGGATCTCTGAGAAAGGTTATTTACCAATGCCTTTAAGCATGTATAAGAAGACATGCTTAGACCCACAGGGGTCCAGCAGGAGTAGGAACCACTATACTGAAAGAAGAGATGGTTTTGAAGAAACCAGGGAAGAAGGAATGGTTTCCATAGAACTCAGCTAACCAACAGCATAAAAGAAGAGGAGGAGAAGGAAGGAGGAGGAGGAAGAGCAGTAATTTTTGTAGTCTCATCTTTTTCCATACTTCCACTATCCACATGGTGACATGGTGGCAAGTATGACCAAGGCTGTTTTTGTCATTTCTACTAGTCAGAACCTAGAGTACAATAAAATAAAACAAGTGGGAAAAAATGGGTAGAAACACATTCTTTTTTTTTAATGTAAGCATTTATGTCTTGTACAGATTTTCTTTTTATTTATTTATTTTTCTTATTTTACATATCAATCCCAGTTGCCTCTCCCTCCATCTCTCCCTCTCTCCCTCCCATGCCCACAGATCACCCTCCCATCACATAGCCAACTCCACAGGGAGGGTGGCGCTTTCCAGGAGGGGTCAACAAAATCTGTCAACTCATCTGGGGTATAGAACTGAAGAGAGAATTCTCAATAGAGGAAATCAAAAAAGCTGAAAGACACCTAAGAAAGAACATCCTTAGTTATCAGGGAAATGCAAATCAAAACAACCAACTTACTCCTGTCATAATGGCTAAAATTAGAAACACCAGTGACAACTTATGCTGGAGAGGATGTGGAGAAAGGGGAACACTCATCCACTACTGGTGGGAATGCAAACTTGTACAGGTATTTTGGAGATTGATATGGCGGTTCCTCAGGAAAATGGGATTCAGTCTACCATAGGACCCGGCAATCCCCCTCTTAGGCATATACCCAAATGACCCACATCCATGCAACAAAGGCATCTGTTCAACTATGTTCGTACCAGCATTATTTGTAATAGCAAGAACCTGGAAGCAACCTAGATGCTCCTCAACTGAAGAATGGATAAAGAAGATGTGGCACATTTATAAAATGGAATACTACTCTGCGGGGGGAATAAATGGAACCTTGAAATTCACAGGCAAATGGGTGGAACTTGAAGAAACCATCCTGAATGAGGTAACCCAGTCAAAAAAGGGAGAACATGGTATGTACTCACTCATATGGATTTTAGACACAGAGCAAAGGATCACCAGCCTATAATTTATACCTCCAGAGAAACTAGGATACAAGAAAGAATCTAAGAGATTCATACAAGGTCCCTAACAGAAGGGGAAAGGAACAAGATCTCTTGAACATATTGGGAGTTGGGGGAGGCAGGGAGTGGATAGGAAGTTAGGAGAAAGGGGAGGGGGAGGAGAGGAAAGCACATGAGACACATTCTTGAGAGGCAATCATAAGCTCTCCAGTCTTTTAATCTATTACACTAACAACTATAATCTACTTTTTATAATACCTTTATTAACTAGTCTGTAAGTGTGTGTGTGTGTGTGTGTGTGTGTGTGTGTGTGTGTGTAGTGTCTATATAGGTATTCAGAGAAAACTTGATAAAGATGCAACAGAACAAGGATAAATATCAATAAATGATTATATGGTATGTGCCAAGCAGCCTAACTCAGTGATTTCCACAATAACCCTTTGGAATGGGTACTATTATGATTCATTTGTTCCACACTGAGGATGCAGAGACACAGGGGCTTTCTAAAACTTGTTCAAGGACAGAAGCAAGTGGAAGAGAATGGACTTACCACCCAATGGGGCTATTCTATAGAGTGAGCATCATCTGTATATAACAAGAGATGTGTTCATTTCCTCTCTTTACTTATAAAATTAACTGTGAATTTTAAACATGTGTCTCCCCTGCTGCACTTATTTCTTTTATTTTTATCCCTCACTTGTAATCTACTAGAACATGAGACCAGAGACACTGACCTAATGAAAGGATTCACAGAGCAAATGTCATGCATTGCTTCTCCCTAGCTGAGTATTTTCTGGGCATAATGTGGCCAGTAGTGCTGATTTTCTATTAGCAAATAGTAACTGCTCTACTATATTGCAAATGTGGCAAAAATCATGTTTCATAAAACAGTTTAGGTTATGGGATAAGATGACTTTAGTTTATCTGACTCTGAGTTAATTCAAAGGAGATTCCAAACAATGTGGTATCTTCTTGGACAGTTGTGTATACATCTGGATCTACACCTAAAAAGCTCCTTGCAAATTCTCTCACAGGGTAACAGGCATCTTGTTCTCTATAGAGAAAGAAAATATCCATAAACCATTATCACAACACAATAAAGAAATAGTGAAATTTCCCAAATGTTCCTAAAATCAGAAAAGGAATACCTCTTAAAGCATATCAGTTTATAGGTTTGAACTTAGCCCCAAAAGAAAGGAATTAAACAGCATTAAAAAAAATGACCTCTTCAATCAACTCATAATGGATTATTTTTTATTTTATATAATAAATATGGATAGCTTTATTTTCCTATAATATAAATTAGCCAAAATGAATAAAATATTCTAATGTTTAGTCCAGTTTATCCTTATTCCTTCCTTTAATTTTTTGTGGCATGTTTTGTTTTTGCCTTTAATTTGTACTCTGGGATCTTACCAGTGGGTAGTACTGGCTTTTATTCTGTGTGCAGTATTATTAGACATTATTAAATGTTTCATTATTGTAAAAGAGAACCTTTGAAGTTTAACCACTGACAGGGTAGAACTGAAAATAACAATTCATTTTGGTGGGAAATTCCTGCTGATATAAATTATGTTTGGGTCACAATCCATCTCAGACATTGTGGAGAGTAACCACAATGAAACCAGGCATGTTATACACTAAATCAATTGAGATAATTGTTAGGGAAGATAACAAAATAATGGTGAAATTATAGATCTTTATGATTAATGCTACAAAACATTCTACCTAATACAGTTGTTCTTCCTGTTGTGACTACTGAAAAAAAAAGAAAAAGTTGATGCATTCCTAAACGCACCAAAGGACAACTTTTAAATTTTAAATATCTACTTGTTCTAGCTGCGCCCATGTATTCTCTCTTGTTATAGCCTGTCATTGCAGTTACTTACTGAAAGCAAGTGGTAGAGCAATCATAAGAAAACCATCTCCTATAGGGTTCCTAGAAATGCACACACAAAATCAATTTTCAAAGTCACAGGAGAGCAATGAACAGAAGATCTGGCCAAGAGAAGACCCCCACTTTGGATTAGCTCATGCTTCACAAGAATTGTACAAATACTAAAGGGATACATTCATTACATAAACAATCAAAGCATCAGTTCGATATGATATATTGACTTCAAGACAATTAAGACTCCTTGGGGTTGAAAACCTTAAAATTAAAAAACAGAAATAAATAATAAAATAAAATTTGGTGAAAATGTTATGTGATTAAGGTTGGGAGTTACAATGACAGCATTTGATTAGGGAAGAGGAACAGAAATGAATGTGTGATGTGTGTATCCTAAGAAGTACTCTTCCTTGTCGAATACCCAGGGATGTGATTTTTAACCAATGGGTTCTGCTTGTGCACCCACCCATAGAGCGTTGGACATCAAGGGTAATTGCAAAGACACAGGTATCGATTTGCTGTCTTTAACAAAAGGATGATGTTCTGTCTTGCATTTAGCCAAAAAGAGAAGGGAAATTATTGTAAATGTATTCCATTCTGCTCTAAAATGTTCTAATTAAGTTACTTTTCCTTTTATGGTTACAGTCCTCAAATTAATCAAGCCAGAAACAGCTCTTTATTCTACCATAGAAAAGTAAGTCTCCAAAAATAGGGAAGTATGGAACATGTGTTTGTATGAAAATGCCTTTGATAATTACTCCCAAGAACTGAAATATTTCCTTCAACTGTTTGCTCTCCTAATCTGAATGTCTTCTTTCTACCTTTAGTAATAATTTCAGTTACTCATTCGCAAATGATCCTCCTCAGATTCAAATAATTCTTCATCCCTATATGACTAATTATCATATGCTTCTTCTGCTAAAGATAGACCATGTTTAATTACAATATTATGTAAAATGCCAAGCAGAAGGGATTTCTTGACTGCATTAAGAAGGCGACCATGCAGTGTTCACCAGATTTGCCTAGACATCAAAACCTAAAATTTAAAACATCAAGGGTTACTTCAATATCCATTCTCATTTAAAAGTATTGATCTTTAAATGACTTTTTCAGTGGCAGAGGTATTCAAACTGTGAATAGAAAGAAATAGCTAACCTGAAAAAGAAATCTGAAGTCTGCAATGTGTTTGAAGAAAAAAAATAAAATTATAAACAGACAGCATTTTATAGAATTACTTAGAAACCAAATTCTACCAATTTATAAACAGCCTTGCATCTCTGAGGCAGATTCCCTTAAAATGAAAGAATCATGACACAATCCCAAGTACTTAGCTGTGACATCTGTTAGGTGGTGAATTGCATTGCATGCTACATACATAATGAAGGAGAGAATGGGTTTTAGTTCCTGGGGTGTTCCTCATGTGGAGATGTGCAAATTCGGTCAACAAAACTCAGGCCAGATGGAAAAGCTATGATGCTGGCAGTTGCCTATAATGTGTGGGTGATGTTAGGTATCTCTTAAAAAAATGAATAAACTGATGAGCTCTCTGGGGAAATGTATTAATAAGCTGCTCAATATTTCAGGCAAGGGCAAACCAATTGTGTAAGACTGTGCTGTTAACAGTGAAGAGTCAATATCAGGTGGTACATAACTCGAATTACCTGGTTAGAATATTATTTTATTCTCCATAACAAGACATACAGAAATCACTTCATAAGTTAGAATACCGAGAAGAAAGATGTCCCTCATATAAAAAGAAGTAAAGCAATGTACCAAACTGAGTGACAGATTCAAAAGTGGGAGCTGGAAAGATGGTGCAATAGTACGTACACTGGCTGCTCTTCCAGAGGACCTGGGTCCATTCCCAGCACCCACGAGATCCACAAACAAAGTAAAAATAAATCTAAAGAGTAAAACTAAACTTTGTGTTTTTCTATATGAGCAAGTACTGTTTTCCTTGATGTTTTAACTAGGTAACTCCCTAGAGATTTGATGTTTGGACAGGAAACAAGTCAGCACATTCTTTTACTTAATATGCATTGGAAAAAGTGTACAGCATACACTCTAATGACGCACAGGTTAAGCTACACGGGACAAGGATAAAATATGGGTTATATATTTTATTCTGGGAGAAGTCACTTACACGACAAACCAATGACCCACAAGTTCCCGCTCCAAGTATCCACACCCAGGCTGCTCTCTGTGACCATGACCCTACGGGAACCAAGAGAGCGAACTGGGGACTAATCTCAGACCTAGACTTCCACAGGTCATGTCCCGCCTGTGCCCATATATGTATGGAGACTTTTTCATGTCTCAGTTTAAACTCCACCTCATCATTTCTCAGTGGCCCCATGTTGTATTGCTTTGAGGGGACAGTTTCCCAGCAATACTGTGGTAGTTTAAATTGCATATCATTACTAACAATAAAACCCAGGAAGCATCCTTGTCTGTGTACCACCGTTACTTACACGGATGGAAATACACAGGGTGTGTACCAGCAGATGACTTTATCTTTACAAACAAAGGCGCTTTCCTCATGCATCTATGTGCTTTGAATCATGTGGCGCGCATGCGCTGGTTTTCCTTGGCATTGGGTACGTACTTGGTTTATTGATGAAACCGCCCACCCCTCCTCCCTGTGTCCACTACAGCCTCTTCCCCAAGTAACCCCACTCCGACTTCTTACATGTCGCATGCAATAGAAATAGAAATTCTAGTTTGAAGCTATGTACATATTTAAACTTGACAGAGATTGTCAACACGCTTCACCAAGGGGGTGTCTCCAGCAGTGCACACACCTGTAGACAAAGCCGATAAATTTAAGTAAAATTGAGTATTGTTGTTGCTAAAAAATAGTCGAATTAAAGATGATATCACAGGGAAGCATTTTATGGAATGTAAGGAGTGACCATTAATTAGTTTGCATGCAAACAAATAAAACCAAATGTATTATTTGCTAAAATGATATTAAAATGAAATTAAAAAGGAAATAGTATACTTCATGAAAATTGGCAGAAGGGTGAAAAATCAATGTTAAAAGACATCAGGACATAAAAAGACAGTTGGAATAATAACGCTGATTTTTACTGGAAACAAAAAATACCAATTAAACAATGTACCACATTTACACTAAAAAACAAATAAACCAAGAGAGAGACTGAGAACACACTAAGTGTGGTTGTTAGAGTGAGTTAAAATTGACATTTCATGGATTGTTAACGACTGTTTTAGAAGCTGATGCAGTAATAATAACCCACAGATTCTTATTATTTTGATTTTCATACAAGTTAATATTTTTCCCTAAGAAAGCAATATATGATACAATGAAATAATCATTAAAACTCTCAATAATAATACTTGCGAGAGTTAAACATGTTTGTTCTATGTAGTTAGGAAGTAAGATATATATGTATAAGCTACACAGCCCTTACAAGTAATGATAGGAATGTTTATCACACAGTAAGAGAAAAATACAAATATTTGAGTGTAAGTTAACACATCATATATTTTAGAAGAAATGCCAATTGATAAAGGAAATGCAAGGGAGTATAATTGGCACTTGTTATGTGTGGTTGGTGGATTTCGAGGTAATTATTTTGTAGTATATGCACTGGCTTGTTTGCTATCCTTTCCTCTTGCAGAATGTGCTTTGAAACTGTAATTCTGTGGACTGGGAATGTTATGTCTTGTACAAATAACACTTAAGATCTGTATAGCAAGGTATTTCCTTCAGTTCTGTATGGGAGTGGACATCAGCATTACCTCTTAGAGGGTGCCGAGCCACCTAGGAAACACCAATCCTGCATCGTGTCAGTATTGTGTAAATTCTAGTTTTGTGAGGTGGCACTCACAGCCTGTCCTCTACGGGGTCCTGAATATATAAAGCAAAGACTCTCACTGAGGCTGGCAAATTGTCACATGCTATGTTCCAGTGCAGGGAACAGAAACAGAGAGTATTGGTGTTAAATATGCTGCCCAATCTAGCCTAGTTGAAAAGAAAACTGACACCCAAGCTTCCTAACATGCAATCACTAGGTTTGAAATTTTCTCCCTTTCTTTCCCTTTTTATGTTATTTTATTTTTGAGACAGGGTTTATCTGTGTAGTTTTGGAGCCTGTCCTGGAACTCGCTCTGTAGATCAGGCTGGCCTCGAACTCACAGAGATCCATCTGCCTCTGCCTCCTGAGTGCTAGGATTCAAGGTGTACACCACCATCTATTGGGATAAAGTGAACTTTATAAGGCCTGAGTTAGGGGAAACTGATACTTAGAAATTTGACTGACATTATGACTGACAATAGAGTTCCCTGTGAAGGCAGCTTGAGGTAGGACTAGATATACATTTTAACATGAATGACTTTTCAGTACACATTTTCTTTACTAGGCCCCCAGAGATCACAACTTTAGCATTTTTTAATGAAACAGTTTCAGAACTGAATCATGAGTTGGAACAAAACTTAATGAATAAACTAAATGTTCCCATGCAGGTATCCAGGGCAGAAACTATTTGTACACCACACATACACACACACACACACAGAGAGAGAGAGAGAGAGAGTTGTAGTGAGATATGTCTCTATAATTATAGAAGTTGATATTGAAGTAAATACAAATATGGATATGGGTATCGATACAAAAGTGCCTGTGGAAATAGAGTTGAGGGTAGAAATATAAATGTTGTGATAAAGACAGACATATTCATAGGTAGCAACATGGAAACAGATGGCTACAGAAGTAGAGATGGAGAGATCTTCCTCATCTGCTGGGATTCGGGAAAACCAGCAGGAACCAGGTCTGTCACTTGACTGTTTTAACATTGTGAACTCCTACTGGTAAGTAGAGCTTCAGTAAACCTACCTGCTAATGATAGCAAAATTCATGATTCACATTGACTCTAAAATCTCTTTGACTTGTTCTTTTCTTCAAAACTTGTAAGTAAATAATATTCCTTAGCAGGTGAAACAAATCAGCCAGGCCTGGCCTGAGCATCACACATCCCACTCCCTACTTCACATATCCACTTAATAACCATTACAAATTAGACTCCAATAATTAACTTATGGGAGGTTTTGTGGCTGTACCACTTCCTCAATGGGGGTGGCAGATGGGTGAATGCCATGCTTCCTGTTCCTTGTGCAGAGTCTCTGTGTTTCATTCTTGATGATCTTTTTCCTGCAAATCCCATCCCTTATAAAAACAATGTAATAACGGATGTGTTTGAAGTAATTGGTATTATATTCCATTTTAAAACCATAGTTATAAACATTTAACATGGAAGAGAATATAACTGAATAATGCAAGGTTTTATACATTAAAAAATATTCAAATTAAATCTTTTGGAACTTCAAACACTATGAACAATGTTCAGTTTCAACATTGTGTGTCACTTAAGGACAACCTAAGGAAGCATTTTTGACAAATGAAAGTGACAAGTAATTCCCTTGCTATAGGAAGGGACATGTGTGTGTGTGTGTGTATACACATATTTATTTTTATTTCAAAGTTTCTACTTTATTGATTTCAGCCCTAAAATTGATTATTTCCTGGCATCTACTCCTCCAGGATTATCTATTGCCTATGTCTCTGTGAGTGTAGTTAACTTCCTTGGATTGGAGTTTTCCCTCCAGAACTTTTTGTAGGGATAGATTTGTGGACACATATTGTAAAAATCTGACTTTGTCATTGATTATCTGGTTTTCTCATTCTATAGTGATTGAGAGTTTTGCTGGGTATAGTAGTCTGGGCTGGCATCTGTGAACTCTTTGTATTTGTAGAACATCTATCCAGGACCTTCTGGCCTTGAGAGTTTCCATGGAGAATTCAGGTGCAATTTTGATAGGTATGCCCTTATATGTTACCTGGCCTTTTTCCTTCACTGCCCTTAATATTCTTTATTCTGTGTGTAAGGTATTTTGATTATTATGTGGCAAGAGGATTTATTTTTCTATGTTTCGTATGCTTCTTGTACATTCATAGGCACGGCCTTCTTCAGATTGGGAAAATTTTCTTCAATGATTTTCTTGAATATATTTTCTGCACCTTTGAGCTGGGCTCCTTTGCCTTCTTCTATGCCTATTATTCTTAAGTTCGGCCTTTTTTTTCACAGTGTCCCCTATTTCCTGGATGTTTTGTGTTAAGGATTTGTTGGATTTAAGATTTTCTTTGGTCAATGAATCTATTTCCTCTAGTTTATCCTCAGCACCTGAGACTCTCTCTTCCATCTCTTGTATTCTGTTGGTTATTCTTTCATCTGTAGTTCCTGATCATTTACCCAGTTTTTCTACTTCCAGCATTCCCTCAGTTTGTGTTTTCTTTATTGTCTCTAATTCAGTTTTCAGGTCTGAAACTGTTGAATTGTTTCCTTCATCTGTTTGATTGTTTTTTCTTGGCTTTTCATACTTTCTTTAAGAGATTTGTTCATTTCTTGCATTTTTTTGGGGGGGGGCTTGGTCTTTTCTTCTATTTCTTCCCCTTTTTTGTTTGTTTTTTCTTCCATTTCTTTAAGGGATTTATTTTCTCATATTGCCTTTGAGGGCCTCTATCATTTTTATGAAGTTATTTTTTAAGTCATTCTCTCCTGCTTCATCAGCTTTGGTATGTTCAAGTCTAGTTGTTGTAGAGTCCCTAGATTCTGGTGGTATCATACTGGTCTTTCTATTGTTGGGTGTTTTCTTGTATTGCAGTCTTCCCATTGAGTCTTCCATGGGTACAGGTGGAATCTCTCTTTTTCTACTTGGCTCTCCCAGTGGATGTAGGTGGGTCAGGAGTTTGATGTCTGTAACTATAGTTGATCCAAGCTCTCTTGGCAGTTTCTCAGGCAGAGGGCTGGCATTGGGGTCCAAATATCAGGTGAGTGCGGCCTCAAGGTAGATCGGTGTGAATAGGCAGGTCCAGTGTGCTCAGAGCAGACCCAGG
Organism: Phodopus roborovskii; assembly: GCF_943737965.1. Lineage (NCBI taxonomy): Eukaryota > Metazoa > Chordata > Mammalia > Rodentia > Cricetidae > Phodopus > Phodopus roborovskii. The sequence goes on from NW_026126461.1 coordinate 12,321,438, forward strand.
AAGTTCCATGGAGGTGGAGGGGTTGTTGGACCCACACTCTGACCCACTGTTCACCCACAGCAGCAGGCCTAGCATGCCAAAAGAGCTGGAAGCAACCTAGATGCCCCTCAAATAAAGAGTGAATAAAAAAGATATGTCACCTTTACACAATGGAATACTACTCAGTAGACAAAAAACATTGGAATCTTAAAATTTGCAAGCAAATGGATAGAACTTGAAGAAACCATCCTAAGTGAGATAACCCAGTCACAAAAAGAGGAATATAGTATGTACTTATTCATATATGGATTTTGGACATAAAGCAAAGGATCACCAGCCTATAATTCACACTGCCAGAGAAATTAGGATACAAGGAGGATCCTAAGAGATTCATACAAGGTCCCTCACAGAAGGGGAAAGGGACAAGATCTCCTGAACATATTGGGAGTGGGGGGTGCAGTGAGTAGAGAGGGAGTTAGGAGAAATAGACCAGGCTGGAGAAACCCACAGAGATAGTTGACCCGAACAAGGGGGAAGCTCATGGACCCCCAGACTGACACCTGGGAAACCAGTATTGGACTGACTCAGACCCCCTGAACATGGGTCTCAGTTAGAAGGCCTGGGCAGTCTAAGGGACCTCTGACAGTGGAACCAGGATATATCCCTGGTGCATGAAAGGACTTTGGGAGCACATTCCCCGTGGAGGGATATTCCCTTAATCTAGAGGCAGAAGGGAGGGACCAGTCCCTACTCCAAATGACTTGATAGATTTTGATGATCCCTCTTGGAAGGCATCACCCTCCCTGTGGAGTGGGGGGTGGTGGAATGAAAAGGGGTTGGGGGACATGGGAGAATGGGAAGGAGAGGAAACTGGGCTCATTGTATAACATTAAAATTTTATAGTTAAAAAAAATTAAAAGAATGAAGTAAAATAACCAAGACAAAAAAGAAGATATATAATAAAGAATATCTATTTTCTATTTAGTCTGAGTTATATACTTTTTAATATGTATCAATTTTTGAAATCAGATACTTCTAAAAAATACAATAAATCCTAAAGTGGAAATGATGGATGAATGTTCTG